>NC_091207.1:26018604-26033604 GCF_040958095.1 Procambarus clarkii
ACTCTGGACAGCTCACTATATAATGATGGACACACTCTGGATAGCTCACTATATAATGATAGACACACTCTGGACAGCTCACTATATAATGATGGACACACTCTGGACAGCTCACTATATAATGATAGACACACTCTGGATAGCTCACTATATAATGATAGTGACACACTCTGGACAGCTCACTATATAATGATGGTGACACACTCTGGACAGCTCACTATATAATAATAGTGATACACTCTGGACAGCTCACTATATAATGATAGACACACTCTGGACAGCTCACTATATAATGATGGACACACTCTGGACAGCTCACTATATAATGATAGACACACTCTGGATAGCTCACTATATAATGATAGTGACACACTCTGGACAGCTCACTATATAATGATAGACACACTCTGGACAGCTCACTATATAATGATAGTGACACACTCTGGACAGCTCACTATATAATGATGGACACACTCTGGACAGCTCACTATATAATGACGGACACACTCTGGACAGCTCACTATATAATGATGGACACACTCTGGACAGCTCACTATATAATGATAGTGACACACTGGACAAGCTCACTATATAATGATGGACACACTCTGGACAGCTCACTATATAATGATAGTGACACACTGGACAAGCTCACTATATAATGATAGTGACACTCTGGAAAACCTCACTTTAGCAACAAATTGAAATCATCTCACTACAAAAATTAATTCAATATTTCACTAAAATAAAAAAAAGGGGAGGACAATTTTCCTCAATAGAAAAAGACAAACAAAATTATCATCCTCATAACGAACTGCAAATTAGTCGTTACAAATTCAGGAATTAAAAAAAAACAGAACTCCAAAAAAAACGCTGTTTTTTGTGTGGCTGTCTCGTGTTTGGTGAGTTTTTTTACATAATTTATTCATTCTTATTATTCATCCCATTTTTTGTCATTATTCATCTCGTGCATTTGGGCTACGTTACTCATGCTTATTCATTGAGTGCAATTACTCATAAGAGTGCCATGTAATGCCAGTGTAGGTTGAGAGGAGTGTGGCACACATGGGGAGTGCCAGGGCCACAGGGAGTCAGGAAGGAGAGCACCATCACCAGTATAATCTTATATATATATATATTGTGACGATAATCTCCTTCAAGAGATTGAGCCTGCTCTTCCCTCCAAAATTACGTCTTCACAATTATATAAAAGACTATGGAAGAAATGTCCAACAACGACAACAACACCAGCACCAGCAAGGCTTGCCAGGGTGAGCAGAAACGTATGCAACCAGCCACCTGTTCGAACTCCAACCACCAAACTACCCGTTGATCGCTACGGCTCCGCTGATTGGTCGCCGGTCTGGCTGCACCTGCACTCGCCCCCCAATACTACCTGATGTCTGGGGTCGCCCCAACATCAGTCTTCAGAATGTTCCGTGCTTTCGTAGCCAGCACTCCTCCCAGCTAGACGTTAGCGTGTACTGAGAGAGGTGGTGGCTTTAAGCCAATATTCCAGCACCTCCCACTTACCTTTTGTATTGCACTTCTTGTTATTTTGCCTTAACGTAACTTTTCATTGTGTCATTTAATTATTCTTATTATTTTGATTCATTGATTTTATTATAAGAATTTGTTTGTGCATTATTTTCATGTTTTGATTTATTTAACGTAATTAAAATTTCATTGTTAAAGTTTTACTTGTGTTTTGTGTGTCTTCTCCTTACCTTACCACAGACGAAGTTCCAGTTTTTTCTATTTTTTTTTATAACTATGTGACGAGGCCATACCCCTAGCCTTAAACAGCCGAACACCAACGCGTTACCGTCACAAGTTATATGGGGGCCTGTCCTAGGAGCTTCACTCAGGTACTGGTGCCAAGTGGTAATTTATGGTAAGCGTATTTAACTTTGTTAACGTAGCTTTACTATTTTTCATTCAATTTCATTTTTTATAAGGTGCGGTGTATTGTGCATTACGAGAGTAACATATAGTGAAGGTGAGACAACTTTGGATTACGTGGTGACTGTAGGCCGCAGTCATACTCTTAATTGGTCATCTCTCCCTCCTTGTTATTACTCGTATTTACCATCTATGTCCCTTGAATATTTCTCATTCTGACAGATCATCATATTGGTACCCTGGTACTGTGGTCTGCCCCGGGTCAAGAGTACCCAATCTTCTGCAATCTGACTGTAGGAGGACAAAGAGGGCCATAGTTCCTCTAGCTCGAACTTTAGTTGCTGAATTGGGACCTCAGCAGCAGTTCTCGTCACAAGTTGACACCTCGCACCCCTACACGTCAGTCAGAGATGATGATACATACAACGGTAGGGAATTAGCTTATTTTTTCAGAGCACAAAAGTTCGCTAATTCTGTAAGTATCATATTAAATTCAGTAGGAAAAACTTGCTTTATGTCCTATAGAGACTTGGCAAGGTATGCCTACATCCTTGGACTACCAATTTTACTTTTGAAGCATTTAACTGTTTCATTTGTTTTCGAAACTTTGTTTCATTTGTTAGTAGGATTTTCTTGCCCTTATTCTCTTACATGAGTACCGGGTACAAGATTTCCTGCGCCCTTGATTTAATTTAATATCTTTCACTTAACGTTAAATTGTTAAAGATCACACAGGATAGGTACCAGTTGCCACGTTGTCCTGTTTCTGACATTTCATTATTGAACATTCGTGTACCTTTATTTGCTAATTTCACCATGTTTCGTCTCCAAACTTTCCGTGCAAATCCAGCAGGTGAAATAGGGACTTTAAGTCGTGCCAAGAGGACTGAACTACAAACTCTTGCACATGAGTATCAACTAGAAGTTCCCTACCAAGCCAACAAAAATGACCTACACAACCTGTTGCTGGATTACTATTTAGAGCAAGGTAAGATAGACTCTGAAACTCATGAAACTTACTATATTGCAGATAAAACTGATTTGGCAACGCTGAAACTCAAACTAGAGCTGGCCAAGATTGAACGTGAGCAGCAAAGGGAAGCCCGTGAACAGCAAAGGGAAGCAGCTGACATACGAAGGGAAGAGATCGCCCTCAAGGAACGTGAGTTGGCAATGCTCCGTGAACGTGAACGAGTACAGCTTGAAACACTCCAGGAGCGGGAACGCTTACAGCTTGAAACCAAACAACGCGAGTTGGAAATACAACGCGAACATGACAAGCAACAAGCGACTCTGGCTCTTGAGTGTCGTCAACGGGAATACACGTTGGAAACTTCACACCTCGCTCAACGCCAGCAAGCTACTGCCAATCTTCCCGTCAGTTTTAATATATCACATGCAAGTAAGTTAATGCCATCCTTTGTAGAAGCAGAAGTTGATGTGTTCTTTACCACCTTTGAAACCCTTGCTAATCAACTCAGTTGGCCTGTCGACCAATGGGCAACACTTCTCAGAGTCCATCTTACAGGTAGAGCTGCAGTCACACTCAGTACTTTGGCGTCTGAGAATGACTACTACACTCTGAAACAAGCAGTGTTAGACGCCTACCTACTTTCCACCGAAAGTTATAGAAGGAAATTCCGTGACCACCTGAAGGCAAGTACCACTACCTTCCTTGAGTTTGCTAACACGAAACGGAGGTATTTCATGAAATGGCTGGAAGCAGCACATGTCTCTACTTTTGCAGAACTCGTCAACCTGATGCTTGTTGAAGAATTCTTGAGACGTGTGCCGCCTCCTGTCCGCCTCTACTTAGCAGATAAAGAAGAAACCGACTACCTGAAGTGTGCTAAGTCGGCTGACACTTACAGCCTCATCCACCGGCTGACACCTGAACCATCCTCCAGTAAGAAGTCGTGGTACAGTTACGAGAAGGTGAGCCCCGATCAAGCTGGTTCACAACTGTACTGCAAGTATTGTAGACTCTATGGACATACCATAGACAAGTGTGGTAAGTCTCAATACAAGGGAACCACTGACCAACAACGACCCAAACCAACTCCTCCTAAGTCCGGTAAGCCTGTGATGAATGTTGGTGTTGATGTTAATGATCTTTCTCTTTTCAGTAACCACCTGTATACTGGAACTGTCTCTGCCAACGGTTCAAATCCGGAGGGACGTTTCAAATTGAAGATCTTGAGGGACACAGCGGCTCTACAATCGATCATCTTGAAGTCGGCTGTGCCCAACATAGTCTACACCGGGGAAACAGTCTTCATCACTGACCTCACTGCTACCACTCCATACCCTCTCGCCAGAGTCCACCTGGATTGTCCCTACGTGAACGGGGAAGTCCAAGTCGCCGTCAGGGAAAAGCCTTTTCCCATGCCTGGAGTGCAACTTCTCCTAGGCAACGACTTGGCAGAAGACCTGCAACCGACCAACCTGATCGTCATGGACAAACCCCAGGTGTGTAACTCTGTGCCAATAAATCCTATTCTCGAGTATGTTCCAGCAGAGGTTCAAGAGAGTGATGAAGTTTCTCCTCCGGTTCTCGTGACCACCCGTGCACAAGCCGCACGTCCACAGCCAGCTGACTCTACTGCTACCGCTGTCCCTCAAGACCCTCAGAAACTACCCCCGCATCTGACCAAGTTGGAGTTCCGTAAGTTGCAGAGGGAAGATCTTACTTTAACACCATTGTTTTTCCAGGCTGAGACTCAACCCGACAGTATTCCTGGGTTCTTCCTAGAGAACGACTTGCTCTACCGCAGATATAGACCCAGTAAACTGAAGGAGGAGGACGATTGGGCCAACACCGAACAACTTGTGATTCCCACCAGCCTGCGGCCCACTATTCTACACCTGGCCCATGGAGCATTCTCCCACTACGGCTTCAACAAGACTTACCATGGGATTCGTCAAGACTACTACTGGCCAGGTATGGTAAACAACGTCAAACAGTACGTAAAACAGTGTCATACATGTCAGATGGCAGGCAAACCGAACGTCTCCATTCCCAGAGCACCACTGATTCCCATACAGGTGCCTGCGGAACCTTTCCACAGACTCATAATAGACTGTGTTGGTCCTTTACCTCGGACCAGTTCAGGTAACGCCTACATCCTAACCATCCTGTGTCCTACCACCAGATTTCCCATAGCAGTTCCAGTGAAGAACATCACGGCTGCTACGGTTATCAAACATCTATTGAAGATCTTCACTCAATACGGATTTCCCAGGGAGATTCAAAGTGACTGTGGCACCAACTTCACCAGTGATCTCTTCAAAAGGACACTGGAGGAGTTCAACATCAAACAGGTATTGTCCAGCCCCTATCATCCTGCTTCACAGGGTTCTCTTGAACGTAGTCATCAGACCATCAAAGCACTCTTGAAAAAGTTTTGTAGTGAAACCTCAAAGGATTGGGATAAGCAGATTGACCTAATAATGTGTATTTTCAGAAGTCTCCCCAATGAGTCCCTAGGAGTATCTCCTTATGAGATGCTCTACGGCCGTAAGTGCCGTACTCCCCTTAAGGCTTTCAAAGACTCTCTCAGAGATGCCACCTTCAGTGAGCATCAGAATGTGCCCCAGTTTCTTCAAAACCTTCAACACATTCTAGAGAGAGTCCACCGCTTTGCCCATGATAATCTATTGAAAGCCCAGGTGAGAATGAAGACTCATTACGACCAGACCAGCAAAGTAAGAAAATTCAAGCCGGGAGACTTCGTCCTTGCTTATTTCCCTATCCCAGGTTCACCTTTACAAAACAGATTTTCAGGACCTTACTGCGTCAAAGAGTGCAGGAATAATAATAATTATGTGATAGAGACTCCAGATAGGCGGCGGAAGACCCAGCTGTGCCACGTCAACCTCCTGAAGCAATATAATGGTACTCCTCCCACTGTCTTGATTAATTGTTCTACCTTCACAGAACCCTACATCCACAGTGAGACCATCCCGGCTTCTTCTCCCGAAAGCACTGACAAGGAGTCGGCGCTTTCTAATTCCAAAATCCTTAATGATCTTCCCAAATGCTTTCAGGATAATAATCGTGCTCCTATGCCCTCTTCTAATTCCACTCTCACCTCGTCAGATAAGCCCTTCATCCTCCATGTCGACGCCAATGGTACCGACGTGGGTGGTGTCGTGATGCAGCAACGAGGCGAGAAGAATACACCTGTCAGCGACTACTGCTACAAGGATCTACGGAACAATTGGCAAGGAGCTACTCTTCCTCATCCTGGAGCTTCAGCACTTCACTCCACACCTGAAAAGTGCTCGGTCCACCATCAATACGGACCACACCACCCTACACCTCCTGCAGCACGCCCACTTCTCATCTCAACGTCTTCTACTATGGGCTTGCTACCTGCAGAAATTCAACCTGGAGACACGCTATACCAAGAGTCTGACAACATCTTAGCCCATGATCTCTCCAGAGTTTATGAAGTAGAAGCGACTCCATCCATTACTCCACCCCATAACGACGTACTTCTTCCAGAACCGCAGGCTTCGGGGGAGAGTTGTGACGATAATCTCCTTCAAGAGATTGAGCCTGCTCTTCCCTCCAAAATTACGTCTTCACAATTATATAAAAGACTATGGAAGAAATGTCCAACAACGACAACAACACCAGCACCAGCAAGGCTTGCCAGGGTGAGCAGAAACGTATGCAACCAGCCACCTGTTCGAACTCCAACCACCAAACTACCCGTTGATCGCTACGGCTCCGCTGATTGGTCGCCGGTCTGGCTGCACCTGCACTCGCCCCCCAATACTACCTGATGTCTGGGGTCGCCCCAACATCAGTCTTCAGAATGTTCCGTGCTTTCGTAGCCAGCACTCCTCCCAGCTAGACGTTAGCGTGTACTGAGAGAGGTGGTGGCTTTAAGCCAATATTCCAGCACCTCCCACTTACCTTTTGTATTGCACTTCTTGTTATTTTGCCTTAACGTAACTTTTCATTGTGTCATTTAATTATTCTTATTATTTTGATTCATTGATTTTATTATAAGAATTTGTTTGTGCATTATTTTCATGTTTTGATTTATTTAACGTAATTAAAATTTCATTGTTAAAGTTTTACTTGTGTTTTGTGTGTCTTCTCCTTACCTTACCACAGACGAAGTTCCAGTTTTTTCTATTTTTTTTTATAACTATGTGACGAGGCCATACCCCTAGCCTTAAACAGCCGAACACCAACGCGTTACCGTCACAATATATATATATATATATATATATATATATATATGACAGTGTCAGACCACCGAGGAAAATTGAAACAGGAATTTCCTTAAGTACTTTCATATATTAATACATCTTCAGAAGGAGTCATATATGTATTAATATACGAAAGTACTTAAGGAAATTCCTGTTTCAATTTTCCTCCGTGGTCTGACACTGTCACATTTTTAATCACGTGTTTATTTTTCGTGATTTACACACACACACACACACACACACACATATATATATATATATATATATATATATATGCGAACAAGCCTGAATGGTCCCCAGGACTATATGCGAATGAAAACTCACACCCCAGAAGTGACTCGAACCCATACTCCCAGATGCCACGCAACTGGTAACTACAGGGCGCCTTAATCCGCTTGACCATCACGGCCGTCAAAAGGAAGTGATAGCCGAGGCTATTTGAGCCACTTCCCCGACGGCAACTCGGATGGTAATCTTGGGCATAGCATTTCACCAAATCACCTCATTCTTTGGGGCACACGTGAGGAACACAAATGCGAACAAGCCTGAATGGTCCCCAGGACTATATGCGAATGAAAACTCACACCCCAGAAGTGACTCGAACCCATACTCCCAGATGCCACGCAACTGGTAACTACAGGGCGCCTTAATCCGCTTGACCATCACGGCCGTCAAAAGGAAGTGATAGCCGAGGCTATTTGAGCCACTTCCCCGACGACCATTCAGGCTTGTTCGCATTTGTGTTCCTCACGTGTGCCCCAAAGAATGAGGTGATTTGGTGAAATGCTATGCCCAAGATTACCATCCGAGTTGCCGTCGGGGAAGTGGCTCAAATAGCCTCGGCTATCACTTCCTTTTGACGGCCGTGATGGTCAAGCGGATTAAGGCGCCCTGTAGTTACCAGTTGCGTGGCATCTGGGAGTATGGGTTCGAGTCACTTCTGGGGTGTGAGTTTTCATTCATATATATATATATATATATATATATATATATATATATATATATATATATATATATATATATATATATAACTGAAAACTCACACCCCAGAAGTGACTCGAACCCATACTCCCAGGAGCAACGCAACTGGAATGTATAAGACGCCTTAATCCACTTGACCATCACGACCGGACAAAATGAGGTGATAGCTGATGCTATTTGAACCACCCCACCGCCGGCACTCGGATGGTAATTACCATCCGAGTGCCGGCGGTGGGGTGGTTCAAATAGCTTCGGCTATCACCTCATTTTGTCCGGTCGTGATGGTCAAGTGGATTAAGGCGTCTTGTACATACCAGTTGCGTTGCTCCTGGGAGTATGGGTTCGAGTCACTTCTGGGGTGTGAGTTTTCAGTTGCATATTGTCCTGGGGACCATTCAGGCTTGTTCGCATATATATATATATATATATATATATATATATATATATATATATATATATATATATAAAGATAGATTAGGTTAGTTTGTCTTTGCAACACAAGTAAAAAATTGTCCAACTCAATAGTGACAATTTGTACTTTCTAATGTGGTTGTATGTCGGTATGTAGACTATGGTCCTCATCCTTGCTACAAGTACCACCAAAACAGGAGGCTCGGGGCTGCATGTTTTACATTTAAACAAATAAACACAAAAAAAATACAATTTTGGCATTAAAATTCATTGCAAATTAAAATGATAACGAAGCGGAATTTGGCGTCAGTGATGTGTGAAAATAGTTATTAGGAGCACCGGCCTCCTCAGCCCTGACCAGCGGCACGATTCACCAAACATTCACGCCACCACTTTGCGAAACCTGTACATCTTTTTCTCAATCCTGGCGGCTTTGTTGACACATATGTGAAGCAGTTTGAGTTGCGTGGGGTAACGCTGTGGTTTATAACAATTATTACCGTGAGTTGAGAAAGTTTTAGGCTCGTAATGTGTGTGTGGTATATCTAAATATGGGATCAGATGCTGTGAGGAGTGAGCAGGGCTGATGAGAGGCTGAGAGTGTGGGGCTGAGAGTGCGGGGCTGAGAGTGCGGGGCTGAGAGTGCGGGGCTGAGAGTGTGGGGCTGAGAGTGTGGGGCTGAGAGTGTGGGGCTGAGAGTGCGGGGCTGAGAGTGCGGGGCTGAGAGTGTGGGGCTGAGAGTGTGGGGCTGAGAGTGTGAGGCTGAGAGTGCGGGGCTGAGAGTGTGAGGCTGAGAGTGCGGGGCTGAGAGTGTGGGGGCTGAGAGTGTGAGGCTGAGAGTGTGAGGCTGAGAGTGTGGGGCTGAGAGTGTGAGGCTGAGAGTGCGGGGCTGAGAGTGTGAGGCTGAGAGTGTGGGGCTGAGAGTGTGAGGCTGAGAGTGCGGGGCTGAGAGTGTGAGGCTGAGAGTGCGGGGCTGAGAGTGTGGGGGCTGAGAGTGTGAGGCTGAGAGTGTGAGGCTGAGAGTGTGGGGCTGAGAGTGCGGGGCTGAGAGTGCGGGGCTGAGAGTGCGGGGCTGAGAGTGTGGGGCTGAGAGTGTGGGGCTGAGAGTGTGGGGCTGAGAGTGCGGGGCTGAGAGTGTGGGGCTGAGAGTGTGGGGCTGAGAGTGTGAGGCTGAGAGTGCGGGGCTGAGAGTGTGAGGCTGAGAGTGCGGGGCTGAGAGTGTGGGGGCTGAGAGTGTGAGGCTGAGAGTGTGAGGCTGAGAGTGTGGGGCTGAGAGTGTGAGGCTGAGAGTGCGGGGCTGAGAGTGTGAGGCTGAGAGTGCGGGGCTGAGAGTGTGGGGGCTGAGAGTGTGAGGCTGAGAGTGTGAGGCTGAGAGTGTGGGGCTGAGAGTGTGAGGCTGAGAGTGCGGGGCTGAGAGTGTGAGGCTGAGAGTGTGTTTGGGTGAGTGAGTGAGAGTGAGTGTGGGGCTGAGAGTGAGTGTGGGGCTGAGAGTGTGAGGCTGAGAGTGTGAGGCTGAGAGTGTGGGGGCTGAGAGTGTGGGGCTGAGAGTGTGGGGCTGAGAGTGTGGGGCTGAGAGTGTGGGGGCTGAGAGTGTGGGGCTGAGAGTGTGGGGCTGAGAGTGTGGGGCTGAGAGTGTGAGGCTGAGAGTGTGAGGCTGAGAGTGTGGGGCTGAGAGTGTGGGGCTGAGAGTGTGGGGGCTGAGAGTGTGGGGGCTGAGAGTGTGAGGCTGAGAGTGTGAGGCTGAGAGTGTGGGGCTGAGAGTGTGGGGGCTGAGAGTGTGAGGCTGAGAGTGTGAGGCTGAGAGTGCGGGGCTGAGAGTGTGAGGCTGAGAGTGCGGGGCTGAGAGTGCGGGGCTGAGAGTGTGGGGCTGAGAGTGTGGGGCTGAGAGTGTGGGGCTGAGAGTGTGGGGCTGAGAGTGTGAGGCTGAGAGTGTGGGGGCTGAGAGTGTGAGGCTGAGAGTGTGGGGCTGAGAGTGTGAGACTGAGAGTGTGAGGCTGAGAGTGTGAGGCTGAGAGTGTGGGGGCTGAGAGTGTGGGGCTGAGAGTGTGAGGCTGAGAGTGTGGGGCTGAGAGTGTGGGGGCTGAGAGTGTGGGGCTGAGAGTGTGAGGCTGAGAGTGTGGGGGCTGAGAGTGTGAGGCTGAGAGTGTGGGGGCTGAGAGTGTGGGGCTGAGAGTGTGAGGCTGAGAGTGTGAGGCTGGGAGTGTGGGGGCTGAGAGTGTGGGGCTGAGAGTGTGAGGCTGAGAGTGTGGGGCTGAGAGTGTGGGGCTGAGAGTGTGGGGCTGAGAGTGTGGGGGCTGAGAGTGTCGGGCTGAGAGTGTGGGGGCTGAGAGTGTGGGGCTGAGAGTGTGGGGCTGAGAGTGTGGGGCTGAGAGTGTGGGGGCTGAGAGTGTGGGGCTGAGAGTGTGAGGCTGAGAGTGTGAGGCTGAGAGTGTGGGGCTGAGAGTGTGAGGCTGAGAGTGTGGGGCTGAGAGTGTGGGGCTGAGAGTGTGAGGCTGAGAGTGTGAGGCTGAGAGTGTGGGGCTGAGAGTGTGGGGGCTGAGAGTGTGGGGCTGAGAGTGTGGGGCTGAGAGTGTGAGGCTGAGAGTGTGAGGCTGAGAGTGTGGGGCTGAGAGTGTGGGGCTGAGAGTGCGGGGCTGAGAGTGTGGGGCTGAGAGTGTGGGGCTGAGAGTGTGGGGCTGAGAGTGTGGGGCTGAGAGTGTGAGGCTGAGAGTGTGAGGCTGAGAGTGTGGGGCTGAGAGTGTGGGGCTGAGAGTGTGGGGCTGAGAGTGTGAGGCTGAGAGTGTGGGGCTGAGAGTGTGGGGCTGAGAGTGTGGGGCTGAGAGTGTGGGGCTGAGAGTGTGAGGCTGAGAGTGTGAGGCTGAGAGTGCGGGGCTGAGAGTGTGGGGCTGAGAGTGTGAGGCTGAGAGTGTGGGGCTGAGAGTGTGGGGCTGAGAGTGTGGGGCTGAGAGTGTGGGGGCTGAGAGTGTGGGGCTGAGAGTGTGAGGCTGAGAGTGTGGGGCTGAGAGTGTGGGGCTGAGAGTGTGGGGCTGAGAGTGTGGGGGCTGAGAGTGTGGGGCTGAGAGTGTGGGGGCTGAGAGTGTGGGGCTGAGAGTGTGGGGGCTGAGAGTGTGAGGCTGAGAGTGTGGGGCTGAGAGTGTGGGGGCTGAGAGTGTGGGGGCTGAGAGTGTGAGGCTGAGAGTGTGGGGCTGAGAGTGTGGGGGCTGAGAGTGTGGGGCTGAGAGTGTGGGGCTGAGAGTGTGGGGCTGAGAGTGTGGGGCTGAGAGTGTGGGGCTGAGAGTGTGGGGCTGAGAGTGTGGGGGCTGAGAGTGTGAGGCTGAGAGTGTGAGGCTGAGAGTGTGAGGCTGAGAGTGTGAGGCTGAGAGTGTGGGGCTGAGAGTGTGGGGCTGAGAGTGCGGGGCTGAGAGTGTGGGGGCTGAGAGTGTGGGGGCTGAGAGTGTGGGGGCTGAGAGTGTGGGGCTGAGAGTGTGGGGCTGAGAGTGCGGGGCTGAGAGTGTGGGGCTGAGAGTGTGGGGCTGAGAGTGTGGGGCTGAGAGTGCGGGGCTGAGAGTGCGGGGCTGAGAGTGTGGGGCTGAGAGTGTGGGGCTGAGAGTGTGGGGCTGAGAGTGTGGGGGCTGAGAGTGTGGGGGCTGAGAGTGTGGGGCTGAGAGAGAGGCTGAGAGTGCTGTCTCAAGGAAGATACATGTAAAATCTTGGAGACAACACCCCTCCCCCTTCTGTCTGGGTCAGTCTTCCAGCAAGTATAGCGACACTAGTAGCAACAATCTACCTCTACCAGCACCATCAATCTACCGCTTACGGGAGCTACTACTATCTACCAGCAGTCTACCTTTCACGGGAGCATGACAGTGTGTGCTACAAGCTCTGTGTGCCCTGTGAAGACACCAATAAGCACCAGCTTTGCAATATTGCTTAGCAATCTACAGCCAAACCGGTGACATGACCAAACGCTTGCTTATGGCAACTTGCCACAGGAATTTTGGTGAACGACGTGACTATAACCCCTGGTCGACGACCGGGCCGCGGGGACGCTAAGCCCCGGAAGCGCCTCAAGGTAAGGTAACCCCTGTCAAACTCTCCTCCTGTGTGTACAGACAGCCCTCAGTTGTCATACAGACAGGTGGGGGACGTCTGGACGGGCTTCATACCGTCCCCCTCATTATTTACAACATGATTTCCTCTGAGTATCTGAGATGTCTGTGAGAACAGACCGCGGCCTGATGTAGGCTGAGTGTGGGGGACATGTTTCTGACATGAGAGGCGACAGCTCCTCATGCAGGTGCTGTCTGCGAACCTTGTCTGTCACCCGGGACGCAGGCGTCAATAAGCTGTCTGTCATGTGATTCTGCAGTCATCTTGGATCTTTGCTCAGGAACTGTTAGGACACGATTCGCCTCGAACGTGATTGAATATTGGTTTGACACCCCCTTGGAGAGAGAGAGGGGGAGAGAGAGAGAGAGAGAGAGAGAGAGAGAGAGAGAGAGAGAGAGAGAGAGAGAGAGAGAGAGAGAGAGAGAGAGAGAGAGAGGGGGAGAGAGAGAGAGACAGACAGACAGACAGACAGACAGACAGACAGACAGACAGACAGACAGACAGACAGACAGACAGACAGACAGAGTACCATATTAAACCATCCTTACCAGGTCACAGTAGACTATTACCTCATCACTGTCAACCAATGGTACACAGTAGCCCATGGTTGCCTCCACGTGTTTGCTATTAAACCGTTATTCCCAGCCATTGGTACACTTAACCCATCATCTTTAACCATTAGTGGACTGTTAAACCATCGTTGTTAACCCTAAGTGCACTGTTAAACCATTGTTGGGTGTATAATGAAGGGAAGGGAACTATCAGGGGTAAAGTGCCAAGCCATGACGCCTATGTAGCACTGGGAAAGGATCAGGATAAGGATTTGGGATGGGACGGGGGAAAGGAATGGTACCCAACCACTTGGACGGTCGGGGATTGAACGCCGACCTGCATGAAGCTAGACCGTCGCTCTACCGTCCATCCCAAGTGGTTGGACGTGTGTATAATGAGCGCCAGTGTGGCGGGCACAACCACTGCTGCAGTGGTTTGACCTCAACAGTGAAACAAGCGACTGTCAACGGCCCCATAGTTCTCACAGTCAATAACCAGTCCAGCAGTTTAGACCAACCGTGGTAAAACCAACTCAACAGTTTGGCCAGACTGTGGGATAACCAATGAAGCAGTTGGGGGCAGATTGTGGGATAGCAAACTTAGCAGTTTAATCAGGCTGTAGGATAACCAAGCCAGCAGTTTGGGCAGACTGAGGGATAACCAAGCCAGCAGTTTGGGCAGACTGAGGGATAACCAAGCCAGCAGTTTGGGCAGATTGAGGGATAACCAAGCCAGCAGTTGGGGGCAGATTGTGGGATAGCAAACTTAGCAGTTTAATCAGGTTGTAGGATAACCAAGCCAGCAGTTTGGGCAGACTGAGGGATAACCAAGCCAGCAGTTGGGGGCAGATTGTGGGATAGCAAACTTAGCAGTTTAATCAGGTTGTAGGATAACCAAGCCAGCAGTTTGGGCCGACTGAGGGATAACTAAGCCAGTAGTTTGGGCAGACTGAGGGATAACTAAGCCAGCAGTTTGGGCAGACTTAGGGATAACCAAGCCAGCAGTGTGGGCAGACTGAGGGATAACCAAGCCAGCAGTTGGGGGGGGGGGCAGACTGAGGGATAACCAAGCCAGCAGTGTGGGCAGACTGAGGGATAACCAAGCCAGCAGTTTGGGCAGACTGGGGATAACCAAGCCAGCAGTTTGGGCAGACTGAGGGATAACCAAGCCAGCAGTTGGGGGCAGACTGAGGGATAACCAAGCCAGCAGTGTGGGCAGACTGAGGGATAACCAAGCCAGCAGTGTGGGCAGACTGAGGGATAACCAAGCCAGCAGTGTGGGCAGACTGAGGGATAACCAAGCCAGCAGTTTGGGCAGACTGAGGGATAACCAAGCCAGCAGTTTGGGCAGACTGAGGGATAACCAAGCCAGCAGTTTGGGCAGACTGAGGGATAACCAAGCCAGCAGTTTGGGCAGACTGAGGGATAACCAAGCCAGCAGTTTGGGCAGACTGAGGGATAACCAAGCCAGCAGTTTGGGCAGACTGAGGGATAACCAAGCCAGCAGTTTGGGCAGACTGAGGGATAACCAAGCCAGCAGGCTAGCCAGGCAGACCCTACAGGTGGACGAAGTAAAAACTGTGAATTTTAAGTCGCCGGCAACACAGAAGAAACACATAACCCAATTTGGATGGAGTTTGTTGGGAGACGAGCTTAAGGTGTGTGTGTGTGTGTGTGTGTGTGTGTGTGTGTGTGTGTGTGTGTGTGTGTGTGTGTGTGTGTGTGTGTGTGTGTGTGTACTCACCTATATTTGAGAATTTTGTAGAGGATCATTTTTTCCCGAATTCTTCTGTTTTCCAGGGACGTGAGGTTTAATTCCCGTAGCCTTTCCTCATAACTC
>NC_091207.1:26041104-26061019 GCF_040958095.1 Procambarus clarkii
GACCATCCTGGGGATCCCTAGAACCATCCTGGGGATCCCTAGTACCATCCTGGGGATCCCTAGGACCATCCTGGGGATCCTTAGGACCATCCTGGGGATCCCTAGGACCATCCTGGGGATCCCTAGCACCATCCTGGGGATCCTAGAACCATCCTGGGGATTCCTAGGACCACCCTGGGGATCCTAGGACCATTCTCGGGATCCCTAGGACCATCCTGGGGATCCTAGAACCATCCTGGGGATCCCTAGGACCATCCTGGGGATCCTAGAACCATCCTGGGGATCCTAGGACCATCCTGGGGATCCCTAGGATCATCCTGGGGATCCTAGGACCATTCTGGGGATCCTAGAACCATCCTGGGGATCCTAAGACCATTCTGGGGATCCCTAGGACCATCCTGGGGATCGCTATGACCATCCTGGGGATCCCTAGGACCATCCTGGGGATCCCTAGCACCATCCTGGGGATCCCTAGCACCATCCTGGGGATCCTAGGACCATCCTGGGGATCCTAGAACCATCCTGGGGATCCTAAGACCATTCTGGGGATCCCTAGGACCATCCTGGGGATCGCTAGGACCATCCTGGGGATCCCTAGGACCATCCTGGGGATCCCTAGCACCATCCTGGGGATCCCTAGGACCATCCTGGGGATCCCTAGCACCATCCTGGGGATCCCTAGGACCATCCTGAGGATCCCTAGCACCATCCTGAGGATCCCTAACACCATCCTGGGGATCCCTAGCACCATCCTGAGGATCCCTAACACCATCCTGGGGATCCCTAGCACCATCCTGGGCCTAATACACACCATTCCCAGCGCCCCGTGTGGTGGAGAGAGCGAGGATTTTATTTTTATTATTAACATATTAGGTACATCTGCATTAGTGCAGCTACCCTAGACTATATGAAGTGGAGTACAGTGTGTCAAAAAAGCTAACTAGGTGATGCTAAAAAATCCCCATCACACAGGATGGTATTTTTTTTTTTTTTTTTTTTATTAAGTTATGAGGTACATCTGCATTAGTGCAGCTACCCTAGACTATATGAAGTGGAGTACAGTGTGTCAAAAAAACTAACTAGGTGATGCTATAAAATCCCCATCACACAGGATGGTTAGTCATACAGAGACATGTGATAGGCGGTCTGCACTGGCAGACTCCGGATGCATTTTGAGGATATCAACAACACAAGATTGAATAAGGTAGCAGTGGTAATAAAAGTCCCCATCTCGCAGGATGGTTAGTCATACAGAGCCATGTGTTTAGTAGCCTGCACTGGCAAATTTTGGGTATACTGTGAGGATATCTTCAAGAATACGAGAGTGAATAAAGTAATTGCAAAGCTCCAGGTACCTCATGCCAACTGGATTTTTTTTTATTTTTTTTTTTTTATTAACATATTAGGTACATCTGCATTAGTGCAGCTACCCTAGACTATATGAAGTGGAGTACAGTGTGTCAAAAAAAACTAACTAGGTGATGCTATAAAATCCCCATCACACAGGATGGTTAGTCATACAGAGGCATGTGATTAGCGGTCTGCACTGGCAGACTCCGGATGCATTTTGAGGATATCAACAACACAAGATTGAATAAGGTAGCAGTGGTAATACAAGTCCCCATCTCGCAGGATGGTTAGTCATACAGAGTGGAGGGCCAATTATCACGACACAACTCTACGGGAAACTCCAGCCATATTTCACTACCTGCTGATGATAACATGAGATTATTTGGGTGATAAATTTGGTTACTTTGAACATTTAAATCAAATTAGAAGCTTCATTAATGAATGTTTATACAGTTATAATTGGGAAAGTTATACACATAATAATTATAGTATATTAATTATATAATGGTGACAATTACAGCGTGTATTGCATTGACTGATCTGATTAATGTATTATTATTTAATAGTTGGTTGTTGTAATTGGGTTAAAATGTCGTAATAATTAATAATATTTTATTATAAATTTATATATTTTAATGATATCACTGTTAAGTGGCGCATGGCGATATTATGGCACAATCAGTTAAGTCTTCAGCCCTGAGGCAATGTGAACATGGCAAGATAAATATATCAGTAGGTCAATATATCTATGGCGCCATTACTTAACTATAGCTCTAGGATAATATATTTATAGCAACAGAAATATAGTCGTGGATAATATAGCAATGACAGCTTAACTCAATGGGCGGGATAATATAATAGTGGGAACATAACTACAGGGCTGAGATAACAGTGGCAACATAACTACAGGGCTGAGATAACAGTGGCAACATAACTACAGGGCTGAGATAACAGTGGCAACATAACTACAGGGCTGAGATAACAGTGGCAACATAACAACATGGCTGAGATAACATAATAGTGGCAACATAACTACAGGGCTGAGATAATAGTGGCAACATAACTACATGGCTGAGATAACATAATAGTGGCAACATAACTACATGGCTGAGATAACATAATAGTGGCAACATAACTACATGGCTGAGATAACATAATGGTGGCAACATAACTACAGGACTGAGATAACATAATGGTGGCAACATAACTACAGGACTGAGATAACATAATAGTGGCAACATAACTACATGGCTGAGATAACATAATACTGGCAACATAACTACATGGCTGAGATAACATAATACTGGCAACATAACTACATGGCTGAGATAACATAATACTGGCAACATAACTACAGGGCTGAGATAACATAATGGTATCAACATAACTGGGATAACATAATGATAGCAACATAACTACATGGCTGAGATAACATAATACTGGCAAAATAACTAGAGGCGCACAAGAGAAGAAGCTCAACATGGCAACACTGCCACGACGTGTAGTCCAGTATGGCAGTGTGTGGCAACAAGTAACACTTGGCACTTCACGAATAAAAAAAACACTTAACCAGATAACACAAAAGCTGCTAACAACAGGAAAAGTAACACACCAAGCCACCACAGTAACACACCAAGCCACCACAGTAACACACCAAGCCACCACAATAACACACCAAGCCACCACAGTAACACACCAAGCCACCACAGTAACACACCAAGCCACCACAGTAACACACCAAGCCACCACAGTAACACACCAAGCCACCACAGTAACACACCAAGCCACCACAGTAACACACCAAGCCACCACAGTAACACACCAAGCCACCACAGTAACACACCAAGCCGCCACAGTAACACACCAAACCACCACAGTAACACACCAAGCCACCACAGTAACACACCAAGCCGCCACAGTAACACACCAAACCACCACAGTAACACACCAAGCCACCACAGTAACACACCAAGCCACTACAGTAACACACCAAGCCACCACAGTAACACACCAAGCCACCACAGTAACACACCAAGCCACCACAGTAACACACCATGCCACCACAGTAACACACCAAGCCACCACAGTAACACACCAAGCCACCACAGTAACACACCAAGCCACCACAGTAACACACCAAGCCACCACAGTAACACACCAAGCCACCACAGTAACACACCAAGCCGCCACAGTAACACACCAAGCCGCCACAGTAACACACCAAGCCACCACAGTAACACACCAAGCCACTACAGTAACACACCAAGCCACCACAGTAACACACCAAGCCACCACAGTAACACACCAAGCCACCACAGTAACACACCATGCCACCACAGTAACACACCAAGCCACCACAGTAACACACCAAGCCACCACAGTAACACACCAAGCCACCACAGTAACACACCAAGCCACCACAGTAACACACCAAGCCACCACAGTAACACACCATGCCACCACAGTAACACACCAAGCCACCACAGTAACACACCAAGCCACCACAGCAACACACCAAGCCACCACAGCAACACACCAAGCCACCACAGCAACACACCAAGCCACCACAGTAACACACCAAGCCACCACAGTAACACACCAAGCCACCACAGTAACACACCAAGCCACCACAGTAACACACCAAGCCACCACAGTAACACACCAAGCCACCACAGTAACACACCAAGCCACCACAGTAACACACCAAGCCACCACAGTAACACACCAAGCCACCACAGTAACACACCAAGCCACCACAGTAACACACCATGCCACCACAGTAACACATCAAGCCACCACAGCAGCACACCAAGCCACCACAGTAACACACCAAGCCACCACAGTAACACACCAAGCCACCACAGTAACACACCAAGCCACCACAGTAACACACCAAGCCACCACAGTAACACACCATGCCACCACAGTAACACATCAAGCCACCACAGTAACACACCATGCCACCACAGTAACACATCAAGCCACCACAGTAACACACCATGCCACCACAGTAACCCACCAAGCCACCACAGTAACACACCAAGCCACCACAGTAACACACCAAGCCACCACAGTAACACACCATGCCACCACAGTAACACATCAAGCCACCACAACAACACACCAAGCCACCACAGTAACACACCAAGCCACCACAGTAACACAACAAGCCACCACAGTAACTCACCAAGCCACCACAGTAACACACCAAGTCACCACAGTAACACACCAAGCCACCACAGTAACACACCAAGCCACCACAGTAACACACCAAGCCACCACAGTAACACAACAAGCCACCACAGCAACACAACAAGCCACCACAGTAACACACCAAGCCACCTCAGTAACACACCAAGCCACCACAGCAACACACCAAGCCACCACAGCAACACAACAAGCCACAGTAACACACCAAGCCACCACAGTAACACACCAAGCCACCACAGTAACACACCAAGCCACCACAGTAACACACCAAGCCACCACAGTAACACACCAAGCCACCACAGTAACACACCAAGCCACCACAGTAACACACCAAGCCACCACAGTAACACACCAAGCCACCACAGTAACACACCAAGCCACCACAGTAACACACCAAGCCACCACAGTAACACACCAAGCCACCACAGTAACACACCAAGCCACCACAGTAACACACCAAGCCACTACAGCAATACAACAAGCCACTACAGTAACACACCAAGCCACCACAGTAACACACCAAGCCACCACAGTAACACACCAAGCCACCACAGCAACACACCAAGCCACCACAGTAACACACCAAGCCACCACAGTAACACACCAAGCCACCACAGTAACACACCAAGCCACCACAGTAACACACCAAGCCACCACAGTAACACCACACTGTACTACAGCACAGAGCTGTACCCACGCTACAGAGGTAGCGTGACCTGACCTCTAATTACTCAGTTGGCCTTTGATGGATATAATTAACATCTTCCCTGTGTTACCAAGGCAACCAGCTACACTAACTTGGGTGGTTTTTGTTTAGGCTGTCAAGATTTTCCTCCAAGTTCCCAGGAATTGTTTCGTGGAGAATATTCTCTAATTTTAGTACGGTACAGGGCTCCGGGGTCCTGTGTAGTGGTGTATAGCAGTGTTTGGTGTACATGTGGGTCCTGTGAATGTACACACGTGCATAGAGTGATGGGATATATATTAGAAACATCTTGTATATGAGGTTTTATATATATACGCGCCAGACATGAGATAGAGAATGGCGTGTGAGTGGATTATGTTATATACGGATATACACGTTAGTATGAAAGAATACCAACACACATATACACGCACACACGCGCGCGCGCGCGCACACACACACACACACACACACACACACACACACACACACACACACACACACACACACACACACACAAGCCTACGACCGTGGACGTCACTAACGAACTTAAAATTAGGAGACCACTGACATCAGCGGAAGTGTGGCGAGTGTTCCCTTAATTGTGTGTGTGTGTGTGTGTGTGTGTGTGTGTGTGTGTGTGTGTGTTCACCTAGTTGTGCTTGCGGGGGTTGAGCTCTGCTGTTTCGGCCCGCCTCTCAACTGTCACTCAACTGTCATTAATTTTTTTCATACACACACACAGGAAGCAGCCCATAGCAGCTGTCTAACTCCCAGGTACCTATTTTTACTACTAGCTAACAGGGCCATCAGAGTGAAAGAAACTCAGCCCATTGTTTCTTGCCGGCGCCAGGAATCGAACCCTGGACCAGAGGACTACATATCCAGCATGCTATCCACTCAGCCACCAGAGCTCATTATTATCACCGCCTCAGTCTTCACCACCACCACTAACACCACCACCACCACCACGTCAACCAGCACTACCACCATTGATCTGATGTAAGACTTAACCACCACACCAACTCTCCCATCACCCACAAATATACTTTTGCCCTAAACACAACCCAAAACCAATATAAACTGTATTATACTCTCACCGTATACACCAAAATACTGGGTATACACCTATCAGCGTATGTATATCTGTGCCCTATGACGCATAATACACTGTACCGTCCATACACTATTTTAAAGTCATTTAATCCTTTTATTTGTAATTTTATAATGTAATTTAAAGTAATTTAATCCTGTGTTCAACTGGGGATTATATTAAAGAAAAGTTATATATATTCGCAATATTCCTATGAGTTCACTGGTGCCAGAGATGTGTATTAAAGAAGTTTGGGATGCTGTAATGAAGAGAGTAAGCATCGCTGTCTCTTTGGCACACAAGAAATTATTCTCTTTTTTTTTTAGTCTTTTCAGAGAGACTTTACGAAGTTATCAGCAAGAAGTTAGGAAGTTATAAGTTACGAGAGGAATTTGAGAATATCAATGGTTGGAGACTTTGTGTGTGTGTGTGAGAGAGAGGGAGAGAGGGAATGAGGGAGAGAGGGAGAGGGGGAGAGAGAGGGAGAGAGAGGGAGAGGGAGAGGGAGAGGGAGAGGGAAGGAGAGGGAGGGTATTGGAGGGTTATAAATGTTGGGGAAGAATGAGGGGCAAGAAAGAGGCGTCTCATTTAGACTAGTCTCCCCTGGGAGAAACAAAGTCTCAAAACAGAAAACTGAGGCGTCGGGGAAACTCAGCTATTCTGAGCAAAAAACAATTTACCTCGTGACTTTGCTTCAGTCAAGTGCATTAGGCGGGAATAACGCGAGAAATATTGATTGTGGTTATCAACAATTTAGCAATAAAGTGAGGAGCCGAGCGGCCGAGCGGAGAGCACTCTGTACTCGTGATCCTGTGGTCCTGGGTTCGATCCCAGGCGCCGGCGAGACACAATGGACAGAGTTTCTTTCACCCTATGCCCCTGTTACCCAGCAGTAAAATAGGTACCTGGGTGTTAGTCAGCTGTCACGGGCTGCTTCCTGGGGATGGAGGCCTGGTCGAGGACCGGGCCGCGGGGACACTAAAGCCCCGAAATCATCTCAAGATAACCTCAAGAAGAGATCACATTATATAAAAATATATATTTGAATTACCCATCAATATGCTCCCTCCGTTTTCTCCTTATTTACTGAAGCATAAAGAGCCAAGCGCCTCCTATTATGCCTCTCCCAAACTGGGCAGTAATTTGATTAACTAGTTGTTAATAGCATAATGTTAAATGAGAACGGGGGGGGGGGGGGTTAATTAAGCTTTTAAGAACGAAGCTATTAGATGGTCCGTGACAGAAAACGGGCGATGGAGGGCATAGAGTAATTACGTGTTAAACTCCTAATGTTGTTCCAGGCTCCAGAGACTACAGGTGACCCTCGCTAAAATGTCCAGACCCTCGCTAAAATGTCCAGACGCTCGCTAAAATGTCCAGACCCTCGCTAAAATGTCCAGACCCTCGCTAAAATGTCCAGACACTCGCTAAAATGTCCAGACCCTCGCTAAAATGTCCAGACCCTCGCTAAAATGTCCAGACCCTCGCTAAAATGTCCAGACCCTCGCTAAAATGTCCAGACCCTCGCTAAAATGTCCAGACCCTCGCTAAAATGTCCAGACACTTGCTAAAATGCCCAGACCCTCGCTAAAATGTCCAGACCCTCGCTAAAATGTCCAGACCCTCGCTATTATGTTTAAACCTCGTTAAAATGACCAGGTCCTCGCTAAAATAGGCCTTCACTACTACTGTGGAGGTCTTAATAACCCTTCAGAGGTTGGTAGGCCTTAAGTCCATCAGAAACTTGCTACTGAACAAGTAATATTCCTCACAGTACTGGTAACTCACCATATATACTGCCCACCACAACACAGTACCTCACAGTACTGGTAATTCACCTTATATACTGCCCACCACAACACAGTACCTCACAGTACTGGTAACTCACCGTATACAGCCACCACAACACAGTACCTCACAGTACTGGTAACTCACCATATACTGACCACCACAACACTATACCTCACAGTACTGGTAATTCACCGTATACAGCCACCACTACACTATACCTCACAGTACTGGTAACTCACTGTATATACTGACCACCACTACACTATACCTCACAGTACTGGTAACTCACTATATATACTGCCCATCACAACACAGTACCTCACAGTACTGGTAACTCACCATATATACTGACCACCACAACACTATACCTCACAGTACTGGTAACTCACCGTATACAGCCACCACCACACTATACCTCACAGTACTGGTAACTCACCATATATACTGCCCATCACCACACTATACCTCACAGTACTGGTAACTCACCATATATACTGCCCATCACCACACTATACCTCACAGTACTGGTAACTCACCATATACAGCCACCACCACACTATACCTCACAGTACTGGTAACTCACCATATATACTGCCCACCACAACACAGTACCTCACAGTACTGGTAACTCACCATATATGCTGCCACCATAACATAATATACCTCACAGTACTGGTAACTCACCATATATACTGCCCACCACAACACAGTACCTCACAGTACTGGTAACTCACCATATATGCTGCCACCATAACATAATATACCTCACAGTACTGGTAACTCACCATATATACTGCCCACCACCACACAGTACCTCACAGTACTGGTAACTCACCGTACACTGCCACCACTAACCCATCAAGTTTAGTAATACATTTGGACTACATTTCCACACTAAATCTCTAACAAAATTTCATATTTATTTTATGCAAACAAGTGCCACGCTCACGCTACAGTATACAATCCAATACAATACACAATACAATCCCGCGAAAATAAACACTGAAACATTCACATTCACAAATACATTACTCCAACATAAAACTGTCAGGCAACAGAGAGCAATGTATTATACACTGATATACAGCACACAATTACAAAAAAAATACAGCATAATTACAATCACTGTTGCAATTAAATGCGAAAGAACTGTGCAATTATGAAATACAATTTCATTATAAATTATAATGCTGTCAAAAATACAATTTGTTGTTGTTAGTACTTAAAGAAACAAGAAAATAATATTTATATGTATATTGTATATGTATATTGTATAATACAATATATGTATTGGCCTCTTATATGTATATTGTATAATACAATACACTTGTGGAGAGGAGGGGGAAGAGAGAGAGGGGAGGGGGGGAGTGGGGGAGTGAGAGGAAAGCGACCCGGGCACGGCCGGGTACACCCATTACAGTTATATAGACCAACATAAGAATAGATCACAATAATACAATTCCACTGTATAAAACATACAATTCAACAGTATATACAATCCAAACTACAATCCAGAAATACATTAGAGTTAGGACGCCCCCGTAGGGAGAGAGAGGTTGTAGGCCTACAATGAGATATAATACAAAATACAATCAATTAACTCAAAAAAAGTACAATAAATTAATGTCAATAAATACAGACCTTCGCCATAACAATGGGAGAACCTAATATGCAGGAAAGCCCTGGGTAAATACTGGTGTGCAAATAATATACAGTTGATTTATGGAACAATTACCGGGTAACAATGGACGTGGGATCATTGGAGTGTTTCAAGCGTAGGTGAAGTCTCAGTCTCAATCAGTCAGTCTCAATCTCAGTCAGTCATCAGTCTCAATCACACACATGTCTACATGTGTGTGATTGAGACTGATGAGCGGATGTAAACAGGAGCTGCCTAGTTTGGGCCAGTAGGCCTACTGTAGGTCCAGTTATTCATATAATCTTATTAAACAATACACATAAGCCACATATAAACCCACATATAAGCCACATATAACAAATAATTATAACAAAACAAACTATAAAAGTTCAAGTCACTAAGAAACAGCAAAATACAACAGAAATACAACATAATACAATGTAAAATACACTGTTGTATAACTCCACATTCATACAGGTGTACAATACAGAAAGCTTTGACGGTATATATATATATATATATACACAATGCCACAGTGATTAAGGAGAGATACACAGGTTTCGTCAGAGATTGGCACTGGATAGCCGCGGATAGATAACCGCCGCTTGTCTATCCTGGCCAGGAGGTGGCAAGGAACAGGTCATCAAGAGCCCAGGTCACGTCCACTATTCTTCATCGTCTTACCTAATTACATAATTGAGTCAACCTCTAATTGCCTCGTTAGCAGACCTGCTCAACCGCCTCGTTTGTCCCCGTGGACTCCAATTGGCGGCCACTTTTGTTGGCGTTGATGACTGACTTTGGAGGCACATTTTGGCGGGAAGTTTTGTTTGCGACGATGTGATTCAAGACGAGGACGACCGACGGATACGCCGGGTGAGCCATGACGTGCTGCCGGCCCTTGTGGCTGATGGCTGAGAGACGCCGGATTTGGCGGGCATTTTTGTCCCCGTGTACCGTGGGCATCTACAGTGTACCGTGGGCCATCTACAGTGTACCGTGGGCATCTACAGTGTACCGTGGGTATATACAGTGTACCGTGGGTATCTACAGTGTACCGTGGGCATCTACAGTGTACCGTGGGTATCTACAGTGTACCGTGGGCATCTACAGTGTACCGTGGGCATCTACAGTGTACCGTGGGTATCTACAGTGTACCGTGGGCATCTACAGTGTACCGTGGGTATCTACAGTGTACCGTGGGCATCTACAGTGTACCGTAGGCATCTACAGTGTACCGTGGGCCATCTACAGTGTACCGTGGGCATCTACAGTGTACCGTGGGTATCTACAGTGTACCGTGGGCATCTACAGTGTACCGTGGGCCATCTACAGTGTACTGTGGACCATCTATAGTGTACCGTGGCCATCTACAGTGTACCGTGGGTATCTACAGTGTACCGTGTTCATCTACAGTGTACCGTGGGCATCTACAGTGTACCGTGGGTATCTACAGTGTACCTTGGCCATCTACAGTGTACCGTGTGCATCTACAGTGTACCGTGGGCATCTACAGTGTACCGTGGGCGATCTACAGTGTACCGTGGGCATCTACAGTGTACCGTGGGCCATCTACAGTGTACCGTGGGCATCTACAGTGCACCGTGGGCATCTACAGTGTACCGTGGGCCATCTACAGTGTACCGTGGGCATCTACAGTGTACCGTGGTCATCTACAGTGTACCGTGGTCATCTACAGTGTACCGTGGTCATCTACAGTGTACCGTGGGCCATCTACAGTGTACCGTGGGCATCTACAGTGTACCGTGGGTATCTACAGTGTACCGTGGGCATCTACAGTGTACCGTGGGCATCTACAGTGTACCGTGGGTATCTACAGTGTACCGTGGGCATCTACAGTGTACCGTGGGCATCTACAGTGTACCGTGGGGCATCTACAGTGTACCGTGGGCATCTACAGTGTACCGTGGGCCACCTACAGTGTACCGTGGGCATCTACAGTGTACCGTGGGCACCTACAGTGTACCGTGGGCCATCTACAGTGTACCGTGGGCATCTACAGTGTACCGTGGGCCACCTACAGTGTACCGTGGGCATCTACAGTGTACCGTGGGCATCTACAGTGTACCGTGGGCCATCTACAGGGAACCGTGGGCCATCTACTGTGTACCGTGGCCACCTACAGTGTACCGTGGGCCATGCACAGTGTACTGTGGCCACATACAGTGTACCGTGGGCCATCTACAGTGTACTGTGGCCACCTACAGTGTACCGTGGGCCATCTACAGTGTACTGTGGCCACCTACAGTGTACCATAACCACCTACAGTGTACCATAACCACCTACAGTGTACCATAACCACCTACAGTGTACCATAACCACCTACAGTGTACCGTAACCACCTACAGTGTACCGTAACCACCTACAGTGTACCGTAACCACCTACAGTGTACCGTAACCACCTACAGTGTACCATAACCACCTACAGTGTACCATAACCACCTACAGTGTACCGTAACCACCTACAGTGTACCGTAACCACCTACAGTGTACCGTAACCACCTACAGTGTACCGTAACCACCTACAGTGTACCATAACCACCTACAGTGTACCATAACCACCTACAGTGTACCGTGGCCACCTACAGTGTACCATAACCACCTACAGTGTACCATAACCACCTACAGTGTACCGTGGCCACCTACAGTGTACCATAACCACCTACAGTGTACCATAACCACCTACAGTGTACCGTAACCACCTACAGTGTACCGTAACCACCTACAGTGTACCGTAACCACCTACAGTGTACCATAACCACCTACAGTGTACCATAACCACCTACAGTGTACCGTAACCACCTACAGTGTACCGTAACCACCTACAGTGTACCATAACCACCTACAGTTTACCGTAACCACCTACAGTGTACCGTGACCACCTACACTATACCGTAACCACCTACAGTGTACCGTAACCACCTACAGTGTACCATAACCACCTACAGTGTACCGTAACCACCTACAGTGTACCATAACCACCTACAGTGTACCATAACCACCTACAGTGTACCGTGGCCACCTACAGTGTACCATAACCACCCACAGTGTACCTTAACAGCGGTGTTTACGTCTATTAAACAGCCTACAAGCTCAGAAGTTGTTTATAACAATAATAACCGTAAGGTTGTGAGGTTTACGAAGTCGTAAACTGTTGTAATATATGTAAACACCGTCGCCATGGTTGTTGGAAGATGTAAAGGTTTCGTAAAGGGCGACAAATAATTTATCTCCCCTTCCTCGGTGTTCAGGGGCGCAGATTCACGAAGCAGTTACGCAAGTACTTACGAACCTGGGACCAGATTCACGAAGCAGTTACGCAAGTACTTACGAACCTGGGACCAGATTCACGAAGTAGTTTCGCAAGCACTTACGAACCTGGGGCCAGATTCACGAAGCAGTTACGCAAGTACTTACGAACCTGGGGCCAGATTCACGAAGCAGTTACGCAAGCACTTACGAACCTGGGGCCAGATTCACGAAGCAGTTACGCAAGTACTTACGAACCTGGGGCCAGATTCACGAAGCAGTTACGCAAGTACTTACGAACCTGGGGCCAGATTCACGAAGCAGTTACGCAAGCACTTACGAACGTGTACATCTTTCCTCAATCTTTGACGGCTTTGGTTACATTTTTTAAACAGTTTACAAGCATGAAAACTTGCCAATCAACTGTTGTTATTGTTATAAACAGCCTCCTGGTGCTTCGGAGCTCATTAACTGTTTAATAATTGTAAACAAAGCCGCCAAAGATTGAGAAAAGATGTACAGGTTCGTAAGTGCTTGCGTAACTGCTTCGTGAATCTGGCCCCAGGTTCGTAAGTACTTGCGTAACTGCTTCGTGAATCTGGCCCCTGGTTCGTAAGTGCTTGCGTAACTGCTTCGTGAATCTGGCCCCAGGTTCGTAAGTGCTTGCGTAACTGCTTCGTGAATCTGGCCCCAGGTTCGTAAGTGCTTGAGTAATTTCTTCGTGAATCTGGCCCCAGGTTCGTAAGTGCTTGCATAAGTGCTTCGTGAATCTGGCCCCAGGTTCGTAAGTACTTGAGTAACTGCTTCGTGAATCTGGCCCCAGGTTCGTAAGTACTTGAGTAACTTTTTCGTGAATCTGGCGCCAGGTTCGTAAGTGCTTGAGTAACTTCTTCGTGAATCTGGCGCCAGGTTCGTAAGTGCTTGAGTAACTTCTTCGTGAATCTGGCCCTAGGTTCGTAAGTACTTGCGTAACTGCTTCGTGAATCTGGCCCCAGGTCTCTCCCCTCTGAGCCCCCGTCCCATTCTCTTCCACTGCCTCTTCCAGTGCTTATATTCTCTCCTCTTCCATCCTCCCTTCCATCTCCTCAATCGCTTATAGCGGCTCTAACTTGCTTTAAAATGACTCTACGTGTCTCCTGGTGGCTCTATGTGTCTCTTGATACATCAATGCTTCTTTTGTCAGCACTATGGAACCTCTGAGAGCTCTACGCAACCTCTGACAGCTCTATGGAACCTCTGACAGCTCTACGTAACCTCTGACAGCTCTACGCAACCCCTGACAGCTCTACGTAACTTCTGACAGCTCTACGTAACCTCTGACAGCTCTACGTAATCTCTGACAGCTCTACGCAACTTCTGACAGCTCTATGCAACCTCTGACAGCTCTACGCAACTTCTGACAGCTCTATGCAACCTCTGACAGCTCTACGTAACCCCTGACAGCTCTACGCAACTTCTGACAGCTCTACGTAACCTGTGACAGCTCTACACAACCTCTGACAGCTCTACGCAACCTCTTGACAGCTCTACGCAACCTCTGACAGCTCTACACAACCACTGACAGCTCTACGTATTCTCTTGACAGCTCTACGCAACCTCTGACAGCTCTACGCAACCTCTGATAGCTCTACGCAACCTCTGACAGCTCTGTGCAACATCTGACAGCTCTACGCCACCTCTGACAGCTCTACGCAACCTCTGACAGCTCTACTAAACCCCTGACAGTTCTACGCAACCTCTGACAGCTCTGCGCCACTTCTGACAGCAGTGAGCCGCTCTATATAGCTGCGAGAGCCGGACAGAGCAGCATTAAGATGCCCCACAATAAGCGACACAGTAACGGCTGCACAGTGTACCATCCGAGCTGCTTCTGTGGTACAATTTACAAGGAGATTCCTCGTCTCTCTCCGAGCCTGAACAAACATGGCGCCCGGCGCACACAGCGGCCAGGACGGTAAGGTAGAGAAGGTCTGACACCAGATGTTCCGCCTCTTCCCTCTACGTCTTGGTGTAGTGCTCCATCACGTCAATAGATGGCGGTGAGGAGCTTTGTCTGCCTGCTTTCCTGGGACCAGATTCACGAAAGCACTTACGTAGACACTTACGAACCTGTACGTCTTTGTTCAATCTTTGGCAGCTTTGTTTACAATTGTTAAGCAGTTAATGAGCTCCGAAGCACCAGGAGGCTGTTTATAACAATAACAACAGTTGATTGGGTAGTTTTCGTGCTTGTAAACTGTTTAATAAATGTAACCAAAGCCGTCAAAGATTGAGGAAAGATGTTCACGTTCGTAAGTGCTTGCGTAAGTGCTTTCGTGAATTTGGCCCGTGTCTGTCTGTCTGTCTGTCTGTCTGTCTGTCTGTCTGTCTGTCTGTCTCTGTCTCTGTCTCTCTCTCTCTCTCTCTCTCTCTCTCTCTCTCTCTCTCTCTCTCTCTCTCTCTCTCACTCTCACTCTCACTCTCTCACTCTTCCAGGGGTGTGTGGTTCACTGAAATCAACGCTAGATACAACAACACTGGGAGATTAGACATAGCCGAAGCACTACATATCAAGCATAAGTACTTGATGAGACTGCGGGAGGGTTGTATATATATTTATCTCATTCCAGGTAAGACAAAAGAACATAAGATTCACTGGAGGGGATCCAAAAAAAATCCCCTAATGCTGTTGTTGTTAAAGATTCGCTGCTTGGAACAAAAAGTTCCAAGCAGCACGGGCTATAGTGAGCCCGTAGTACCCCTAATCCGTGGTGTTCTTTTCTACGAGACTATGGGTCCCCTTTCTTTCAGCCAGAGGTGATACTCCCTTATATATATATATATATATATATATATATATATATATATATATATATATATATATATATATATATATATATATATATATATATATGTATATGTCGTACCTAGTAGCCAGAACTCACTTCTGAGCCTACTATGCAAGGCCCGTTTTGCCTAATAAGCCAAGTTTTCATGAATTTATTGCTTTTCGACTACCTAACCTACCTAACCTAACCTAACCTAACTTTTTCGGCTACCTAAACTAACCTAACCTATAAAGATAGGTTAGGTTAGGTTAGGTAGGGTTGGTTAGGTTCGGTCATATATCTACGTTAATTTTAACTCCAATAAAAAAAAATTGACCTCTTACATAATGAAATGGGTTGCTTTATCATTTCATAAGAAAAATATTAGAGAAAATATATTAATTCATGAAAACTTGGCTTATTAGGCAAATCGGGCCTTGCATTGTAGGCTGGAAAGTGAGTTCTGGCTACTAGGTACGACATATATATATATATATATATATATATATATATATTATATAATATATATATATATATATATATATATATGAAACATATATATATATATATATATATGTATATATATATATATATATATATATATATATATATATATATATATATATACATATATATATATATATATATATATATATATATATATATATATATATATATATATATATATATATATATATGACAATGTCAGACCACGGAGGAAAAATGAAACAGGAATTTCCTTAAGTACTTTCGTATATTAATACATCATCAGAAGGAGTCAATATACGAAAATATTAATATACGAAAGAACTTAAGGAAATTCCTGTTTCATTTTTCCTCCGTGGTCTGACATTTTCACATTTTTAATCACGTGTTTATTTTCGTGATACACACACACACACACACACACATATATATATATATATATATATATATATATATATATATATATATATATATATATATATATATATATATATATATATATATTAGTCTGTTTGGACGTGCGTGAGCAAAAGAAACAGTCTTGCAATAGATATTGCTTAGAATCTTTACTGCAGTTGTGTATCATCTCAACAGATGGCGCTGGCACGACTCGCCTGAGGTGCTGCATCACCTCAATAGATGGCGCTGGAACAAACACAGCCGGCGTCCGTGGGGAAGGTAAACAGAAGGGCGGCGTCGTTCTTAACAGCAATAACAGCACGTCAGGGGCAATAGCAGCAGTGCCTCTGACAGCAGTGTCAGCAACACACACACACTCTCTACCCTGCTACACGAAATGCACAAAATCCTGCATTTTCATATGCATATCGTCTTCATTTTCGTGTCTATATATCATATCTTTTTTCATATCGTTTCTGGGGCTGTACATTTGTTGTTGATTTGAGGAACCAATTACCGTGTAACGTGGTGGAGGTGGGGTCCCTTGATTGTTTCAAGCGTGGGTTGGACATGTTTATGAGTGGGACTGGATGATTATAGATAGGAGCTGCCTCATATGGGCCAATAGGCCTTCTGCAGTTACCTTGTTCTTATCTTCTTATTTCCCTCTCTCCTGGCCAAAATATTCTGGTTTCTCTTATCTCGTGACCTGAAATTCTTCTGAACACACTAGGGTTTTCTGAGGCTTCCAGTGAAGCAGGACCAGGATTTGGCCTCGGGCTGTCTGGGGCGTGTGCCTGGGGGGTATCCTGAGCATAGGTTCGAATCCTTATGACAGCTCCTACGGATTTTGTTGTCCACACTAACGAGGACATGAGTCCACACGTATTGATTCTGTTAATTTGTGTTCTCGTTTGTGTAAAGTAAATTATAAACGTGTGATCATTTATGAATAAAGATTCTGAATTATAATTTTTTTTTGATGGGGGGTTGATTGCTCCCCCCCCCACCCCCCTTGTTGTGTCGTTAGTCGTTGGAGCTGTGAACTGCTTTTCATACTAAGCTTCTTCACTCTCCGTCAGTCTCCTTTGTCTTAATCTTGGGGTTTAAACCCTTGGGGATTACAGTCCTTGGGGTCTAAACCCTTGGGGATTACAATCCTTGGTGTCTAAACCCTTGGGGATTACAGTCCTTGGTGTCTAAACCCTTGGGGATTACAATCCTTGGTATCTAAACCCTTGGGGATTACAATCCTTGGTGTCTAAACCCTTGGGGATTACAGTCCTTGGGGTCTAAACCCTTGGGGATTACAGTCCTTGGGGTCTAAACCCTTGGGGATTACAGTCCTTAAGGTCTAAACCCTTGGGGATTACAGTCCTTGGGGTCTAAACCCTTGGGGATTACAGTCCTTGGGGTCTAAACCCTTGGGGATTACAGTCCTTGGTGTCTAAACCCTTGGGGATTACAGTCCTTGGGGTCTAAACCCTTGGGGATTACAGTCCTTAGGGTCTAAACCCTTGGGGATTACAGTCCTTGGGGTCTAAACCCTTGGGGATTACAGTCCTTGGGGTCTAAACCCTTGGGGATTACAGTCCTTGGGGTCTAAACCCTTGGGGATTACAGTCCTTGGGATCTAAACCCTTGGGGATTACAGTCCTTGGTGTCTAAACCCTTGGGGATTACAGTCCTTGGGGTCTAAACCCTTGGGGATTACAGTCCTTAAGGTCTAAACCCTTGGGGATTACAGTCCTTGGTGTCTAAACCCTTGGGGATTACAGTCTTTGGTGTCTAAACCCTTGGGGATTACAGTCCTTGGGGTCTAAACACTTGGGGATTACAGTCCTTAAGGTCTAAACCCTTGGGGATTACAGTCCTTGGGGTCTAAACCCTTGGGGATTACAGTCCTTGGGGTCTAAACCCTTGGGGATTACAGTCCTTGGTGTCTAAACCCTTGGGGATTACAGTCCTTGGGGTCTAAACCCTTGGGGATTACAGTCCTTGGGGTCTAAACCCTTGGGGATTACAGTCCTTGGGGTCTAAACCCTTGGGGATTACAGTCCTTGGGGTCTAAACCCTTGGGGATTACAGTCCTTGGGGTCTAAACCCTTGGGGATTACAGTCCTTGGGGTCTAAACCCTTGGGGATTACAGTCCTTGGGATCTAAACCCTTGGGGATTACAGTCCTTGGTGTCTAAACCCTTGGGGATTACAGTCCTTGGGGTCTAAACCCTTGGGGATTACAGTCCTTAAGGTCTAAACCCTTGGGGATTACAGTCCTTGGTGTCTAAACCCTTGGGGATTACAGTCTTTGGTGTCTAAACCCTTGGGGATTACAGTCCTTGGGGTCTAAACACTTGGGGATTACAGTCCTTAAGGTCTAAACCCTTGGGGATTACAGTCCTTGGGGTCTAAACCCTTGGGGATTACAGTCCTTAAGGTCTAAACCCTTGGGGATTACAGTCCTTAAGGTCTAAACCCTTGGGGATTACAGTCCTTGGGGTCTAAACCCTTGGGGATTACAGTCCTTGGGGTCTAAACCCTTGGGGATTACAGTCCTTGGGGTCTAAACCCTTGGGGATTACAGTCCTTGGGGTCTAAACCCTTGGGGATTACAGTCCTTGGGGTCTAAACCCTTGGGGATTACAGTCCTTGGGGTCTAAACCCTTGGGGATTACAGTCCTTGGGATCTAAACCCTTGGGGATTACAGTCCTTGGTGTCTAAACCCTTGGGGATTACAGTCCTTGGGGTCTAAACCCTTGGGGATTACAGTCCTTGGGGTCTAAACCCTTGGGGATTACAGTCCTTGGGATCTAAACCCTTGGGGATTACAGTCCTTGGTGTCTAAACCCTTGGGGATTACAGTCCTTGGAGTCTAAACCCTTGGGGATTACAGTCCTTGGGGTCTAAACCCTTGGGGATTACAGTCCTTGGGGTCTAAACCCTTGGGGATTACAGTCCTTAAGGTCTAAACCCTTGGGGATTACAGTCCTTAAGGTCTAAACCCTTGGGGATTACAGTCCTTGGGGTCTAAACCCTTGGGGATTTCAGTCCTTGGGGTCTAAACCCTTGGGGATTTCAGTCCTTGGGATCTAAACCCTTCGGGATTAAAATCCTTGGGGTGTAAACTCTTGAGGAATCAATTTATTGGGGGTTTAAACCCTTGAGGATTAAATTCCTTATGGTT
>NC_091207.1:26064019-26079019 GCF_040958095.1 Procambarus clarkii
TAATGCATTCCATTTGTCTACTACTCTGACACTAAAAAAGTTCTTTCTAATATCTCTGTGGCTCATTTGGGCGCTCAGTTTCCACCTGTGTCCCCTTGTGCGTGTTCCCCTTGTGTTAAATAGCCTGTCTTTATCTACCCTATCAATCCCCTTCAGAATCTTGAATGTGGTGATCATGTCCCCCCTAACTCTTCTGTCTTCCAGCGAAGTGAGGTTTAATTCCCGTAGTCTCTCCTCGTAGCTCATACCTCTCAGCTCGGGTACTAGTCTGGTGGCAAACCTTTGAACCTTTTCGAGTTTAGTCTTATCCTTGACTAGATATGGACTCCATGCTGGGGCTGCATACTCCAGGATTGGCCTGACATATGTGGTATACAAAGTTCTGAATGATTCTTTACACAAGTTTCTGAATGCCGTTCGTATGTTGGCCAGCCTGGCATATGCCGCTGATGTTATCCGCTTGATATGTGTTGCAGGAGACAGGTCTGGCGTGATATCAACCCCCAAGTCTTTTTCCTTCTCTGACTCCTGAAGAATTTCCTCTCCCAGATGATACCTTGTATCTGGCCTCCTGCTCCCTACACCTATCTTCATTACATTACATTTGGTTGGGTTAAACTCTAACAACCATTTGTTCGACCATTCCTTCAGCTTGTCTAGGTCTTCTTGAAGCCTCAAACAGTCCTCTTCTGTTTTAATCCTTCTCATAATTTTAGCATCGTCCGCAAACATTGAGAGAAATGAATCGATACCCTCCGGGAGATCATTTACATATATCAGAAACAAGATAGAACCGAGTACAGAGCCCTGTGGGACTCCACTGGTGACTTCACGCCAATCGGAGGTCTGTATGTGTGTGTGTGTGTGTGTGTGTGTGTGTGTGTGTGTGTGTGTGTGTGTGTGTGTGTGTGTGTGTGTGTGTGTGTGTGTGTGTATGGCACATATACTACAGCTCACTCCGTGTCGAGTGAGTTGATTTGTTAGTTGGGTTTGCTTAATGCGTGTCGACCTGTGAAGGGTCATTAAGGCCCACCACAATACCTTACTGACCAACCACCAACAATACTATACTCCTTAACATAGTTCAGGACTATAGTATACCTTCAGGAGGCTATACACCTCTCAGTTATATACATAATACACACACACACATGCTGTCAGACTCTGCCTCTGGTAATCACTTGATCACAAAGGTAGATGTGTGTAATATTTAATTGCTAATGGGGGGTATCGGGTGAAATTGGATCCGTCTGTGAGCTGCAGATTATATTTTGCTAATTGACTTTTATTCCCGGGACAAAAGCAAAACACAGCTGTGATGATATTCCTGATGAATGATGAATGAAAAAGGTGAATGATGAATCTGTCTGTCTCTGTGTCTTGTATTATATCAGTCACTTGTTCTATGCAGAACAAGCGCAGTGGTCTACGTCGACGCCTTACAACCTATAGGATCCCGGTGGTTCGATTTCCGGGAGAGGATGGAGAGAGATTTGGCCACTTTGTCTTTCATCTGATATTTCTGTTCACCTAGCATTAAATATGCACGTGGTTCCTGGCATATCACAGAATCGCAGCTTCCTCTCAGGCTATATCTGAGGTTATCTGAGGATCATCCTCCCTCTCTCTCTCTCTCTCTCTCTCTCTCTCTCTCTCTCTCTCTCACTCACTCACTCACTCACTCACTCACTCACTCACTCACTCACTCACTCACTCACTGTCTGTCTGTCTGTCTGTCTGTCTGTCTGTCTGTCTGTCTGTCTGTCTGTCTCTCTCTCTCTCTCTCTCTCTCTCTCTCTCTCTCTTCAGCCCCTCCATATTTCCCCTACACACAAACACTCTCCCCCTTTGTTGAATCTTACCCTTGGGTACTCCTCTTCCCCCCCCCTCTCTCTCTCTCTCTCTCTCTCCCCTCCCCCAGGGAGCTACTCTCCCCCCAGCCCAATGTTCTGGTCAGGTGGGTCGGGGGAGCACACACGGCTGCTCACCAGTAGTGTGTTGTGAGAGTAAACGGCTTCACTCGCTAATCTCATAACGGAACCTGTGTAACGCAGTTATCCCTGTGTGAGAGACGGGTGTGTGTGTGGGGGGGAGCCCCGTCTCTTTTGCTGCTTCTGATTCACTCTCTCTATCAATCTGTCTCTTGTGTCTATCGTTCTCTGTCTCTCTCTTTGCCTCTCTGTGTGATTACCGCCAGCAACGCTAGAGGAATAAAGAGAGCCGCCGTCCACACGCCTCTAGAAGGGAATGGCCCGCTCAGACTATACTATCGGTGCTCCGTTTTCTTTACCGATGTGGCGGGGCATTGTTGTCGGCGCCCCGTTTTCCATTGAGTTGCGATTCTTGAATTGCGTTTTTTTTTTCCTCTCTCCCCAATCCGGAGCTCTTGCCACTGTGGTGCGATAGTGGAATTCCGCCGATTTTCGCTTTATGTAGAGTTGCGATACTGCGAGATCGTCGTTGATATGCCGGCCTCCATTTTTTGTTGTTGTTGTTCCTTCCGCTTGCAATGCTGGAGTGTGGGCTGGCATTCCGTTTTCTGTTGGCAGGGGATACTGAAATGTTATTGATATGCCATTTTCTATGCTGCTACACTTCCACCGCCGGATCGCTGTTGGTATTTCCGTCTCTGTTGGTCTACGATACTAGACCCCCATGTTTATATTCCCGTTCTCTGTTGGATCTCTGCGGCGGCGTTGGAAAGTTGTTTATGGACCGTTTTCTGTTGATATTCCCTACCAGATCCGTTGCCATGAGTCCGTGAAATCGAATGAAAATGTTTTCTTTCTTGTAGACTTGTCATGGGTAGCTGCTCAATTCTCAACAGTTTTCACGTTACCGTATTTGTCGAGGCGGGAGGGGATGATAAAGGCTTTTATTCCGCGGCGGGTTATGATAGGGGATTTAATCATTGTGATTTTGACAATATACTTATTAATTACAATTTTGAAAAATAAATTATTTGTTTAGCCCACCAAACAAGAGAAGGACCAGATGAACAAGTAACACAAGGAATATATATATATATATATATATATATATATATATATATATATATATATATATATATATATATATATATATATATATATATATATAAGAATTATATTAATGCTTTTTCTGATAGTTACCTTATATCCTTGCAATGTTGGCTTACTGAACACCAGTAGGCAAGCATTCATGCGACTTTTGTTAGTTGAAATAGACTAATCAACTACGGATCCTGGTGATGGAACTGACCTGAAGAGTAATGTTGATGCCGGCGGCCACGATGAGCCCATAAGGCCATCACACGTCACCGGACATGGATGAGTCGGGTGATGAGTCGACCACGTGGATGAGTCGACCACGTGGATGAGTCGACCACGTGACCAGGCCGCTGGAAGTCAGCCAGAGAGGAAGACATCTCCCAAGTTACCTGGGAGGGTAAGAATCCCTGTGTAGTGATCTTCACGTTCTTGGGAGGCTAGGCTGCAAGTGAGGGAGAGCGTGTGGGAGTGAAAGTGAGGGAGAGAGAGTGAAAGTGATGGTGAGGGAGGCAGCAGGAGGCTGACATACAGAATTGGAAGACCATAAAGGACTGAGTACTTCACTAGGGAACACTCTGGAACACTCCGGAACACAAAGGAACACAAACTCAACACAAACTCTCACAAAGCAAGATGGATCACACACCCACACAACATTTCTATACAATCTATAACAACTACTCCGCCATTCACAGTGAAGGCGGTGAAGGGATCCGGTAGTGGTTTAACCAAATCGTTCCCAACCCAATTTCTTGGCAGCGTCTTAAAATATATCTTGGTCTGGCGGGTACGGTGCAGGTCGCTGTTCGATCCCCGATGGTCCAAGTGGTTGGGCCGGCCTTTCTTTACTTCTTTAAGGTAGAGATGAGGAAAGGTAGGGGTTGAGGTAAGGCAGGTTTGAGGTAAGGTAGGATTGAGGGAGGGTTGGTCCTTAGACCGGCTGGGACTTGTCAAGAGTGCCAGGAGCAGCTCTCTTGACCTCTTTTGGTCAAGCCTTGACGGGATGTCTAAGAAACCGTCTTCTTTACCCTCCTCAGAGGCTGAGAGATCATAACAATCCGCATGCCTGCCATGCGCTGATAGTTTGCCTACTGCCTCAGAACAACTGCCTCAGAGACCGGGCCGCGGGGACCTTGATCCCCGGAATCGTGGCAAGGTAAGGCAAGAGACTGGAGGAGAGGCACTTAAGGCACCGAGAGGTCAGGCTAGGGCAACCTTTCCTAGGTAAAGGTAAATAATTTAACCACACGTCAAAGGGCTGCACATAAGACCCCAAACGCCTAATGTGTTCAGAAGCCTTTAAGTGCACAAAAGCTTCGACTTTCAGACGTCCTCAGACGTTTAAGCTGTGGGGGGGGGGGGGGAGCAACTAACATATCAAATCCAAATCATTCACTTCGTATATAGCACCAACAATGCAATGGAAAAGACTCCGAAACCCTTAATAATTACGAGCTATTCATGCCCATGCCACCTCTTGAGTGGCTTAATCTTCATCAATCAATTAATCTCCTCAATCAATCTCTTAATATAATAAACCTAACCCTCCCTAACGTCAAGAAACTGTTGTACTAACATGCCCTCATCCTAACCTACCAGAAGACCCACCAACAGAAAACGGGACATTATGTCAATTTCGCGAGCCGCTAACATTTCCTAGTACGACAGTTTTTGGCCGTAGGAGAAGTATACGTCAAAATACGGGGTGTTAGGAGGACGGGTTGAGAGAAGACAACCCACACCCACATTTCTTGAGAAAGTGAAACCAGGACGAACACAACTACCAAGACGATGGTAGTCAGCTGTCACGGGCTGCTTCCTGGGGGTGGAGGCCTGGTCGAGGACCGGGCCGCGGGGACACTAAAGCCCCGAAATCATCTCAAGATAACCTCAAGATAGTACCAATACTAGACAATACTCCTGATTATTACCTACTCCGCAGACATTACCCCTCCCCCAGCAGACATTAATCCTCCCCCACCCCCAGCAGACATTACCCCCCCCCCCTCCCACAAACACCCCAGCAGACGCCCCACACTTAGGAGCCCCCAGGAACTAAGAGCAAGAAACCCCCAGCTGTCTGTTGTCTGACCAATGACGTGACCCTCAGACCAAACAACCACATAAACCACCCTCCCCCCCCCCACCCCCACCCCCGACACACACACACATATATTAAGCCAATACGGTTGAGAGGCGGGACCAAAGAGCCAGAGCTCAACCCCCGCAAACACAACTAGGTGAGTACACACCCCCAACCATTCCCACACACGCTGCACTACTGGAACGCCAAGGGAAAAATAACAGATGCAATCGCCACCCAAACATACTAACTAGTCCACTGGACCTCCATAACCCTCCAAAAGTATCAAAATATCCCTCACAGAATTTAAACCAATCATCTACTCATCAAATCCAGACTTGTTTTTTCCCCATATTCAACTCGTGGATTAACTCTCAGACATAATACCATTTTCTAACACATTGACCGTGCAGAGACACAAGAGGACTAACTGCACTAGTAAATCAAGAGTACACATAACTAGAAATGCAGGGCACACTTAAATAAACTTTTGTATCCACTGCCATGTGCCAGAGACATTTGTACCTTACTTCTCCTTCGGCGCCAGAATTAATTTCAAACAAGGCGATGAGTCACAATAACGGGGCTGAAGTATGTTGACCAGACCACACACTAGAAGTTGAAGGGACGACGACGTTTCGGTCCGTCCTGGACTATTCTCAAGTCGATTGTCGACTTGAGAATGGTCCAGGACCGACCGAAACGTCGTCGTCCCTTCAACTTCTAGTGTGTGGTCTGGTCAACAATGTCAAACAAGTGATTATCACGCTCAAAAATGTCTTTCAATACTGAGCATATAGACATATTGTGGTTACATATAAAAATATCAAGAGCCAAAGTCTTGGCTAAACATCTCCACTCACCCAAATATTAAGCCACATCTGACTTATTCATATAACTGAAACCATCGGGACAATAAAACAGAAAACGGAGCCCAAACTTCAAAATAAAAATAATATAATGAATGAACGAATACAACACAGCAGCTGTCAGCTGACGCTGTAAACACACTCCCCAACCCTGCCGTCCAGTGCACCAAGACTGACAGCCCGTTCTCGCACTTTCTTATAGTCAATATTGACTTATTAAATACGTGCATATGTGACATACTAAACATACTAGTTTACCTTGAAAAGCTTCATAGAAAACACCGACCTTACCTAACCTACTTAGTATGTTAAGATAAGCATCTTATTGCTTCGTAATTACAATTATTACTTAACCTATACCTATAATAGGTTAAGTAATAACCGAGAATTACAATTATTAAACAGTTAATGAGCTCCGAAGCACCAGGAGGCTGTTTATAACAATAACAACAGTTGATTGGCAAGTTTTCATGCTTGTAAACTGTTTAATAAATGTAACCAAAGCCGTCAAAGGTTGAGGAAAGATGAACACGTTCGTAAGTGCTTGCGTAATTGCTTCGTGAATCTGGCCCCAGGCCTCAGAATATGCTCGTCTAAGCTATATCGCCGTCCCCCAACCCATCCCTCAGAACATGCTTGCCCAAGCTGCGGCTATTCCCACAACCCATCCTCAGGCTAGGCTCGTTTAAGCTGCGGCCAAATACAAATTAATGTGTATTAATAAATGTGTATATAAATGTGCACATTAATATACATTAATAAATGTTAATTAACATACTGTAATCGAAAACGGTATTTTTTCGAGTATAAATATTCATGTTTATTAAACAAAAAATTAAGAGTTAGGGTTAGGATTCGTTATATTTTAATTTTGGTTATATTCCAATTCTTTGTTCTTGGTGAAGCATTTAGAGAAGTGCGTTTCGAACACAAGAAAAGACTTAACCACTGTTCGAGACAAGTTCGAATGTAATCAGTTGTGACATGTCAGCCCGTCCTCCAAACAAAGACCCAAAGTCCATTCCATCCACCCGCCAAACCCCCTGTTTATGAGTGAGAAACGGTTTAGACACGACTCACAACCGTTGACGTCGGAACACTTCCGGAACAAGTGCTTCACTGACGACTTGTGTTCGAACCACAACGCTGTAAATGCTTCACCCACGTACTACAAATACAAATAATCGCCAACAGAACCTAAACACCTAACCTAACCTAACCTAACCTAACCTAACCTATGCCTATATATGCACAATATGTTAATATATTATAATATTAATTTATATTTGAGAACATTCCTGTTTTGAATGAACAGCATGTAAAAATTGATGAATGTGTCTGTGGGGTCGATCGCTGGATGGAATGGACTTGAGTCGAGGACGGGTTGTATTTGGCCGTGTTTATGAGGACGGGTTGTATTTGGCCCTTGTTTATGAGGACGGGGATGTATTTGGCCCTTGTTTATGAGGACGGGGATGTATTTGGCCCGTGTTTATGAGGACGGGTTGTATTTGGCCCGTGTTTATGAGGACGGGTTGTATTTGGCCCGTGTTTATGAGGACGGGGATGTATTTGGCCCGTGTTTATGAGGACGGGATGTATTTGGCCCGTGTTTATGAGGACGGGATGTATTTGGCCCGTGTTTATGAGGACGGGATGTATTTGGCCCGTGTTTATGAGGACGAGGATGTATTTGGCCCATGTTTATGAGGACGGGAAGTATTTGGCCCGTGTTTATGAGGACGGGATGTATTTGGCCCGTGTTTATGAGGACGGGATGTATTTGGCCCAAGTTTATGAGGACGGGTTGTATTTGGCCCAAGTTTATGAGGACGGGATGTATTTGGCCCATGTTTATGAGGACGAGGATGTATTTGGCCCGTGTTTATGAGGACGAGGATGTATTTGGCCCAAGTTTATGAGGACGAGGATGTATTTGGCCCAAGTTTATGAGGACGGGATGTATTTGGCCCAAGTTTATGAGGACGAGGATGTATTTGGCCCATGTTTATGAGGACGGGTTGTATTTGACCCGTGTTTATGAGGACGGGTTGTATTTGGCCCGTGTTTATGAGGACGGGATGTATTTGGCCAGCATTTATGAGGACGGGATGTATTTGGCCCAAGTTTATGAGGACGGGATGTATTTGGCCGTGTTTATGAGGACGGGATGTATTTGGCCCAAGTTTATGAGGACGGGATGTATTTGGCCAGTATTTATGAGGACGGGATGTATTTGGCCCGTGTTTATGAGGACGGGATGTATTTGGCCGTGTTTATGAGGACGGGTTGTATTTGGCCCGTGTTTATGAGGACGGGATGTATTTGGCCCGTGTTTATGAGGACGGGTTGTATTTGGCCCGTGTTTATGAGGACGGGATGTATTTGGCCCGTGTTTATGAGGACGAGGATGTATTTGGCCCAAGTTTATGAGGACGGGATGTATTTGGCCCAAGTTTATGAGGACGAGGATGTATTTGGCCCATGTTTATGAGGACGGGTTGTATTTGGCCCGTGTTTATGAGGACGGGTTGTATTTGGCCCGTGTTTATGAGGACGGGATGTATTTGGCCCGTGTTTATGAGGACGGGATGTATTTGGCCCGTGTTTATGAGGACGGGATGTATTTGGCCCGTGTTTATGAGGACGGGGATGTATTTGGCCCAAGTTTATGAGGACGGGATGTATTTGGCCCAAGTTTATGAGGACGGGATGTATTTGGCCCGTGTTTATGAGGACGGGGATGTATTTGGCCCAAGTTTATGAGGACGGGATGTATTTGGCCCGTGTTTATGAGGACGGGATGTATTTGGCCCGTGTTTATGAGGACGGGATGTATTTGGCCCGTGTTTATGAGGACGGGGATGTATTTGGCCCAAGTTTATGAGGACGGGATGTATTTGGCCCAAGTTTATGAGGACGGGATGTATTTGGCCCGTGTTTATGAGGACGGGGATGTATTTGGCCCAAGTTTATGAGGACGGGATGTATTTGGCCCAAGTTTATGAGGACGGGATGTATTTGGCCCGTGTTTATGAGGACGGGAATGTATTTGGCCAGCATTTATGAGGCCGGGCTGAGGCTGGCTGCCTGGCTCAAGGGTCTTTATGGGAACCATGATTTAGCCAACCGCTCGAGTCCCGCGGACATTGGCCTCCTAGGAGAGGACAGCGGGGTCAGTATCTTACCTGAATGACGCGCAGCCAATTCGTTAACACCTCGTTCGCTTGTCTCGTAAAGAGGGAAGCCTCGCCGAGGGAGAGAAAGGGGGGGGAGGGGGATGGAGGGGGAGAAAGGAGACAGGAAAGGTGGTGGGAAAGGAGGGAGGGGAGAGATGAGAGGATGTAGGGGTGAGAGGGGGCCAGGATGGGAGAGGGGGCCAGGATGGGAGAGAGGGCCAGGATGGGAGAGAGGAGCCAGGATGGGAGAGGGGGGGCCAGGATGGAAGAGGGGGCCAGGATGGGAGAGAGGGCCAGGATGGGAGAGAGGGCCAGGATGGGAGAGAGGGCCAGGATGGGAGAGAGGGCCAGGATGGGAGAGGGGGCCAGGATGGAAGAAGGGGCCAGGATGGGAGAGAGGGCCAGGATGGGAGAGAGGGCCAGGATGGGAGAGAGGGCCAGGATGGGAGAGAGGGCAAGGATGGGAGAGGGGGGCCAGGATGAGAGAGGGGGGCCAGGATGGAAGAGGGGGCCAGGATGGGAGAGAGGGCCAGGATGGAAGAGGGGGCCAGGATGGGAGAGAGGGCCAGGATGGAAGAGGGGGCCAGGATGGAAGAGGGGGCCAGGATGGAAGAGGGGGCCAGGATGGGAGAGGGGGCCAGGATGGAAGAGGGGGCCAGGATGGGAGAGAGGGCCAGGATGGGAGAGAGGGCCAGGATGGGAGAGAGGGCCAGGATGGGAGAGGGGGGCCAGGATGGGAGAGGGGGGCCAGGATGGAAGAGGGGGCCAGGATGGGAGAGAGGGCCAGGATGGGAGAGAGGGCCAGGATGGGAGAGGGGGCCAGGATGGGAGAGAGGGCCAGGATGGGAGAGGGGGGCCAGGATGGGAGAGGGGGGCCAGGATGGAAGAGGGGGCCAGGATGGAAGAGAGGGCCAGGATGGAAGAGGGGGCCAGGATGGGAGAGAGGGCCAGGATGGGAGAGGGGGGCCAGGATGGGAGAGGGGGGCCAGGATGGAAGAGAGGGCCAGGATGGAAGAGGGGGCCAGGATGGAAGAGAGGGCCAGGATGGAAGAGGGGGGCCAGGATGGGAGAGAGGGCCAGGATGGGAGAGGGGGGCCAGGATGGGAGAGGGGGGCCAGGATGGAAGAGAGGGCCAGGATGGAAGAGGGGGCCAAGATGGGAGAGGGGGGCCAGGATGGGAGAGGGGGGCCAGGATGGGAGAGAGGGCCAGGATGGGAGAGAGGGCCAAGATGGGAGAGGGGGGCCAGGATGGGAGAGAGGGCCAGGATGGGAGTGAGGGGGCCAGGATGGAAGAGGGGGGCCAGGATGGGAGAGAGGGCCAGGATGGGAGAGAGGGCCAAGATGGGAGAGGGGGCCAGGATGGGAGAGAGGGCCAAGATGGGAGAGGGGCCAGGATGGGAGAGGGGGGCCAGGATGGAAGAGGGGGCCAGGATGGGAGAGAGGGCCAAGATGGGAGAGGGGGACCAGGATGGGAGAGGGGGCCATGATGGGAGAGGGGGCCAGGATGGGAGAGAGGGGGCCAGGATGGGAGAGAGGGGGCCAGGATGGGAGAGAGGGCCAGGATGGGAGAGGGGGCCAGGATGGGAGAGGGAGCCAGGATGGGAGAGAGGGCCAGGATGGGAGAGGAGACCAGGATGGGAGAGGAGGGCCAGGATGGGAGAGGGGGCCAGGATGGGAGAGGAAGCCAGGATGGGAGAGGGGGCCAGGATGGGAGAGGGGGCCAGGATGGGAGAGAAAGCCAGGATGGGAGAGGGGGCCAGGATGGGAGAGGATACCAGGATGGGAGAGGAGGGCCAGGATGGGAGAGGGGGCCAGGATGGGAGAGAGAGAGGGCCAGGATGGGAGAGGGGGCCAGGATGGGAGAGGGGGCCAGGATGGGAGAGGAAGCCAGGATGGGAGAGGAAGCCAGGATGGGAGAGGGGGCCAGGATGGGAGAGGAAGCCAGGATGGGAGAGGGGGCCAGGATGGGAGAGGAAGCCAGGATGGGAGAGGGGGCCAGGATGGGAGAGGGGGCCAGGATGGGAGAGAGGGCCAGGATGGGAGAGGAGACCAGGATGGGAGAGGAGGGCCAGGATGGGAGAGGGGGCCAGGATGGGAGAGGAAGCCAGGATGGGAGAGGGGGCCAGGATGGGAGAGGGGGCCAGGATGGGAGAGGAAGCCAGGATGGGAGAGGGGGCCAGGATGGGAGAGGGGGCCAGGATGGGAGAGGAAGCCAGGATGGGAGAGGGGGCCAGGATGGGAGAGGAAGCCAGGATGGGAGAGGGGGCCAGGATGGGAGAGGGGGCCAGGATGGGAGAGGAAGCCAGGATGGGAGAGGGGGCCAGGATGGGAGAGGAAGCCAGGATGGGAGAGCGGGCCAGGATGGGAGAGGGGGGCCAGGATGGGAGAGGGGGCCAGGATGGGAGAGGAGACCAACCACAGGAACCGGAAAAGAGACACCGCCTTAGCAGTGAATACCCCCCCCCCCCAACACTCACACTGGTGGAACACATAAACAGAACACCATGAGCGGCACATGTGACGCCGCCAAACATTACAACGCTATGTAAACATCTCAGTAAACCCTCAAGATAATCCAAACAACCTCCGTCAGACCAATATCGGAATATGCAGTATCAGTCTAGAATCAATACCTCGTGAAACAGAAAATAAAAATTGAAAGGTACAGAGGTTAACAACAAGCTTAGTGCCAGAGATAAGAGGGTTAAGCTATGAGGAAACCGAGTCTCTCAACCATGGAGGAGAGGATGAACAGAGAGGGGGACATGAGCACAACATACACGATACTGAAGGACATACAAGATTTCAAACGTCAGAATAGTTACAAGGATGGAACACACGCCACTGGGTCCAGGACAGTACTGTATCAAGCACAGCACCACACCCCTACACACCACTACACACTACACACCACCACACCCAACACACCACCACACCCAACACACCACCACACCCAACACACCACCACACCCTGCACACCATCACACCCAACACACCACCACACACTACACACCACCACACCCAACACACCACCACACACTACACACCACCACACCCAACACACCACCACACCCTGCACACCATCACACCCAACACACCACCACACCCAACGCACCCCCACACCCAACACCCCCCACTCCCCCTCCCCCCCCCCCCCCCCCCCCCCCCCACACCCAAGATGGCACACTAAGACTATGCAAGAGAAGAGGTGACTACTTTTGTGAGAAATAATTGAGATTATTCAGGTGTCGTGCGAGAGCCGCGCCGCGAGAAGCTCTTTTCCAAAAAATTATTAAAACTTTTCACCAAAGTTTGACAAAAGTCCTCGATGGCGGTAAAACTCTCAGGCGCCAACTGTTTCAAAGTCTTAAAAATTTTGTGTGTGGAAGAGGTGGAGGTTGGTGAGGCTGGTGCTACAGAGGAGCCAGGAGGGGGTCTGGCACTGTCCATGGGGGGTCTTGCACTGTCCATGGGGTGTCTGGCACTGTCCATGGGGGGTCTGGCACTGTCCATGGGGTGTCTGGCACTGTCCACGGGGGTCTGGCACTGTCCACGGGGGTCTGGCACTGTCCATGGGGGGTCTGGCACTGTCCATGGGGGGTCTGGCACTGTCCATGGGGGTCTGGCACTGTCCACGGGGGTCTGGCACTGTCCATGGGGGGCTGGCACTGTCCACGGGGGGTCTGGCACTGTCCATGGGGGGTCTGGCACTGTCCACGGGGGTCTGGCACTGTTCATGGGGGGTCTGGCACTGTCCACGGGGGTCTGGCACTGTCCATGGGGTGCTGGCACTGTCCATGGGGTGTCTGGCACTGTCCATGGGGTGTCTGGCACTGTCCATGGGGGGCTGGCACTGTCCACGGGGTGTCTGGCACTGTCCATGGGGGGCTGGCACTGTCCATGGGGTGTCTGGCACTGTCCATGGGGGGCTGGCACTGTCCACGGGGTGTCTGGCACTGTCCATGGGGGGCTGGCACTGTCCATGGGGTGTCTGGCACTGTCCATGGGGTGTCTGGCACTGTCCATGGGGGGCTGGCACTGTCCACGGGGTGTCTGGCACTGTTCATGGGGGGCTGGCACTGTCCATGGGGTGTCTGGCACTGTCCATGGGGTGTCTGGCACTGTCCATGGGGGGCTGGCACTGTCCACGGGGTGTCTGGCACTGTCCATGGGGTGTCTGGCACTGTCCACGGGGTGTCTGGCACTGTCCATGGGGTGTCTGGCACTGTCCACGGGGTGTCTGGCACTGTCCATGGGGTGTCTGGCACTGTCCATGGGGTGCTGGCACTGTCCATGGGGTGTCTGGCACTGTCCACGGGGGTCTGGCACTGTCCACGGGGTGTCTGGCACTGTCCACGGGGGTCTGGCACTGTCCACGGGTGTCAACAGCTCATGTCAGCACACGATGTACAAAATAGTGAAGGAGACGTGATAACGATATACAAGATACTGAGGAATCCTGATCACGAGTTACAATATACTGAGGAGACATGCTCACGAAATACAAAATACTGAGAGAACGTGACCACACCCAAACCGGAGGCAACTTGCAGGTTAAGTGCCAGAGTTAAGAGGATTAAGGTAGGGTGTTAAGCCTTAACCTATCATCCACTTGTGGACCAATTGGGAAGCGGACCTCACAATAATGGAGAGAAGAAACATGATCACGACATACATGATGACGAGTTGAATACACACACACATTAGCTGGTATGGCTGGGCTAAAGGGGGGGTTGGTAGCTGAGTAGACAGCGATCTAGACTCGTGGACCTAGGGACCGGGGTTTGATCCCCCGCAGCCGACGGAAACAGATGGGCAGAGTTTCCTTCACCCTGATGCACCTGTTCACTCTAAAAATAAGATTAAGGACCTGCCTTAAACTTCACAAGACTCTAAGAACTCTTGTATATATAGATAAAAAAATAAATTAATAAATCATCTTTTCTATCCAATTTCTGCTTAAGTTTGAGACATGAGCTTGTAACGGTCTGCTAGACACTACAGCTGAGTTGATCGCTAGCAAGAGAGCTGTTACATCCACCCACAACCATGTCCAGGATCAACTGCCACAGCACCGTCTGCCATTGGCCAGCATCCAGCCAATCCTGGAAGAGGTGACTGCTAATTACCTGTGGTTGGTGGTGATGGCGGCTATAAGGAGACGTCAGGCCTCGGGGATGTAGACCCAAGGTACACTACGCTTCTTGCTCTGTGTACACTCCCAGTTTACCTTTCTCCTCCACTATATTCCACCAGTAAAGTATACTTGGGTTCTTGATCCTGCTGGTCTTAATAACCCTTACACAACAACCACCACAACTCCCTCTCTTAGAATTATAAAATACATATACATACAACTGCTTCTAGACCGAATTCCCAAACTACTATAAAAATAAATATATGAGGAGAAAACTAGAGGGGTTATAACCTCTCCATAAGAATAATTTGACACGACACTAACTATGGTTTCGGGCTCACCATAGCCCGTGCTACTTGGAACTTTTTGTTCCAAGTAGCGAATCTTGAACATCATCAACAACAGCAAACTATGGATAGATTACGAGACTATCTTCTTCAAGAACACAAGAGTGTATCAAGTAATGGTGCAGAGGGCTATATGGACCACGTACTGACTACATATTCGGTTATATGGGACGCTAGAAAATGGTCGGCTCATAATAATTTTAATATTTTAATTCTGATAATTTGTACTTAATAATTCAGTGCTCAGTTAGTCTGTGGTTCACTTTTAGTTCTGTTGTACCACACCCACCTGTTCCCATGGTCTGTGGTGGCCTGTTGTACCACACCCACCTGTTCCCATGGCCTGTAGTGACCTG
>NC_091207.1:26086519-26105410 GCF_040958095.1 Procambarus clarkii
AATCTTTAACAACAACAGCATTAGGGGATTTTTTTTTTTTGGATCCCCTCCAGTGAATCTTATGTTCTTTTGTCTTACCTGGAATGAGATAAATATATATACAACCCTCCCGCAGTCTCATCAAGTACTTATGCTTGATATGTAGTGCTTCGGCTATGTCTAATCTCCCAGTGTTGTTGTATCTAGCGTTGATTTCAGTGAACCACACACCCCTGGAAGAGTGAGAGAGTGAGAGTGAGAGTGAGAGAGAGAGAGAGAGAGAGAGAGAGAGAGAGAGAGAGAGAGAGAGAGAGAGAGAGAGAGAGAGAGAGAGAGAGAGACAGAGACAGAGACAGAGACAGACAGACAGACAGACAGACAGACACGGGCCAAATTCACGAAAGCACTTACGCAAGCACTTACGAACGTGAACATCTTTCCTCAATCTTCGACGGCTTTGGTTACATTTATTAAACAGTTTACAAGCACGAAAACTACCCATTCAACTGTTGTTTTTGTTATAAACAGCCTCCTGGTGCTTCGGAGCTCATTAACTGCTTAACAATTGTAAACAAAGCTGCCAAAGATTGAACAAAGACGTACAGGTTCGTAAGTGTCTACGTAAGTGCTTTCGTGAATCTGGTCCCAGGAAAGGAGGCAGACAAAGCTCCCTCACCGCCATCTATTGGCGTGATGGAGCACTACACCAAGACGTAGAGGGAAGAGGCGGAACATCTGGTGTCAGACCTTCTCTACCTTACCGTCCTGGCCGCTGTGTGCGCCGGGCGCCATGTTTGTTCAGGCTCGGAGAGAGACGAGGAATCTCCTTGTAAATTGTACCACAGGAGCAGCAGCGATGGTACACTGTGGAGCCGTTACTGTGTCGCTTATTGTGGGGCATCTTAATGCTGCTCTGTCCGGCTCTCGCAGCTATATAGAGCGGCTCACTGTTGCCAGAAGTGGCGCAGAGCTGTCAGAGGTTGCGTAGAGCTGTCAGAGGTTGCGTAGAGCTGTCAAGAGGATGCGTAGAGCTGTTAGAGGTTGCGTAGAGCTGTCAGGGGTTTAGTAGAGCTGTCAGAGGTTGCGTAGAGCTGTCAAGAGGATGCGTAGGGCTGTCAGAGGTTGTGTAAAGCTGTCAGAGGTTGCGTAGAGCTGTCAGATGTTGCATAGAGCTGTCAGATGTTGCATAGAGCTGTCAGATGTTGCATAGAGCTGTCAAGAGGATGCGTAGAGCTGTCAGAGGTTGCGTAGAGCTGTCAAGAGAATACGTAGAGCTGTCAGTGGTTGTGTAGAGCTGTCAGGGTTGCGTAGAGCTGTCAGAGGTTGCGTAGAGCTGTCAAGAGGTTGCGTAGAGCTGTCAGGGGTTGCGTAGAGCTGTCAGAGGTTGCGTAGAGCTGTCAAGAGGATGCGTAGAGCTGTTAGAGGTTGCGTAGAGCTGTCAGGGGTTTAGTAGAGCTGTCAGAGGTTGCGTAGAGTTGTCAGGGTTGCGTAGAGCTGTCAGAGGTTGTGTAGAGCTGTCAGAGGTTACGTAGAGCTGTCAGGGGTTGCGTAGAGCTGTCAGAGGTTGTATAGAGCTGTCAGAGGTTGTGTAGAGCTGTCAGAGGTTACGTAGAGCTGTCAGGGGTTGCGTAGAGCTGTCAGAGGTTGTATAGAGCTGTCAGAGGTTACGTAGAGCTGTCAGAGGTTACGTAGAGCTGTCAGAGGTTGCGTAGAGTTGTCAGAGGTTCCGTAGAGCTGTCAGAGGTTGCATAGAGCTGTCAGAAGTTGCGTAGAGCTGTCAGAGGTTGCATAGAGCTGTCAGAGGTTGCGTAGAGCTGTCAGAGGTTGCATAGAGCTGTCAGAGGTTACGTAGAGCTGTTAGAGATTGCATAGAGTTGTCAGAAGTTGCGTAGAGCTGTCAGAGGTTACGTAGAGCTGTCAGAGGTTACGTAGAGCTGTCAGTGGTTACTTATAGCTGTCAGAGGTTACGTAGAGTTGTCAGAGGTTGCATAGAGCTGTCAGAGGTTACGTAGAGCTGTTAGAGATTGCATAGAGTTGTCAGAAGTTGCGTAGAGCTGTCAGAGGTTACGTAGAGCTGTCAGAGGTTACGTAGAGCTGTCAGAGGTTACGTAGAGCTGTCAGAGGTTACGTAGAGCTGTCAGAGGTTACGTAGAGCTGTCAGAGGTTCCGTAGAACTGTCAGAGGTTGCGTAGAGCTGTCAGAGATTACTTAGAGCTGTCAGAGGTTGCGTAGAGCTGTCAGAGGTTGCATAGAGCTGTCAGAGGTTACGTAGAGCTGTCAGAGTTGCATAGAGCTGTCAGACGTTGCGTAGAGCTCTCAAGAGGTTCCATAGTGCTGACAAAAGAAGCATTGATGTATCAAGAGACACGTAGAGCCACCAGGACACACGTAGAGTCATTTTAAAGCAAGTTAGAGCCGCTATAAGCGATTGAGGAGATGGAAGGGAGGATGGAATAGGAGAGAATATAAGCACTGGAAGAGACAGTGGGAGAGAATGGGACGGGGGCTCAGAGGGGAGAGACCTGGGGCCAGATTCACGAAGCAGTTACGCAAGTACTTACGAACCTAGGGCCAGATTTACGAAGAAGTTACGCAAGTACTTACTAACCTGAAGCCAGATTCACGAAGCAGTTACGCAAGTACTTACGAACCTAGGGCCAGATTTATGAAGAAGTTACGCAAGTACTTACTAACCTGAAGCCAGATTCACGAAGCAGTTACGCAAGTACTTACGAACCTGGGGCCAGATTCACGAAGCAGTTACGCAAGCACTTACGAACCTGGGGCCAGATTTACGAAGAAGTTACGCAAGTACTTACGAACCTGGGGCCAGATTCACGAAGAAGTTACGCAAGCACTTACGAACCTGGGGCCAGATTCACGAAGCAGTTACTCAAGCACTTACGAACCTGTATATTTTTTCTCAATCATTGGCGGCTTTGTTTACAATTATTAAACAGTTAATGAGCTCCGAAGCACCAGGAGGCTGTTTATAACAATAACAACAGTTGAATGGGAAGTTTTCATGCTTGTAAACTGTTTAATAAATGTAACCAAAGCCGTCGAAGATTGAGAAAAGATGTATACGTTCGTAAGTGCTTGCGTAACTGCTTCGTGAATCTGGCCCCAGGTTCGTAAGTACATGCGTAACTGCTTCGTGAATCTGCGCCCCTGAACACCGAGGAAGGGGAGATAAATTAGTTGACGCCCTTTACGAAACCTTTACATCTTCCAACAACCATGGCGACGGTGTTTACATATATTACAACAGTTTACGACTTCGTAAACCTCACAACCTTACGGTTATTATTGTTATAAACAACTTCTGAGCTTGTAGGCTGTTTAATAGACGTAAACACCGCTGTTAAGGTACACTGTGGGTGGTTATGGTACACTGTAGGTGGCCACGGTACACTGTAGGTGGTTATGGTACACTGTAGGTGGCCACGGTACACTGTAGGTGGTTATGGTACACTGTAGGTGGTTGTGGTACACTGTAGGTGGTTGTGGTACACTGTAGGTGGCCCACGGTACACTGTAGATGCCCACGGTACACTGTAGATGCCCCACAGTACACTGTAGATGCCCACGGTACACTGTAGATGCACACGGTACACTGTAGATGGCCCACGGTACACTGTAGATGGCCCACGGTACACTGTAGATGGCCAAGGTACACTGTAGATGGTCCACAGTACCCGGGGACAAAAATGCCCGCCAAATCCGGCGTCTCTCAGCCATCAGCCACAAGGGCCGGCAGCACGTCATGGCTCACCCGGCGTATCCATCGGTCGTCCTCGTCTTGAATCACATCGTCGCAAACAAAACTTCCCGCCAAAATGTGCCTCCAAAGTCAGTCATCAACGCCAACAAAAGTGGCCGCCAATTGGAGTCCACGGGGACAAACGAGGCGGTTGAGCGGGTCTGCTAACGAGGCAATTAGAGGTTGACTCAATTAGGTAATTAGGTAAGACGATGAAGAATAGTGGACGTGACCTGGGCTCTTGATGACCTGTTCCTTGCCACCTCCTGGCCAGGATAGACAAGCGGCGGTTATCTATCCGCGGCTATCCAGTGCCAATCTCTGACGAAACCTGTGTATCTCTCCTTAATCACTGTGGCTTTGTGTATATATATATATATACCGTCAAAGCTTTCTGTATTGTACACCTGTATGAATGTGGAGTTATACAACTGTGTATTTTACATTGTATTATGTTGTATTTCTGTTGTATTTTGCTGTTTCTTAGTGACTTGAACTTTTATAGTTTGTTTTGTTATAATTATTTGTTATATGTGGCTTATATGTGGGTTTATATGTGGCTTATGTGTATTGTTTAATAAGATTATATGAATAACTGGACCTACAGTAGGCCTACTGGCCCAAACTAGGCAGCTCCTGTTAACATCCACTCATCAGTCTCAATCACACACATGTCTAACCTACGCTTGAAACACTCCAATGATCCCACGTCCATTGTTACCCGGTAATTGTTCCATAAATCAACTGTATATTATTTGCACACCAGTATTTACCCAGGGCTTTCCTGCTCATTAGGTTCTCCCATTGTTATGGCGAAGGTCTGTATTTATTGACATTAATTTATTGTACTTTTTTTTAGTTAATTGATTGTATTTTGTATTATATCTCATTGTAGGCCTACAATCTCTCTCTCCCTACGGGGGGCGTCCTAACTCTAATGTATTTCTGGATTGTAGTTTGGATTGTATTATACTGTTGAATTGTATTTTTTATACCGTGGAATTGTATTATTGTGATCTATTCTTATGTTGGTCTATATAACTGTAATGGGTGTACCCGGCCGTGCCCGGGTCGCTTTCCTCTCACTTCCCCCCCCCCTCTATCTCTGCACAAGTGTATTGTATTATACAATATACATATAAGAGGCCAATATATATATTGTATTATACAATATACATATACAATATACATATACATATTATTTTCTTGTTTCTTTAAGTACTAACAAAAACAAATTGTATTTTTGACAGCATTATAATTTATAATGAAATTGTATTTCATAATTGCACAGTTCTTTCGCATTTAATTGCAACAGTGATTGTAATTATGCTGTATTTTTTTGTAATTGTGTGCTGTATATCAGTGTATAATACATTGCTCTCTGGTGCCTGACAGTTTTATGTTGGAGTAATGTATTTGTGAATGTGAATGTTTCAGTGTTTATTTTCGCGGGATTGTATTGTGTATTGTATTGGATTGTATACTGTAGCGTGAGCGTGGCACTTGTTTGCATAAAATAAATATGAAATTTTGTTAGAGATTTAGTGTGGAAATGTAGTCCAAATGTATTACTAAACTTGATGGGTTAGTGGTGGCAGTGTACGGTGAGTTACCAGTACTGTGAGGTATAGTGTGGTGGTGGGCAGTATACGGTGAGTTACCAGTACTGTGAGGTACTGTACTCACCTAGTTGTACTCACCTAGTTGTGCTTGCGGGGGTTGAGCTCTGGCTCTTTGGTCCCGCCTCTCAACCGTCAATCAACTGGTGTACAGGTTCCTGAGCCTATTGGGCTCTATCATATCTACACTTGAAACTGTGTATGGAGTCAGCCTCCACCACATCACTTCCTAATGCATTCCATTTGTCAACCACTCTGACACTAAAAAAGTTCTTTCTAATACCTCTGTGGCTCATTTGGGCACTCAGTTTCCACCTGTGTCCCCTAGTGCGTGTGCCCCTTGTGTTAAACAGCCTGTCTTTATCAACCCTGTCAATTTCCTTGAGGATCTTGAATGTGGTGATCATGTCCCCCTAACTCTTCTGTCTTCCAACGAAGTGAGGTTTAATTCCCGTAGTCTCTCCTCGTAGCTCATACCTCTCAGCTCGGGTACTAGTCTGGTGGCAAACCTTTGAACCTTTTCCATTTTAGTCTTATGCTTGACTAGATATGGACTCCATGCTGGTGCCGCATACTCCAGGATTGGTCTGACATATGTGGTATATAATGTTCTGAAAGATTCCTTACACAAGTTTCTAAAGGCCGTTCGTATGTTAGCCAACCTGGCATATGCTGCTGCTGTTATCCTCTTGATATGAGCTTCAGGGGACAGGTATGGCGTGATAGGAACCCCCAGGTCTTTCTCTCTCTCTGACTCTTGAAGTATTTCATCTCCCAAGTGATACCTTGTATCTGGTCTCCTGCTTCCTACCCCTATCTTCATTACATTACATTTGCTTGGATTAAACTCTAACAGCCATTTGTTCGACCATTCCTGCAGCTTGTCCAGGTCTTCTTGAAGCCTCAAGCTGTCCTCCTCTGTCTTAATCCTTCTCATAATTTTGGCGTCGTCAGCAAACATTGAGAGGAATGAGTCTATACCCTCTGGGAGATCATTTACGTATATCAGAAACAGGATAGGTCCAAGTACAGAGCCCTGTGGGACTCCACTGGTGACTCCCAGTGGAGTCCCACTGTGTTGTGGTGGATGTATACGGTGAGTTACCAGTACTGTGAGGTACTGTGTTGTGGTGGCTGTATACGGTGAGTTACCAGTACTGTGAGGTATATTATGTTGTGGTGGCTGTATACGGTGAGTTACCAGTACTGTGAGGTATATTACTTGTTCAGTAGCAAGTTTCTGATGGACTTAAGGCCTACCATCCTCTGGAGGGTTATTAAGACCTCCACAGTAGTAGTGAAGGCCTATTTTAGCGAGGACCTGGTCATTTTAACGAGGTTTGGACATAATAGCGAGTGTCTGGACATTTTAGCGAGGGTCACCTGTAGTCTCTGGAGCCTGGAACAACATTAGGAGTTTAACACGTAATTACACTATGCCCTCCATCGCCCGTTTTCTGTCACGGACCATCTAATAGCTTCGTTCTTAAAAGCTTAATTAACCCCCCCCCCCCCGTTCTCATTTAACATTATGCTATTAACAACTAGTTAATCAAATTACTGCCCAGTTTGGGAGAGGCATAATAGGAGGCGCTTGGCTCTTTATGCTTCAGTAAATAAGGAGAAAATGGAGGAAGCATATTGATGGGTAATTAAAATATATATTTTTATATAATATGATCTCTTCTTGAGGTTATCTTGAGATGATTTCGGGGCTTTAGTGTCCCCGCGGCCCGGTCCTCGACCAGGCCTCCATCCCCAGGAAGCAGCCCGTGACAGCTGACTAACACCCAGGTACCTATTTTACTGCTGGGTAACAGGGGCATAGGGTGAAAGAAACTCTGCCCATTGTGTCTCGCCGGCGCCTGGGATCGAACCCAGGACCACAGGATCACGAGTACAGAGTGCTCTCCGCTCGGCCGCTCGGCTCCTCACTTTATTGCTAAATTGTTGATAACCACAATCAATATTTCTCGCGTTATTCCCGCCTAATGCACTTGACTGAAGCAAAGTCACGAGGTAAATTGTTTTTTGTTCAGAATAGCTGAGTTTCCCCGACGCCTCAGTTTTCTGTTTTGAGACTTTGTTTCTCCCAGGGGAGACTAGTCTAAATGAGACGCCTCTTTCTTGCCCCTCATTTTTCCCCAACATTTATAACCCTCCAATACCCTCCCTCTCCTTCCCTCTCCCTCTCCCTCTCTCTCCCTCTCTCTCCCCCTCTCTCCCCCTCTCCCTCTCTCCCTCTCTCCCTCTCTCCCTCTCTCTCACACACACACACAAAGTCTCCAACCATTGATATTCTCAAATTCCTCTCGTAACTTATAACTTCCTAACTTCTTGCTGATAACTTCGTAAAGTCTCTCTGAAAAGACTAAAAAAAAAGAGAATAATTTCTTGTGTGCCAAAGAGACAGCGATGCTTACTCTCTTCATTACAGCATCCCAAACTTCTTTAATACACATCTCTGGCACCAGTGAACTCATAGGAATATTGCGAATATATATAACTTTTCTTTAATATAATCCCCAGTTGAACACAGGATTAAATTACTTTAAATTACATTATAAAATTACAAATAAAAGGATTAAATGACTTTAAAATAGTGTATGGACGGTACAGTGTATTATGCATCATAGGGCACAGATATACATACGCTGATAGGTGTATACCCAGTATTTTGGTGTATACAGTGAGAGTATAATACAGTTTATATTGGTTTTGGGTTGTGTTTAGGGCAAAAGTATATTTGTGGGTGATGGGAGAGTTGGTGTGGTGGTTAAGTCTTACACCAGATCAATGGTGGTAGTGCTGGTTGACGTGGTGGTGGTGGTGGTGTTAGTGGTGGTGGTGAAGACTGAGGCGGTGATAATAATGAGCTCTGGTGGCTGAGTGGACAGCATGCTGGATATGTAGTCCTCTGGTCCAGGGTTCGATTCCCGGCGCCGGCAAGAAACAATGTGCTGAGTTTCTTTCACTCTGATGCCCCTGTTAGCTAGTAGTAAAAATAGGTACCTGGGAGTTAGACAGCTGCTATGGGCTGCTTCCTGTGTGTGTGTGTGTTTGAAAAAAAAATAATTACAGTTGATTGATTAACAGTTGAGAGGCGGGCCGAAAGAGCAGAGCTCAACCCCCGCAAGCACAACTAGGTGAACACACACACACACACACACACACACACACACACACACACACACACACACACACACACACACACACACACACACACTCACACACACACACACGCACACACACACAATTAAGGGAACACTCGCCACACTTCCGCTGATGTCAGTGGTCTCCTAATTTTAAGTTCGTTAGTGACGTCCACGGTCGTAGGCTTGTGTGTGTGTGTGTGTGTGTGTGTGTGTGTGTGTGTGTGTGTGTGTGTGTGTGTGTGTGTGTGTGTGTGTGTGTGTGTGTGTGCGCGCGCGCGCGTGTGTGCGTGTATATGTGTGTTGGTATTCTTTCATACTAACGTGTATATCCGTATATAACATAATCCACTCACACGCCATTCTCTATCTCATGTGTGGCGCGTATATATATATATATATATATATAAAACCTCATATACAAGATGTTTCTAATATATATCCCATCACTCTATGCACGTGTGTACATACACAGGACCCACATGTACACCAAACACTGCTATACACCACTACACAGGACCCCGGAGCCCTTTACCGTACTAAAATTAGAGAATATTCTCCACGAAACAATTCCTGGGAACTTGGAGGAAAATCTTGACAGCCTAAACAAAAACCATACAAGTTAGTGTAGCTGGTTGCCTTGGTAACACAGGGAAGATGTTAATTATATCCATCAAAGGCCAACTGAGTAATTAGAGGTCAGGTCACGCTACCTCTGTAGCGTGGGTACAGCTCTGTGCTGTAGTACAGTGTGGTGCTGCTGTAGTGGCTTGTTGTATTGCTGTAGTGGCTTGGTGTGTTACTGTGGTGGCTTGGTGTGTTACTGTGGTGGCTTGGTGTGTTACTGTGGTGGCTTGGTGTGTTACTGTGGTGGCTTGGTGTGTTACTGTGGTGGCTTGGTGTGTTACTGTGGTGGCTTGGTGTGTTACTGTGGTGGCTTGGTGTGTTACTGTGGTGGCTTGGTGTGTTACTGTGGTGGCTTGGTGTGTTACTGTGGTGGCTTGTTGTGTTGCTGTGGTGGCTTGTTGTGTTACTGTGGTGGCTTGGTGTGCTGCTGTGGTGGCTTGGTGTGTTACTGTGGTGGCTTGGTGTGTTACTATGGTGGCTTGGTGTGTTACTGTGGTGGCATGGTGCATTACTGTGGTGGCTTGGTGTGTTACTGTGGTGGCTTGGTGTGTTACTGTGGTGGCTTGGTGTGTTACTGTGGTGGCTTGGTGTGTTACTGTGGTGGCTTGGTGTGTTACTGTGGTGGCTTGGTGTGTTACTGTGGTGGCTTGGTGTGTTACTGTGGTGGCTTGGTGTGTTACTGTGGTGGCTTGTTGTGTTGCTGTGGTGGCTTGTTGTGTTACTGTGGTGGCTTGGTGTGCTGCTGTGGTGGCTTGGTGTGTTACTGTGGTGGCTTGGTGTGTTACTATGGTGGCTTGGTGTTACTATGGTGGCTTGGTGTTACTGTGGTGGCTTGGTGTGTTACTGTGGTGGCTTGGTGTGTTACTGTGGTGGCTTGGTGTGTTACTGTGGTGGCTTGGTGTGTTACTGTGGTGGCTTGGTGTGTTACTGTGGTGGCTTGGTGTGTTACTGTGGTGGCTTGGTGTGTTACTGTGGTGGCTTGGTGTGTTACTGTGGTGGCTTGGTGTGCTGCTGTGGTGGCTTGGTGTGTTACTGTGGTGGCTTGGTGTGTTACTATGGTGGCTTGGTGTGTTACTGTGGTGGCATGGTGCGTTACTGTGGTGGCTTGGTGCGTTACTGTGGTGGCTTGGTGTGTTACTGTGGTGGCTTGGTGTGTTACTGTGGTGGCTTGGTGTGTTACTGTGGTGGCTTGGTGTGTTACTGTGGTGGCTTGGTGTGTTCCTGTGGTGGCTTGGTGTGTTACTGTGGTGGCTTGGTGTGTTACTGTGGTGGCTTGGTGTGTTACTGTGGTGGCTTGGTGTGTTACTGTGGTGGCTTGGTGTGTTACTGTGGCGGCTTGGTGTGTTACTGTGGTGGCTTGGTGTGTTACTGTGGTGGCTTGGTGTGTTGCTGTGGTGGCTTGGTGTGTTACTGTGGTGGCTTGGTGTGTTACTGTGGTGGCTTGGTGTGTTACTGTGGTGGCTTGGTGTGTTACTGTGGTGGCTTGGTGTGTTACTGTGGTGGCTTGGTGTGTTACTGTGGTGGCTTGGTGTGTTACTGTGGTGGCTTGGAGTGTTACTGTGGTGGCTTAGTGTGTTACTGTGGTGGCTTGGTGTGTTACTGTGGTGGCTTGGTGTGTTACTGTGGTGGCTTGGTGTGTTACTGTGGTGGCTTCGAGTGTTACTGTGGTGGCTTAGTGTGTTACTGTGGTGGCTTGGTGTGTTACTGAGGTGGCTTGGTGTGTTGTTGTAGTGGCTTGGTGTGTTACTGTGGTGGCTTGGTGTGTTACTGTGGTGGCTTGGTGTGTTACTGTGGTGGCTTGGTGTGTTACTGTGGTGGCTTGGTGTGTTACTGTGGTGGCTTGGTGTGTTACTGTGGTGGCTTGGTGTGTTACTGTGGTGGCTTGGTGTGTTACTGTGGTGGCTTAGTGTGTTACTGTGGTGGCTTGGTGTGTTACTGAGGTGGCTTGGTGTGTTGTTGTAGTGGCTTGGTGTGTTACTGTGGTGGCTTGGTGTGTTACTGTGGTGGCTTGGTGTGTTACTGTGGTGGCTTGGTGTGTTACTGTGGTGGCTTGGTGTGTTGCTGTGGTGGCTTGGTGTGTTACTGAGGTGGCATGGTGTGTTACTGTGGTGGCTTGGTGTGTTACTGTGGTGGCTTGGTGTGTTACTGTGGTGGCTTGGTGTGTTACTGTGGTGGCTTGGTGTGTTACTGTAGTGGCTTGGTGTGTTACTGTGGTGGCTTGGTGTGTTACTGCGGTGGCTTGGTGTGTTACTGTGGTGGCTTGGTGTGTTACTGTGGTGGCTTGGTGTGTTACTGTGGTGGCTTGGTGTGTTACTGTGGTGGCTTGGTGTGTTACTGTGGTGGCTTAGTGTGTTACTGTGGTGGCTTGGTGTGTTACTGAGGTGGCTTGGTGTGTTGTTGTAGTGGCTTGGTGTGTTACTGTGGTGGCTTGGTGTGTTACTGTGGTGGCTTGGTGTGTTACTGTGGTGGCTTGGTGTGTTACTGTGGTGGCTTGGTGTGTTACTGTGGTGGCTTGTTGTGTTGGTGTGGTGGCTTGGTGTGTTACTGTGGTGGCTTGGTGTGTTACTGAGGTGGCATGGTGTGTTACTGTGGTGGCTTGGTGTGTTACTGTGGTGGCTTGGTGTGTTACTGTGGTGGCTTGGTGTGTTACTGTGGTGGCTTGGTGTGTTACTGTGGTGGCTTGGTGTGTTACTGTGGTGGCTTGGTGTGTTACTGTGGTGGCTTGGTGTGTTACTGTAGTGGCTTGGTGTGTTACTGTGGTGGCTTGGTGTGTTACTGTGGTGGCTTGGTGTGTTACTGTGGTGGCTTGGTGTGTTACTGTGGTGGCTTGGTGTGTTACTGTAGTGGCTTGGTGTGTTACTGTGGTGGCTTGGTGTGTTACTGTAGTGGCTTGATGTGTTGCTGTAGTGGCTTGGTGTGTTACTGTGGTGGCTTGGTGTGTTGCTGTAGTGGCTTGGTGTGTTACTGTGGTGGCTTGGTGTGTTACTGTGGTGGCTTGGTGTGTTACTGTGGTGGCTTGGTGTGTTGCTGTAGTGGCTTGGTGTGTTACTGTGGTGGCTTGGTGTGTTGCTGTAGTGGCTTGGTGTGTTACTGTGGTGGCTTGGTGTGTTACTGTAGTGGCTTGATGTGTTGCTGTAGTGGCTTGGTGTGTTACTGTGGTGGCTTGGTGTGTTACTGTGGTGGCTTGGTGTGTTACTGTGGTGGCTTGGTGTGTTGCTGTAGTGGCTTGGTGTGTTACTGTGGTGGCTTGGTGTGTTACTTTTCCTGTTTTTAGCAGCTTTTGTGTTACCTGGTTAAGTGTTTTTTTTTATTCGTGAAGTGCCAAGTGTTACTTGTTGCCACACACTGCCATACTGGACTACACGTCGTGGCAGTGTTGCCATGTTGAGCTTCTTCCCTTGTGCGCCTCTAGTTATGTTGCCAGTATTATGTTATCTCAGCCATGTAGTTATGTTGCTATCATTATGTTATCCCAGTTATGTTGATACCATTATGTTATCTCAGCCCTGTAGTTATGTTGCCAGTATTATGTTATCTCAGGCATGTAGTTATGTTGCCAGTATTATGTTATCTCAGCCATGTAGTTATGTTGCCACTATTATGTTATCTCAGTCCTGTAGTTATGTTGCCACCATTATGTTATCTCAGTCCTGTAGTTATGTTGCCACCATTATGTTATCTCAGCCATGTAGTTATGTTGCCACTATTATGTTATCTCAGCCATGTTGTTATGTTGCCACTGTTATCTCAGCCATGTTGTTATGTTGCCACTGTTATCTCAGCCATGTTGTTATGTTGCCACTGTTATCTCAGCCCTGTAGTTATGTTGCCACTGTTATCTCAGCCCTGTAGTTATGTTGCCACTGTTATCTCAGCCCTGTAGTTATGTTGCCACTGTTATCTCAGCCCTGTAGTTATGTTGCCACTGTTATCTCAGCCATGTTGTTATGTTGCCACTGTTATCTCAGCCCTGTAGTTATGTTGCCGCTGTTATCTCAGCCCTGTAGCTATGTTGCCACTGTTATCTCAGCCCAGTAGTTATGTTGCCACTGTTATCTCAGCCCTGTAGTTATGTTCCCACTATTATATTATCCCGCCCATTGAGTTATGCTGTCATTGCTATATTATCCACGACTATATTTCTGTTGCTATAAACATATTATCCTAGAGCTATAGTTAAGTAATGGCGCCATAGATATATTGACCTACTGATATATTTATTTTGCCATGTTCACATTGCCTCAGGGCTGAAGACTTAACTGATTGTGCCATAATATCGCCATGCGCCACTTAACAGTGATATCATTAAAATATATAAATTTATAATAAAATATTATTAATTATTACGACATTTTAACCCAATTACAACAACCAACTATTAAATAATAATACATTAATCAGATCAGTCAATGCAATACACGCTGTAATTGTCACCATTATATAATTAATATACTATAATTATTATGTGTATAACTTTCCCAATTATAACTGTATAAACATTCATTAATGAAGCTTCTAATTTGATTTAAATGTTCAAAGTAACCAAATTTATCACCCAAATAATCTCATGTTATCATCAGCAGGTAGTGAAATATGGCTGGAGTTTCCCGTAGAGTTGTGTCGTGATAATTGGCCCTCCAGTTGGCATGAGGTACCTGGAGCTTTGCAATTACTTTATTCACTCTCGTATTCTTGAAGATATCCTCACAGTATACCCAAAATTTGCCAGTGCAGGCTACTAAACACATGGCTCTGTATGACTAACCATCCTGCGAGATGGGGACTTGTATTACCACTGCTACCTTATTCAATCTTGTGTTATTGATATCCTCAGAATGCATCCGGAGTCTGCCAGTGCAGACCGCTTATCACATGCCTCTGTATTACTAACCATCCTGTGTGATGGGGATTTCTTAGCATCACCTAGTTAGCTTTTTTGACACACTGTACTCCACTTCATATAGTCTAGGGTAGCTGCACTAATGCAGATGTACCTAATATGTTAATAAAAAAAATCCTCGCTCTCTCCACCACACGGGGCGCTGGGAATGGTGTGTATTAGGCCCAGGATGGTGCTAGGGATCCCCAGGATGGTCCTAGGATCCCCAGGATGGTCCTAGGGATCCCCAGGATGGTGCTAGGGATCCCCAGGATGGTGCTAGAGATCCCCAGGATGGAGCTAGGGATCCCCAGGATGGTGCTAGGGATCCCCAGGATGGTGCTAGGGATCCCCAGGCTGGAGCTAGGGATCCCCAGGATGGTCTAGGGATCCCCAGGATGGTCCTAGGGATCCCCAGGATGGTCCTAGGATCCCCAGGATGGTTCTAGGATCCCCAGGATGGTCATAGGGATCCCCAGAATGGTCCTAGGATCCCCAGGATGGTTCTAGGATCCCCAGGAAGGTCCTAGGGATCCCCAGGATGGTTCTAGGATCCCCAGGATGGTCCTGGGGATCCCCAGGATGGTCCTAGGGTCCTCAGGATGGTGCTAGGGATCCCCAGGATGGTCCTAGGATCCCCAGGATGGTCCTAGGGATCCCCAGGATGGTCCTAGGGATCCCCAGGATGGTTCTAGGATCCCCAGGATGGTCCTAGGGATCCCCAGGATGGTGCTAGGGATCCCCAGGATGGTCCTAGGGATCCCCAGGATGGTCCTAGGGATCCCCAGGATGGTCCTAGGATCCCCAGGATGGTCCTAGGGATCCCCAGGATGGTCCCAGGGATCCCCAAGATGGTCCTAGGGATCCCCAGGATGGTTCTAGGATCCCCAGGATGGTCCTAGGGATCCCCAGGATGGTGCTAGGGATCCCCAGGATGGTCCTAGGGATCCCCAGGATGGTCCTAGGGATCCCCAGGATGGTCCTAGGGATCCCCAGGATGGTCCTAGGGATCCCCAGGATGGTCCTAGGGATCCTAAGGATGGTTCTAGGATCCCCAGGATGGTGCTAGGGATCCCCAGAATGGTCCTAGGATCCCCAGGATGGTCCTAGGGTCCTCAGGATGGTGCTAGGGATCCCCAGGATGGTCCTAGGATAACCAGGATGGTCCTAGAGTACCTCTGGATGGTGCTAGGGATCCTAAGGATGGTTCTAGGATCCCCAGGATGGTGCTAGGGATCCCCAGGATGGTCCTAGGGATCCCCAGGGTGGTCCTAGGATCCCCAGGATGGTTCTAGGATCCCCAGGATGGTCCTAGGATCCCCAGGGTGGTCCTAGGAATCTCCAAGATGGTCCTAGGGATCCCCAGGATGGTCCTAGGATAACCAGGATGGTCCTAGAGTACCTCTGGATGGTGCTAGGGATCCTAAGGATGGTTCTAGGATCCCCAGGATGGTGCTAGGGATCCTCAGGATGGTCCTAGGGATCCCCAGGATGGTCCTAGGATCCCCAGGATGGTTCTAGGATCCCCAGGATGGTCCTAGGATCCCCAGGGTGGTCCTAGGAATCCCCAAGATGGTCCTAGGGATCCCCAGGATGGTCCTAGGATAACCAGGATGGTCCTAGAGTACCTCTGGATGGTGCTAGGTATCCTAAGGATGGTTCTAGGATCCCCAGGATGGTGCTAGGGATCCCCAGGATGGTCCTAGGGATCCCCAGGATGGTCCTAGGATCCCCAGGATGGTTCTAGGATCCCCAGGATGGTCCTAGGATCCCCAGGGTGGTCCTAGGAATCCCCAAGATGGTCCTAGGGATCCCCAGGATGGTCCTAGGATAACCAGGATGGTCCTAGAGTACCTCTGGATGGTTTTGTATGTCCCGTGGAGGGTATGAAAGGTAGCAATGGTCACCAGGAGGATAGTAATGGACCATAGAGAAAAAAATCAACACAAATGTGGAAGCATACCATTTGTTTCCATTTCCATTCCTAACTCTTCTGTCTTCCAATGTAGACAATGAGTGTGTGTGTGTGTGTGTGTGTGTGTGTGTGTGTGTGTGTGTGTGTGTGTGTGTGTGTGTGTGTGTGTGTGTGTGTGTGTGTGTGTACTCACCTAATTGTACTCACCAAATTGTGCTTGCGGGGGTTGAGCTCTGGCTCTTTGGTCCCGCCTCTCAACCGTCAATCAACTGGTGTACAGATTCCTGAGCCTACTGGGCTCTATCATATCTACATTTGAAACTGTGTATGGAGTCAGCCTCCACCACATCACTTCCTAATGCATTCCATTTACTAACTACTCTGACACTGAAAAAGTTCTTTCTAACGTCTCTGTGGCTCATTTGGGTACTCAGCTTCCACCTGTGTCCCCTTGTTCGCGTCCCACCAGTGTTGAATAGTTCATCCTTGTTTACCCGGTCGATTCCCCTGAGGATTTTGTAGGTTGTGATCATGTCCCCCCTTACTCTTCTGTCTTCCAGTGTCGTGAGGTGCATTTCCCGCAGCCTTTCCTCATAACTCATGCCTCTTAGTTCTGGGACTAGTCTAGTAGCATACCTTTGGACTTTTTCCAGCTTCGTCTTGTGCTTGACAAGGTACGGGCTCCATGCTGGGGCCGCATACTCCAGGATTGGTCTTACATATGTGGTGTACAAGATTCTGAATGATTCCTTACACAGGTTCCTGAACGCCGTTCTGATGTTAGCCAGCCTCGCATATGCCGCAGACGTTATTCTCTTTATGTGGGCTTCAGGAGACAGGTTTGGTGTGATATCAACTCCTAGATCTTTCTCTCTGTCTGTTTCATTAAGTACTTCATCTCCTATTCTGTATCCTGTGCCTGGCCTCCTGTTTCCACTGCCTAGTTTCATTACTTTGCATTTACTCGGGTTGAACTTCAACAGCCATTTGTTGGACCATTCACTCAGTCTATCCAGGTCATCTTGTAGCCTCCTACTATCATCCTCTGTTTCAATCCTCCTCATAATTTTTGCATCGTCGGCAAACATTGAGAGGAACGAATCTATACCCTCTGGGAGATCATTTACATATACCAGAAACAGTATAGGTCCAAGGACTGACCCCTGCGGGACTCCACTTGTGACGTCTCGCCAATCTGAGGCCTCACCCCTCACACAGACTCGTTGTCTCCTGTTGCTTAGGTATTCCTCTATCCACCGGAGTACCCTCCCTCTCACCCCAGCCTGCATCTCCAACTTTCGCACTAGCCTCTTGTGTGGTACTGTATCAAAGGCTTTCTGACAATTCAAAAATATGCAGTCTGCCCACCCTTCTCTTTCTTGCCTTATTTTTGTTGCCTGGTCGTAGAATTCAAGTAACCCTGTGAGGCAGGACCTGCCATCCCTGAACCCATGTTGATGCTGTGTTACAAAGTTCCTTCGCTCCAGATGCTCCACTAGTTTTTTCGCACAATCTTCTCCATCAGCTTGCATGGTATGCAGGTTAGGGACACTGGCCTGTAGTTCAGTGCCTCCTGTCTATCCCCTTTCTTGTATATCGGGACTACGTTAGCTGCTTTCCAAATATCTGGCAGTTCCCCTGTTGCCAGTGATTTGTTATACACTATGGAGAGTGGTAGGCTCAGTTCTCTTGCTCCTTCCTTTAGAACCCAAGGGGAGATTCCATCTGGGCCTATAGCCTTCGTCACGTCCAACTCTAGTAAACACTTCCTTACTTCCCCACTGGTAATCTCAAACTCTTCCAGTGGTTCCTGGTTAGCTATTCCCTCACTTACCTCTGGAATTTCTCCTTGTTCTAAGGTGAAGACCTCCTGGAATTTCTTATTCAATTACAATTACAATTACACACAATTGTGTGTGTGTGTGTGTGTGTATGTGTGTGTGCTTACCTAGTTGCTCACCTAGTTGTGTTTGCGGGGGTTGAGCTCTGGCTCTTTGGTCCCGCCTCTCAACCGTCAATCAACAGGTGTACAGATTCCTGAGCCTACTGGGCTCTATCATATCTACATTTGAAACTGTGTATGGAGTCAGCCTCCATACACAGCACATGTGTGTGTGTGCGTGTGTGCGTGTGTGTGTGTGTGTGTGTGTGTGTGTGTGTGTGTGTGTGTGTGTGTGTGTGTGTGTGTGTGTGTGTGTGTGCGTGCGTGTGTGTGCGTGTGTGTACCGACAATAACCCATCAACCAACTCCTTTTTTTAGCCTGATCCATACGTAAAAATGTCTTAAATAGGGAACCCGAAACCTGACAAATAGTTTCTTATTTACGAGGCGATTGATAAAGCCTATTGAGGTTATTTAAGACTGTATAACAAGTGTAGTTATCAATTTGCGATAATTAACTGGTAAAGTAATAATTTTTGAAGGCAAGTTCCCTGAGGCAAGGATAATTGATTATTATAATTACTGATGAGTTATATGTTTGTAATGACTGGCCAGGCAGTCTTGTGCTGGAGCTTACCTATAGCTACCTGCCTAACTGTGTCTATGGCAGTGTGTGTGTTCTAGCTCTTCGTCCCGGCCTTCTATCTACCCCTCTATCTTTTATCTATCTTTCATCCTAGTTTCTGTCATTTAAAAGAAGCTGTCATTGTCCCCTCATTATCTATTCCTGTTAGTATCTTGTATGTAGTGGTCATATCACTTCTGTTTCTTTTCATCTCTAGTACTGGGAGTAAGTTCCTTAACCTATACTCGTAGCTTAACTTAGGGACTAGCACTAATCTTATTGCTATCATTTGCCTTTTTTTCACAAGGAGTGGATCTCAGGCCGGCGCTGCATATTCCAGTTATGGTCGTACATAGGTTGTGTATATTTAGTCATAAATGCCGCTCTAAAGTTTGTCAGCTTTCCAAGTACTGAAGATATTACTCTGCTGGTGCTGGGGTGGTGGTGGTG
>NC_091207.1:26105910-26118410 GCF_040958095.1 Procambarus clarkii
GTCCAGCAGAAGCAGCAGAGACAACACTGTATAAAGAATCCTCTGTCCCTTCCACACTAACATGGACGTCACTGTGAATAGAGGAACACATCCACCAACAGCCTGGACGACCCCGGCCTCTACGCGAGTGTTAGAGTCTCTCTCAGTCTCTCTCCCAACACAGTCGTCAGAGGAAATGTCTCTCGGGAGACTTGCTATACCCAGGGGGAGAGATGGCCCTCCCTTGCTCCCCTTTCCGACACACACAAGCCAAACCCAGAGAGAGGGAGAGAGAGAGAGAGAGAGAGAGAGAGAGAGAGAGAGAGAGAGAGAGAGAGAGAGAGAGAAAGAGAGAGAGAGAGAGAGAGAGAGAGAGAGAGCGAGAGAAAGAGAGAGAGAGAGAGAGAGAGAGAGAGAGAGAGAGAGAGAGAGAGAGAGAGAGAGAGAGAGAGAGAGAGAGAGAGAGAGAGAGAGAGAGAGAGAGAGAGAAGAGAGAGAGAGAGAGAGAGGGAGAGAGAGAGAGAGAGAGAACCCTCTGTGTTTATCATACCTCCTGTCCCTCCCTCCCTCTAATACCAACTGTTTGTTTTTCCCCTCTAAGGGAGGCGGGGAATGAGAGCTTGCATTGATTTTGGCTTCCGATTCTACCTGATTCAATTTGCTGGGTCCCTTTGGCTGAATACTCTCCTAGCCGGCAGGGGGCCCTAGGGGAAAGGGAGCCCCTCGACGCCTCCTCCCCTGAGGAGGGGGGCCTTTCCCCCTTGGGCCACCCCCCACCCACTTGAGCCACCTCTATTCTCAATGAATTTCGATTCTGCATTTGAATTGGCATCGTGTCTCCGTATGGCTTGAGGAGTCTACCTCCCCACCTGGAGCGCTGGGGACGTATACCAGGAGTTTACCGCCCCACCAGGAGCTCCGGGGAGGTATACCAGGGGTCTACCGCCCCACCAGGAGCTCCGGGGAGGTATACCAGGAGTCTACCTCCCCACCTGGAGCTCCTGGGAGGTATACCAAGAGTTTACCTCCCCACCTGGAGCTCCTGGGAGGTATACCAGGAGTCTACCTCCCCACCTGGAGCTCCTGGGAGGTATACCAGGAGTCTACCTCCCCACCAGGAGCTCCGGGGAGGTATACCAGGAGTCTACCTCCCCACTAGGAGCTCCTTGGAGGTATACCAGGAGTCTACCTCCCCACCAGGAGCTCCAGGGAGGTATACCAGGAGTCTACCTCCCCACCAGGAGCTCCGGGGAGGGATACCAGGAGTCTACCTCCCCACTAGGAGCTCCGGGGAGGTATACCAGGAGTCTACCTCCCCACCAGGAGCTCCGGGGAGGTATACCAGGAGTCTACCTCCCCACCAGGAGCTCCGGGGAGGTATACCAGGAGTCTACCTCCTCACCAAGAGCTCCGGGGAGGCATACCAGGAGTCTACCTCCCCACCAGGAGCTCCGGGGAGGTATACCAGGAGTCTACGTCCCCACTAGGAGCTCCGGGGAGGTATACCAGGAGTCTACCTCCCCACCAGGAGCTCCGGGGAGGTATACCAGGAGTCTACCTCCCCACCAGGAGCTCCGGGGAGGTATACCAGGAGTCTACCTCCCCACCAGGAGCTCCGGGGAGGTATACCAGGAGTCTACCTCCCCACCAGGAGCTCCGGGGAGGTATACCAGGAGTCTACCTCCCCACCAGGAGCTCCGGGGAGGTATACCATGAGTCTACCTCCCCACCAGGAGCTCCAGGGAGGTATACCCGGAGTCTACCTCCGCACCAGGAGCTCCGGGGAGGTATACCAGGAGTCTACCTCCCCACCAGGAGCTCCGGGGAGGTATACCAGGAGTCTACCTCCCCACCAGGAGCTCCGGGGAGGTATACCAGGAGTCTACCTCCCCACCAGGAGCTCCAGGGAGGTATACCAGGAGTCTACCTCCACACCAGGAGCTCCGGGGAGGTATAGCAGGAGTCTACCTCCCCACCAGGAGCTCCGGGGAGGTATACCAGGAGTCTACCTCCCCACCAGGAGCTCCGGGGAGGTATACCAGGAGTCTACCTCCGCACCAGGAGCTCCGGGGAGGTATACCAGGAGTCTACCTCCCCACCAGGAGCTCCGGGAAGGTATACCAGGAGTCTACCTCCCCACCAGGAGCTCCGGGGAGGTATACCAGGAGTCTACCTCCCCACCAGGAGCTCCGGGGAGGTATACCAGGAGTCTACCTCCGCACCAGGAGCTCCGGGGAGGTATACCAGGAGTCTACCTCCCCACCAGGAGCTCCGGGGAGGTATACCAGGAGTCTACCTCCACACCAGGAGCTCCGGGGAGGTATATCAGGAGTCTACCTCCCCACCAGGAGCTCCGGGGAGGTATACCAGGAGTCTACCTCCCCACCAGGAGCTCCGGGGAGGTATACCAGGAGTCTACCTCCGCACCAGGAGCTCCGGGGAGGTATACCAGGAGTCTACCTCCCCACCAGGAGCTCCGGGAAGGTATACTAGGAGTCTACCTCCCCACCAGGAGCTCCGGGGAGGTATACCAGGAGTCTACCTCCCCACCAGGAGCTCCGGGGAGGTATACCAGGAGTCTACCTCCCCACCAGGAGCTCCGGGGAGGTATACCAGGAGTCTACCTCCCCACCAGGAGCTCCGGGGAGGTATACCAGGAGTCTACCTCCGCACCAGGAGCTCCGGCGAGGTATACCAGGAGTCTACCTCCCCACCAGGAGCTCCGGGGAGGTATACCAGGAGTCTACCTCCACACCAGGAGCTCCGGCGAGGTATACCAGGAGTCTACCTCCACACCAGGAGCTCCGGCGAGGTATACCAGGAGTCTACCTCCTCACCAGGAGCTCCGGGGAGGTATACCAGGAGTCTACCTCCCCACCAGGAGCTCCGGGGAGGTATACCAGGAGTCTACCTCCCCACCAGGAGCTCCGGGGAGGTATACCAGGAGTCTACCTCCCCACCAGGAGCTCCGGGGAGGTATACCAGGAGTCTACCTCCCCACCAGGAGCTCCGGCGAGGTATACCAGGAGTCTACCTCCCCACCAGGAGCTCCGGGGAGGTATACCAGGAGTCTACCTCCCCACCAGGAGCTCCGGGGAGGTATACCAGGAGTCTACCTCCTCACCAGGAGCTCCAGGGAGGTATACCAGGAGTCTACCTCCCCACCAGGAGCTCCGGGGAGGTATACCAGGAGTCTACCTCCACACCAGGAGCTCCGGGGAGGTATACCAGGAGTCTACCTCCCCACCAAGAGCTCCGGGCTGGGCAGCTCTTGAGTTAGGAATATATATTCTTACTTCGATGTTTATTCTCTCCATTTGTAGCGATACTTTTCATGGCGGGTGAGTAGGGTGGTCAGAGGTCAGAGGTCAGAGGTCACGGGGTTGTGACCGTCACTGGACATGTTGATCCTCCCCTTCACTCTCACCTATTCATCTCAACCCCTTCCTCTAACCCCTTCCATAACACTCTTCCCTCTTACCTCATTTCCATAACATTCCTTTCCCCTTGTCTTTTCTCTCTCTCTCTCTCTCTCTCTCTCTCTCTTCCCTTATTAATTTCTTTCACTCCCTTCCCTTCAATTCCTTCCCTTCCCTCCCTTCCCCTTGCTCTTACTGATGCTTCCCTTTCTTTAACTCCCATTGGCTGAGTGGAAGCTGCCTTGAAGTGTCTCTCTCTCTTCCTCTCTCTCGCTGTCGGTCTGTCTGTGTCTGTCTCTGTCTGTCTGTGTCTGTCTGTATCTGTCTGTGTCTGTCTGTGTCTGTCTGTGTCTGTCTGTGTCTGTCTGTCTGTCTGTCTGTCTGTCTGTCTGTCTGTCTGTCTGTCTGTCTGTCTGTCTGTCTGTCTGTCTGTCTGTCTGTCTGTCTGCCTGTCTGTATCTGTCTGTATCTGTCTGTGTCTGTCTGTGTCTGTGTGTGTCTGTGTGTGTCTGTGTGTGTGTGTGTGTGTCTGTCTGTCTGTCTGTCTGTCTGTCTGTCTGTCTGTCTGTCTGTCTGTCTGTCTGTCTGTCTGTCTGTGTGTCTGCCTGTCTGTATCTGTCTGTATCTGTCTGTGTCTGTCTGTCTGAATCTGATCTGTGTCTGTCTGTCTGTCTGTCTGTCTGTCTCTCTCTCTCTCTCTCTCTCTCTCTCTCTCTCTCTCTCTCTCTCTCTCTCTCTCTCTCTCTCTCTCTCTCTCTCTCTCTCTCTCTCTCTGTCTGTCCAACTCACCCTCTACATCACCTATTTACCCTTCTCTCTCTCCCCCTGTTCTGTCAATTTGCTCTCCATCTCTGTCTCTTGGAGAGTAGAAACCCAAGGTCAATAACACACACATGAGAATAATCGGCTCGTTCTCTATTTGGGATTCGAAACCGTACAGAGATTATTTATATATTTCTGAAGCTCTCAATAGCTCTGACAGCGATAATTTGACACGAGAAACCTCTGTGTTGAGACACGAGAAACCTCTGTGTTGAGACACGAGAAACCTCTGTGTTGAGACACTAGAAACCTCTGTGTTGAGACACGGTATACACAGGTGTATATTCTGTCCTTGCTCAGGCGTATGGATACTCAAGTATACATACATTTATAACAGTATTCAACTACTCAATTTATTTGGATATACACACAGGTTTATAAATAATTAAGTATACATATATACATACATGGTCGAGAATAGTGGTATTATCTGACAAAAGCATATAAATGTTCAGGCATACATGTATGTTTGTATATATATATATATATATATATATATATATATATATATATATATATATATATATATATATATATATATATTGCCTATAAGCCAGCCGAACGAGTCTAGGATTATTCAGATATTAATGGATTCAACCAGACATGAATTAAGTAATTAGAACACAAACGCGCGCATGTACGCACGCACACACACACACACACACACACACACACACACACACACACACACACACACACACACACACACACACACACACACACACACACACACACACATACACACACACACACAGCTTCCAATGTAGAAATGTTACAGCCCGAGATGCTCAGGAATCTGTACACCAGTAGATTGACTGTTGAGAGGCGGGACCTAAGAGCCAAAGCTCAACCCCCGGCAAGCACAACTAGGTGATACACACACATACCCACAAGGTAGAGAGGCAGATTACAACACATTTGACACGAGCCAAGTTGCTAGTTATGGGAGACTTCAACCAGAGCAGCGACAACTGAGAAACAGTGGACACGGATGGAGGAGAATATCCTCCATGACAAGGCAGCAGCAGCAGCTGGAACATGAATCGTTGAGATTTAGTAACATCTCAGGTCCTCACCCACTCCCTTACGTCCACACACTCATTGACCCCTGCCCTGTCCCTGACCCCTGACCTCAACCCACTCCCTGACCCCTGCCCACTCCCTGACCCCCGCCTACACTCTGTTCACACTCTGGAGAACTTGAGAACTTAATACCAATGAAATACCACCAGGAGCAAATGTCCACTGTGTCCTGGTGTTCCACTACATGATGGACCTCAGAAGAGTGCCCATAAGACAAGGAGTCAAGGAAGGGAGAGCACACTATCAAAAAGGAGACTACATGAAAGTAAGAGAGTATCTGGGAAGTGAGCAGCGGGAGGAGGAACTTAGAGGGAAGACGCTCCAGGAAATGATGAACCAAGTAAAACTGAGGTGCAAAGAGGCACAAGAGATTCATACCACCATTAAGGGTAAAAAGTAGGAGAACATGTAATAACCTGTGGTTCAATAGACAGTTGCTGGACACAGAAGCAAAAGGCATGAGGGAGTTTAGGAAATATAGAAGACAAAGGACAGATGTACACCGGAATAGATACAACAGTGCCAGGAATGACTTCATAAACATAAGAAAATTGGCAGAAACTATGAAAACGATATTGTCTCCAGAGCAAAGAACCAACCGAAACTCCTACCTAACCATGTAAGAAGCAAAATGACAGTGAATGTCCAAGTGGCCAAGTTAAGAGAAAGGGGGAGGCCAATATTCAGAAAATGATTAAGAATTTTGTGAGAAGCTCAATGCCAGCTCCCATGGAGTGTTCACTACTGAGCCTGAACAGCTCCCGGAGCTAGATGAGGAAGCTGCCCCCTGATGAGACACTACTAAATATTGAGGTAACAACAGAGGAAGTAAGAATATAACTAGCATCACTGGATGTAGCTAAAGCTACTGGGCCAGATAGAGTATCACCATGGCTGTTAAAAGAAGCAGCACAGGCCCTCAGCTTACCTCTAGCACTAATCTTTAATGAGTCCCTTACAAGGAGGGTATTGCCCAGCTGCTGGAAGAAGGCAAATGTAGTGCCAATCTACCATAAAGGAGATAGATAAGAAATACTTAACTACAGACCTGTGTCACAAGCATCCTTGCAAAGTACTTGAACAAATTATAAGGTTAAGACTAGTTGCGCACCTAAACAGAATTGGGTTTGTAGGCTAACAACAACATGGCTTTAGTGAAGGGAAATCATGCCTGATGAACCTCTAGCAGTTTCAGGGAAAGGTAACGAAAATAAGGCAAGACAGAGAAGGCTGGGCAGATTGCATATTTCTGGACTGCCATAAAGCCTTTGATACAGTACCACACAGGAGGTTACTATACAAACTTGAGAGGCAGGCGGGAGTAGGCAGCAACGCATTAACATGGGTAAGGAATTACCTGACGGACAGGTGTCAGAGAGTGACAGTGAGGGGCGAGGAGTGGGACTGGCGTAGAGTAACAACTGGGGTGCCTCAAGGATCGGTGCTGGGTCCCATACTATTCCTCATATATGTAACCGACTTGACTGCAGGAATTGAGTCTTAAATGTCAATGTTTGCAGATGATGCAAACTCATCCCAGAGTCACGAGGAATGAGGTACGAAGAGAGACTGCAGGAGCTAAACCTAACGACGTTAGAAAGGAGGAGGGAGAGGGAGGACATGATACAGACGTATAAAATACTTAGAGGGATTGACAAGGTGGAAACAAAGGAAATGTTTACAATGAATATTAATAGAACAAGTGAGCACGGATGTGTCCTTGAGGCTCAGATGTGTCACGAAGATGTTAGAAAAGTTTTCCTTTAGCGTGAGGTTAGTGAGTAAATGGAATGACCTAAAGGAACAGGTTGTAGAGGCTAACTACAATCATAGCTTTAAAGGCAGGTATGATGGGGAAATAGGCCAGGAGTCATTGTATTAGATAACCAACGGCTAGAAAAATGGGGTCCAAGAGCTAAGGTTCAATCCTGCAGACACTAATAAGTGAATACAAATAGGTGAGCATACACACACACACACACGCACACTCACACACACACACACACACACACACACACACACACACACACACACACACACACACACACACACACACACACACACACACACGCACACACACATACGCACACACAGACACACACACACACACACACACACACACACACAGACACACACACAGACACACACACACAGACACACAGACACACACACACACACACACACACACACACACCCACACACACACACACACACACACACACACACACACACACACACACACACACACACACACACACACACACACACACACATGTAACACTCACTTACACATCACGATTCACACACAATACCATTGTATAACCTGGACGGATTCCTAATTAAGCCACATATAAATCACAGCTGCAAAAATTGGCGAGTTATTCCCCATGTACGTCACCATTCCACAACCCGGAAGGAATGATGCTGACATTCGAGCCTTACTTAACCTCAGCTGGCCCGAGATTCACTAAGCACACTTACGAGACGACTTAAGTTACCACTTTGTTACTCGTGATCACTCCAGACGAGCAACTCCCGTAAGTCTGCTTGGTGAATCATTGGCTAGTATGGAATGACCATAGTCACCCCTTACATACATCGATATTACACAATTCGGATGGAACATTTTACAATCACAACTACATAACCTGGTCGGAATTATAAACTACCCCTCAAGTAAATCACCACTTACATAAAATAGACGGAACAAGGTACCTTCACGTAAATCACCACTATATAACCTGGACGGAACAAGCTACGCTATCATAAATCACCACTACATAACCTGGACGGAACAAGCTACGCTATCATAAATCACCACTACATAACCTGGACGGAACAAGCTACCTTCAAGTAAATCACCACTACATAACCTGGACGGAACAAGCTACCCTATCATAAATCACCACTACACAACCTGGACGGAACAAGCTACCCTATCATAAATCACCACTACATAACCTGGAAGAGTAGAGTAAATTTGTTAATTTATTAACATTGATGATAAAAACTTCTTAACATCAACAACAACACAGTTTTTAAGGCTGGGAAGCCTCTCGGCGACGAACACCCCCCCTATGTGCGCGAACGGAACACTGTTACGTACACAGACCTGTACGAACACTTGTCACGTACACAGACCTGTACGGAACACTTGTCACGTACACAGGCCTGCTCGGAACACTGTCACATACACAGGCCTGTACGGAACAGTCACGTGCACAAGTGTACACAAACAGGGATTTTAAGGAGAACATGGCCGGTAATGTACAAAATATTTAGAGGTCGACCCCTTGCTTGGTTGTGCATTTGTTGACCTACATGGTTGACCTACATGATGGCCATGCTGTGTGTGTGTGTGTGTGTGTGTGTGTGTGTGTGTGTGTGTGTGTGTGTGTTTTACTATGCACTAGTTGCAAGCAGAAGCTGCAATCATCTTCAAAAATAAGACTTTATTATTATTGTTAAGATTATTATAATTCTTCAATGTGCCTTGATTATCGAGGGGGAAAAAGCTTGACTTGAGACGAACAGAGACAGAGAGTGTTGGAGCGTCGAGGGACCGGAAGTGCGGTATAACACATGACCACACAAGCCTTCAACAGTCCTAAGTACCTACGGGCTCACCATAGCCCGTGCTACTTGGAACTGTTTGTTCTGGGTGGCGAGTCTTTAACAACAATTCAACAGTCCGGGTTGGTGTGCTCCATAGAATAGTTGTTGAACAGTGGCGTATAATATTTATTGAGTTTAATTTCTTACGACAAAAGCTGATCACTGGACAACTACCTCAGTGTAGATTAGAACTGGTAAGGGGGACAGAACAGGGGCAGTGAGAGAAACTGAACACCTAGAGGGAGAGAACACGGACTTATAATCAACACCAACGACAGACGAAGTTGCTGTACAGCATCACAAGAGACGTTTAATGCAACATGGAGGAAGTCTTCAATAGCAGACATTGACAACACCGAGAGTTAGGTGATGCGAGACTGCACGCCTCCAGTGGCGGACCTGGCCGCGTACTGAAGCTCACCGCTAACACCAGCCAGCCGCGGGAGAACAAAACCCCGCCCAAAACCAACGAGCTTCCACCTTCATCCTGCCACAGGCATTTCCGGACCAATCAAAAGAGAGTCGGCACCTTGCCTAAGGACTGGACAGACCAATCACATCGCACCTTGGTGAGACGGGAGCCAATCAAGGTTCCTTCTCCGGACGACAAAAGACAGAAAAAAAGACCATTAGAGGGTCTGGCTTCAGGCATTTAAGAGTTGTCGCCTTCGTCGTCGTCTTGGGCGTTGTCAGCGGGGGGCGGGGTGACGACCTGGCCTGGCGGGGTCACCCTGTTTGTGAACTGGTCAGCGGTGGAGGAGGCGCTGCCCGCCCGGGTCTCCAGGTACACAAGGTCAAACAGCTTGTTCATGAACTCCACCACCTGCCTCGTCGTGCCCTCCCGAAGCTTGTTGTAGCCCTTCCCTGTGGACATGGACACAAGTTACTCACACAGACACTGCCTCACAGACCCATGCAGCGGGTCCACAAGGTTCTAACAACCCAACCTTGCTGTTGTTGTTTCACATTCAGCCACTCGGAAGCTCATAGCCCGTGTTGTACGGGGGTTTACTCCCGAGTCGCTGAACCTTACAACAACAACGTTGTTCAACGTTATTACAATTAACATTGTTAATACGTTTTTAAAACGTTATTACAAATAACATTGTTAAAACGTTTTTAAAACGTCATTACAAATAACATTGTTACAACGTTCTTAAAACGTTATTACAAATAACATTGATACATCGTTTTTACAGCGTTATTACAAATAACATTGTTAAAACGTTTTTAAAACGTCATTACAAATAACATTGTTAAAACGTTTTTACAGCATTATTACAAATAACATTGTTAAAACGTTTTTAAAACGTTGTTACAAATAACATTGTTAAACATTATTACAAATAACATTGTTAAAACGTTGTGGTTGTTAGCTGGACTACAACTTACACCAAAATCTTTGTTACATCATAATGCTTTGAGGGACTTAAAAAGGTTCTCGTACAATGACGGCAGTTAGTACATTAGTTAGAAAACACTCATAATAAATCCAAACTTTCTCATTTCATGAATCCTTTATTTTTAACATGGCCAAAGTTTGACAACTGTAACTACACTTTGTAACAATGATTGTAGAAGTCAAATACTGTCAGTCAGTTCACTTACTGATGTCAAAACACTATGACTACTAAAAATATCAGCAAGGAAAAAAATTTAAATGTAGTAAACTAGGAATAAAATCTACAGTGTAGTCAAATAGATCTAAAATAAATCTAGCAGTAACGGGTAACATGAACAGCGCTAAAGGAAGCCTGTGAGCAAGCTGCCCCCATGTCATGCACGCGGCCTCCTAAGGTTTCCCCCAACATCAAGAAACTGCCGTATTAAGGTGCCCAAACCCACCAGAGGACCCAAAACAGAGAACGGGAATAATATGTCAATTTCACAACCCGCTTCCATTTTCTAGAATGGCGATTTTTGGCCTTAGAGTCTACGTCAAAATGCTCCGCTCCGCTAGGAGAACGGGTTGTTCCAACACCACCACAAATTAATAACATTTAATAATTAGTGCATATTAACACTATTTGTAAGTAGTTAGTTATAACTACCATAATAGCAAAGAAGCAGAAGGCAATTAGGCAATTAAGCAGTAAACAGCATAACTATCGTTGCCCAGATGTCACACAAGGGGTCAAAGTACGCCCCGTTTGTATGGTGTTTACGGCGTCTGTTGTGAATAATGGACTGTATTAGCGGGGTTCTACACTTACTTGAGCAAGTCCTTGTTTCATCTTATCAGAGAGGCAGGTGTGTGTTGTGGGAACTGTGGTACAGTGTGTGGTAGAGGCAGGTGTGTGTTGTGGGAACTGTGGTACAGTGTGTGGTAGAGGCAGGTGTGTGTTGTGGGAACTGTGGTACAGTGTGTGGTAGAGGCAGGTGTGTGTTGTGGGAACTGTGGTACAGTGTGTGGTAGAGGCAGGTGTGTGTTGTGGGAACTGTGGTACAGTGTCTGGTAGAGGCAGGTGTGTGTTGTGGGAACTGTGATACAGTGTCTGGTAGAGGCAGGTGTGTGTTGTAGGAACTGTGGTACAGTGTCTGGTAGAGGCAGGTGTGTGTTGTGGGAACTGTGGTACAGTGTGTGGTAGAGGCAGGTGTGTGTTGTAGGAACTGTGGTACAGTGTGTGGTAGAGGCAGGTGTGTGTTGTGGGAACTGTGGTACAGTGTGTGGTAGAGGCAGGTGTGTGTTGTAGGAACTGTGGTACAGTGTGTGGTAGAGGCAGGTGTGTGTTGTAGGAACTGTGGTACAGTGTGTGGTAGAGGCAGGTGTGTGTTGTAGGAACTGTGGTACAGTGTGTGGTAGAGGCAGGTGTGTGTTGTTACCACTGGCAAACTACACATTTAAAATGTGAGGAATTTTTGCACTTTCGCCCAACCACTTGGGCTGGACGGTAGAGCGACGGTCTCGCTTCACGCAGGTCGGCGTTCAATCCCCGACCGTCCACAAGTATTTGGGCACCATTCCGTCCCTGCGTCCCATCCCAAATTCTTATCCTGATCCCATCTAAGTGCTATATGGTCTAATGGCTTGGCACCTTCTGATAATTCTCTCCCTGTCCTCCCAATTATGAGCGTCTTTGGAGGTTAAGACAAACAATAACATGATACCACAAGGACCATTGGACTTCAAATAGTTAAGTTAGTGCGTGAAAATCAACATATAATCATAAACACATCATAACATACTAAGAGTTACAAGAAAGGGACTTAAATAAGGTTCTATAATTAATTTATAATGTGAAAAAATATACAACGACAACTAGAACCATGTATTTTAGTCAATAATTAAATAAACAATTAAAAATCTAAATATAAACGAAAACGAGACCAAAATTCCCACCAAAGAAAACGGTACAGATTATGGGGTAGACTAAATGAAATTTTGTTTGCACTGGAAAGATTCAAATTTGTTATATGAAAACGAACCAGTCGTGTAATATAGAAAATAATTAATTACATCAACTAACAGACAAACTAAACAAAAACCGACCCATATTACAGGATAGACTAAACTAAATCTAAATTTGATCTAAACAAACAAAAAATTAAACTATATGGCAACTATCCACCCAAAAATGAATC
>NC_091207.1:26120910-26363410 GCF_040958095.1 Procambarus clarkii
TAGACTCTTGTTAGGGAAATTAAGACATGTGATTCGGTTTGGTGTTGGGCTGCAGGCCTATCAACCAGGGTTGATAAGCCTGCAAGAGGGGTTATTAATGGAGACCACCACAGTACCTTACTGACTATCCAGCAGGTATACCTCAGTTTTGAGTATACTCTTAGTGTATACATCGAGTTTACACCTCTCTTTGTATATATATATATATGTATATATATATATATATATATATATATATATATATATATATATATATATATATATATATATATATATATCCCCTGTGTATGTTATAATTATTTGGCCTGTCGAATAATCTTTACTAATATGAAAATAATATTTATCTTTGAACTAATTATATCAGAATAATTTCACTACATAATTCAACTGGGAATAACTAGTTAGAGATCATATCACATAATTATTAATTAATAACATTGATTAATATTTTGATATAAAAATTATTACATAAAACAAATTACAATCAATTATAATATATTTAAATATATAGACCACTAGAGACAGCATATAGGTATAATAGCATGAATATATTCTCTCTCACACATATATGACCTCATAAAGCAGTCACAAACAAACAAAACAGGGTACCCTATGGTACCCTGCCCACGGGGATAGGGTACCATAGGGTACCAGGGTGGTACGTGACCCCTACTCGTCATGTACGGGGGGTGGGGGGGGGGAGGGTAGTTACCTGCTGGAAGAAGGGAACCGCGGATGGGTACAGCTTGTTGGGTGACGGATGCAATCAGGCGAAGGATGACTGTCTCCTGCTGGGCACGGCTGAAGGGCTGGAGACGGGATACGAACCGGATCAGGTACTCAAGGGTGTAGCGCACCTCCTGTGGGAGCACCAGGGTGAAACATGAGTAATCTATGCCACAGTGTTACAGTGAGTACCAGTGTTACAGTGAGTACTAGTGTTACAGCGAGTACCAGTGTTACAGTGAGTACCAATGTTACAGTGAGTACCAGTGTTACAGTGAGTACCAGTGTTACAGTGAGTACCAGTGTTACAGTGAGTACCAGTGTTACAGTGAGTACCAGTGTTACAGTGAGTACCAATGTTACAGTGAGTACCAGTGTTACAGTGAGTACCAGTGTTACAGTGAGTACCAGTGTTACAGTGAGTACCAGTGTTACAGTGACTACCAGTGTTACAGTGAGTACCAGTGTTACAGTGAGTACCAATGTTACAGCGAGTACCAGTGTTACAGTGAGTACCAATGTTAGAGTGAGTACCAGTGTTACAGTGAGTACCAGTGTTACAGTGAGTACCAGTGTTACAGTGAGTACCAGTGTTACAGTGAGTACCAGTGTTACAGTGAGTACCAATGTTACAGTGAGTACCAGTGTTACAGTGAGTACCAGTGTTACAGTGAGTACCAATGTTACAGTGAGTACCAATGTTACAGTGAGTACCAGTGTTACACTGAGTTACAGACTCTACATCATCCTGCAGGAACAATAACACATTACCCAGTAAGACATAGAGAGAGAGAGAGGGTGTTAACCAAGCCGCCAGTATTGACCACTACCTTGTCCAGCTTCCTGAGGCAGACCTCTGGCTTGCTGGAGGCCAAGACGATGTAGGAGAGAGCGTCCACGTCCAACACAGGTGTCCGCAGGTGCTCAAGCCAGGTGTACATCAGACCTGCAACAGGTACACACGCTCACAGTGGGTTGTTACGTACACACACACACACAAAGACGCACATATGTACCAAGGTACACTGATTTATTACTTATAGCAAAATCTTAAGGCGGATTTTGAGATCAAGATTGGAGAGAAATGAGGAGTATATTTTCTCTTGTATAGTGTATTATACCACATACTGCGATGTATAGGAGGATGTATAGTGTATTGTACCACATACTACGATGTATAGGAGTATGTATAGTGTATTATACCACATACTGCGATGTATAGGAGGATGTATAGTGTATTGTACCCACATACTACGATGTATAGGAGTATGTATAGTGTATTGTACCACATACTACGATGTATAGGAGTATGTATAGTGTATTATACCACATACTGCGATGTATAGGAGTATGTATAGTGTATTGTACCCACATACTACGATGTATAGGAGGCTGTATAGTGTATTGTACCACATACTACGATGTATAGGAGGATGTATAGTGTATTGTACCCACATACTGCGATGTATAGGAGGATGTATAGTGTATTGTACCACATACTACGATGTATAGGAGTATGTATAGTGTATTGTACCCACATACTACGATGTATAGGAGGCTGTATAGTGTATTGTACCACATACTACGATGTATAGGAGGATGTATAGTGTATTGTACCCACATACTACGATGTATAGGAGGCTGTATAGTGTATTGTACCCACATACTACGATGTATAGGAGGCTGTATAGTGTATTGTACCCACATACTACGATGTATAGGAGGATGTATAGTGTATTGTACCACATACTACGATGTATAGGAGGATGTATAGTGTATTGTACCCACATACTACGATGTATAGGAGGATGTATAGTGTATTGTACCCACATACTACGATGTATAGGAGGCTGTATAGTGTATTGTACCACATACTACGATGTATAGGAGGATGTATAGTGTATTGTACCACATACTACGATGTATAGGAGGATGTATAGTGTATTGTACCACATACTGCGATGTATAGGAGGATGTATAGTGTATTGTACCACATACTACGATGTATAGGAGGATGTATAGTGTATTGTACCCACATACTACGATGTATAGGAGGATGTATAGTGTATTGTACCACATACTACGATGTATAGGAGGATGTATAGTGTATTGTACCCACATACTACGATGTATAGGAGGATGTATAGTGTATTGTACCACATACTACGATGTATAGGAGGATGTATAGTGTATTGTACCACATACTGCGATGTATAGGAGGATGTATAGTGTATTGTACCCACATACTACGATGTATAGGAGGATGTATAGTGTATTGTACCACATACTACGATGTATAGGAGGATGTATAGTGTATTGTACCACATACTACGATGTATAGGAGGATGTATAGTGTATTGTACCACATACTGCGATGTATAGGAGGATGTATAGTGTATTGTACCCACATACTACGATGTATAGGAGGATGTATAGTGTATTGTACCACATACTGCGATGTATAGGAGGATGTATAGTGTATTGTACCACATACTGCGATGTATAGGAGGATGTATAGTGTATTGTACCACATACTATGATGTATAGGAGACTGTATTGTGTATTGTACCACATACTATGATGTATGGAGGATGTTTAGTGTGTTCTACCACATACTGCGATGTATAGGAGGATGTATAGTGTATTGTACCACATACTATGATGTATAGGAGACTGTATTGTGTATTGTACCACATACTATGATGTATGGAGGATGTTTAGTGTGTTCTACCACATACTATGATGTATAGGAGGATGTATTGTGTATTGTAGCACCTGTATACTTACCTGTGAGCACGGACAGGTGTAAGGGACTCACCTGTGAGCACGGGCAGGTGTAGGGGCCCCACCTGTGAGCACGGGCAGGTGTAGGGACTCACCTGTGAGCACGGGCAGGTGTAGGGACTCACCTGTGAGCACGGGCAGGTGTAGGGACTCACCTGTGAGCACGGGCAGGTGTAGGGACTCACCTGTGAGCACGGGCAGGTGTAGGGACTCACCTGTGAGCACGGGCAGGTGTAGGGACTCACCTGTGAGCACGGGCAGGTGTGGGGGACTCACCTATGAGCACGTACAGGTGTAAGGGACTCACCTGTGAGCACGGGCAGGTGTAAGGGACTCACCTGTGAGCACGGGCAGGTGTAAGGGACTCACCTGTGAACACGGACAGGTGTAAGGGACTCACCTGTGAGCACGGGCAGGTGTAGGGGGCTCACCTGTGAACACGGGCAGGTGTAGGGGCTCACCTGTGAACACGGGCAGGTGTAGGGGGCTCACCTGTGAGCACGGGCAGGTGTAGGGGACTCACCTGTGAACACGGGCAGGTGTAGGGGGCTCACCTGTGAGCACAGGCAGGTTTAGGAGCTCACCTGTGAGCACGGGCAGGTGTAGGAACTCACCTCTGAGCACGGGCAGGTGTAGGGGCTCACCTGTGAGCACGGACAAGTGTAAGAACTCACCTGTGAGCACAGGCAGGTGTAGGGGCTCACCTGTGAGCACGGACAAGTGTAAGAACTCACCTGTGAGCACAGGCAGGTGTAGGGGCTCACCTGTGAGCACGGACAAGTGTAAGAACTCACCTGTGAGCACAGACAGGTGTAGGGGCTCACCTGTGAGCACGGACAAGTGTAAGAACTCACCTGTGAGCACGGGCAGGTGTAGGGACTCACCTGTGAACACGAACAGGTGTAGGGGCTCACCTGTGAACACGGGCAGGTGTAGGGGCTCACCTGTGAGCACGGGCAGGTGTAGGGGGCTCACCTGTGAGCACGGGCAGGTGTAGGGGGCTCACCTGTGAGCACGGGCAGGTGTAGGGGACTCACCTGTGAGCACGGGCAGGTGTAGGGGACTCACCTGTGAACACGGGCAGGTGTAAGGGACTCACCTGTGAGCACGGGCAGGTGTAGGGGGCTCACCTGTGAACACGGGCAGGTGTAGGGGGCTCACCTGTGAGCACGGGCAGGTGTAGGAACTCACCTGTGAACACGGGCAGGTGTAGGGGGCTCACCTGTGAGCACGGGCAGGTGTAGGAACTCACCTGTGAACACGGGCAGGTGTAGGGACTCACCTGTTAGCACGGGCAGGTGTAGGAACTCACCTGTTAGCACGAACAGGTGTAGAGGCTCACCTGTTAGCACGAACAGGTGTAGGGGACTCACCTGTTAGCACGAACAGGTGTAGGGGCTCACCTGTTAGCACGAACAGGTGTAGGGGCTCACCTGTTAGCACGAACAGGTGTAGGGGCTCACCTGTTAGCACGAACAGGTGTAGGGGACTCACCTGTTAGCACGGACAGGTGTAGGAACTCACCTGTGAGCACGGACAGGTGTAGGAGCTCACCTGTGAGCACGGGCAGGTGTAGGGGGCTCACCTGTGAGTATATAGAGGTTGGTCTCGGTGTTCAGGCGCTCCCAGGCGGACTGCTTGACGTTCAGGTCGATGCGATAGTTCTTGAGTTGCTTCTTGAAGTCGTGGTCGAGCAGCGAGTGGTCGACCAACAGCGCCTCGTATACCTCCTTCGGCAGCAGCACCTGCGGAGGCGCACACACCTGTTAGTGCCAGCACCTGTGGTGTTTGTGGTGCCACACATGTGGGATAATTACCCCGCCCCCCCCTCCCTCCGTCTTAGACCAATCCTTTGGGCAATACCCCCTCATCCTAGACCAATCCTCTCGCAATATTCCCCCCTCTCCCTGCATCCTAGACAATTTGAACAATTTGAACAATCCTAATCCTTTGAACAATTCGTGGCCATCCTGGACCAATCCTCCCTGCATCCTAGACAATTTGAACAATTTGAACAATCCTTAATCCTTTGAACAATTCGTGGCCATCCTGGACCAATCCTTGGGCAATACCCCCCTCCATCCTAGACCAATCCTTAGGGCAAAACCCCACTATCCTAGACCAATCATTTGAGCAATACCTCCTATCCTAGACCAATCCTTAGGGCAATCCCCCCCGCCCATCCTAGATCAATCCTCTCGCAATAACTCCTCTATCCTAGACCAATCCTTAGGGCAAAACCCCCCATCCTGGAGCAGTGGGTGGGGCTGCCCCACAGTGGGTGTGGGTGGTGGTGGGGGAGTACCTTGAGGTTCTCAGTGTCGGCCTGGTGTCGTAGGTCAGACTGGGAGGTCAGTTCCTGGTAGCAGGAGTTCTCCGTCAGGGGCTGGTCGGTGATGCCGTCGTCCAGCAGGTGGTCGATGCTCCTCTCTGGCAGATCTGTAAGACCATGGAACCACACGTCACATACACGTCACACATACACACACATACGTCACGCATACAGGCCCAAGCCCTTTCAGCTATCTTGGAGCCATTGTCTTTCGTCTCACACACACACACATACGTCACACATACACACAAACACGTCACACATACATACACACACATACACACACTCACGTCATACATACAGGCCCAAGCTCTTTCAGTTATCTTGGAGCCATTATTAAAGATAAAGTGTCTACACCTCAGTCCCAAGCTCATAATACCACAGTCCTTGCATGGGACTGAATATCCCCCAGGCTGTTGAAACCATGGGGCGAAGGGTCTTAATTCAAATGGACTATGTCGTATTATTATTTGTTTGAAACTAAATTGGCATGAAAAGTCTTGAAAATCCGCTTGAAAATCTGAAAAAGACCGGATTTTTACTTATTCCATTAGATTATTGAAAGACAAGTGAATTTGTTACACCAAGGGTGTTAACCTAAGGCATAACATTATGCCTTAGGTTTGTAAACAAAAATATGTAATTTGTAAAATTACAATTTTGATTGTAATTTGGTATTGTAAAATTGTAGAAAAAAATATGTTTTGCCTCACTGAGTCAAGAACTAATTTTGGATATTGCAATTTCGTGCCAATTTTATGTTTTAGGATAATTACTTGGTCAATAAACTTAAGACTACAAACACTCTACAAACACACAAACACTCTACAAACACACAAACACTCTACAAACACACAAACACACAAACACTCTACAAACACATAAACACTCTACAAACACACAAACACTCTACAAACACACAAACACTCTACAAACACACAAACACTCTACAAACACACAAACACTCTACAAACACATAAACACTCTACAAACACACAAACACTCTACAAACACACAAACACTCTACAAACACACAAACACTCTACAAACACATAAACACTCTACAAACACACAAACACTCTACAAACACACAAACACTCTACAAACACACAAACACTCTACAAACACACAAACACTAGACTGACCAGGGGTGCATGAAGGCAGGTGTGTGGGGTCCTAGACTGACCAGGGGTGCATGAAGGCAGGTGTGTGGGGTCCTAGACTGACCAGGGGTGCATAAAGGCAGGTGTGTGGGGTCCTAGACTGACCAGGGGTGCATAAAGGCAGGTGTGTGGGGTGTTTACTTAAAGGGCCACATAGGCTCAGAAATCTGTACACGAGTTGATTGGCAGTTGAGAGGCGGGACCAGAGAGCAGAAGCTCAACCTCCGCAAGCCCCTGTGAATCCGCATCCGAGAGGAAGGATGCGGGTACCCGCTGGAGAGTCTGGCGGGTACCCTTGGGGGGGACACTTCTCTAACCAGGTGTGGAGCCACAGGTGTGGAGCCACAGATGTGGAGCCACAGGTGTGGAACCACACACACACACACACATTCAGGGCATCGCCCTGTGTGTGTACTCACCTAGTTGTACTCACCTAGTTGTGTTTGCGGGGGTTGAGCTCTGGCTCTTTGGTCCCGCCTCTCAACCGTCAATCAACAGGTGTACAGATTCCTGAGCCTATCGGGCTCTGTCATATCTACACTTGAAACTGTGTATGGAGTCAGCCTCCACCACATCACTTCCTAATGCATTCCATTTGTCAACCACTCTGACACTAAAAAAGTTCTTTCTAATATCTCTGTGGCTCATTTGGGCACTCAGTTTCCACCTGTGTCCCCTTGTGCGTGTTCCCCTTGTGTTAAATAGACTGTCTTTATCTACCCTATCAATCCCCTTCAGAATCTTGAATGTGGTGATCATGTCCCCCCTAACTCTTCTGTCTTCCAGCGAAGTGAGGTTTAATTCCCGTAGTCTCTCCTCGTAGCTCATACCTCTCAGCTCGGGTACTAGTCTGGTGGCAAACCTTTGAACCTTTTCGAGTTTAGTCTTATCCTTGACTAGATATGGACTCCATGCTGGGGCTGCATACTCCAGGATTGGCCTGACATATGTGGTATACAAAGTTCTGAATGATTCTTTACACAAGTTTCTGAATGCCGTTCGTATGTTGGCCAGCCTGGCATATGCCGCTGATGTTATCCGCTTGATATGTGCTGCAGGAGACAGCACATATGTGTGTGTGTGTGTGTGTGTGTGTGTGTGTGTGTGTGTGTGTGTGTGTGTGTGTGTGTGTGTGTGTGTGTGTGTGTGTGTGTGTGTGTGTCCCCCTACCACAAAGCCCCACATGCTCTGAGTGTGGTCACCTGATTGCTCGCTGGAGAAGCTGGCGGAGAGTGCGGGAGAGCCCAGGCTCTGAGGGGCGGAGTACGACACCCGGGTCTCATGGTCGTACTGCGCCGACAGGAAGAAGGTGGTGAAGGAGGGCGTGCCCACGGTGTAGGTGATCTCCAGCGGCGCCAGCAGGTGTGGCGGGGCGGTGCTGCCCCCACACCCACACACCCGCAGCAGGCGCTCACACACCACGTACAGCAGCTGTGGGGGCGGGACAGGACGGTCACTGGCTGCTGTGGCAACGCGTTCTCGCAATTTCGTATAGTCAATATTGACTTATTAAATACGTGCATATGTGACATACTAAACATACTAGTTTACCTTGAAAAGCTTCATAGAAAACACCGACCTTACCTAACCTTCTTAGTATGTTAGGATAAGCATCTTATTGCTTCGTTATTACAATTATTACTTAACCTATACCTATAATAGGTTAAGTAATAATTGTAATTATTACTTAATATATATACAATTATTACTTAACCTATACCTATAATAGGTTAAGTAATAATTGTAATTATGAAGCAATAAGATGCTTATCTTAACATACTAAGAAGGTTAGGTAAGGTCGGTGTTCTCTATGAAGCTTTTCAAGGTAAACTAGTATGTTTAGTATGTCACATATGCACGTATTTAATAAGTCAATATTGACTGTAAGAAAATGCGAGAACGGGTTGGCTGTGGGAGGGAGGGAAGTAGTGGCTGTGGGAGGAGGGAAGTAGTGGCTGTGGGAGGGAGGGAAGTAGTGGCTGTGGGAGGGAGGGAAGTAGTGGCTGTGGGAGGGAGGGAAGTAGTGGATGTGGGAGGGAGGGAAGTAGTGGCTGTGGGAGGGAGGGAAGTAGTGGCTGTGGGAGGGAGGGAAGTAGTGGCTGTGGGAGGGAGGGAAGTAGTGGCTGTGGGAGGAGGGAAGTAGTGGCTGTGGGAGGAGGGAAGTAGTGGCTGTGGGAGGAGGGAAGTAGTGGCTGTGGGAGGGAGGGAAGTAGTGGCTGTGGGAGGAGGGAAGTAGTGGCTGTGGGAGGGAGGGAAGTAGTGGCTGTGGGAGGGAGGGAAGTAGTGGCTGTGGGAGGGAGGGAAGTAGTGGCTGTGGGAGGAGGGATAAGAGAGAGTGTGGGAGGAGGGATAAGAGAGAGTGTGGGAGGAGGGATAAGAGAGAGTGTGGGAGGAGGGATAAGAGAGAGTGTGGGAGGAGGGATAAGAGAGAGTGTGGGAGGAGGGATAAGAGAGAGTGTGGGAGAGCGTTAAAGCAACCATCACCCTACAATAATAGATCAAACAGCAACTATTTGGCCCAAGGTACCAATATGTACTTTTGTACCCTCACAAAATTTCGCTTTGTATTACTGAATTACCTCCGAATGGCAGTTTAGAATATCAGTCCATCCTCCGAATAGACAGTACACGTTTTAATACTAAATGTAATAAGTACATTCATGACTATCGTCATAGTACATAAATACACTTAATCGCCAGCATCGCACCAAAATATTGTGAATATTAGAGTTTACCTGAAAAGCTATATAGAAAACCACGACCACAGACGACCTTGGGAGTGTAGGAGGACAAGCATGTAAGTAGCATTTATTGCTTCTTTATTACAATTAGTACTTATCCTATAGCTATAATATTACAATTTTATAAAACTAATAAAACAGAACTAAAATCTTGCAATAAATTATAAAGTAACTCAGAATATTTTCAAGTTTTGTATGAAAATTCTACTGTTTAATAAAACTGGAAAAAATTCTTTATATATAAACCTTGTTTTATGTGAAATTGAACACGAAAAAATAAACCTAAAAATTAACAAAAAATTAGGAGAATATATGGGGAGGGGGTAAACGTAAGAGCACAATTAAGTGTATTTATGTACTATACAGACAGTCAGGAATGTACTTATTACATTTAGTATTGAAACTTACTGTCTATTCGGAGGAAGGGTTGTAGAAAATGGAAATGTAACCACAGAACCTAACCTAATTAGTCCGAGCTATCCTCGGTCTAATACACGGCAATCTTAGGCCTAATATGGCATATATATATATATATATATATATATATATATATATATATATATATATATATATATATATATATATATATATATATATATATATGTTCAGGATTGGTATTTAGCTTTTTTTCCCCTGCATTTTGGGGAGGTCTGAAAGTACATATTGGTACTTTCAATCAAATGTTTACGACAAGTACTGTCATTTTAGGAGGATGGTGGTGGAAGGAAGTATCTAACAAGGAGAGGGCGGGTGGGAGTAAGTGGGAGTAGTGGGGACACCTGGGGCCAGATTCACGAAGCAGTTATGCAAGCACTTACGAACCTGGGGCCAGATTCACGAAGCAGTTACGCGAGCACTTACGAATGTGTACATCTTTCCTCAATCTTTGACGGCTTTGGTTACATTTATTAAACAGTTTACAAGCATGAAAACTTGCCAATCAACTGTTGTTATTGTTATAAACAGCCTCCTGGTGCTTCGGAGCTCATTAACTGTTTAATAATTGTAAACAAAGCCGCCAGAGATGGAGAAAAGATGTTCAGGTTCGTAAGTGCTTGCGTAATTTCTTGGTGAATGTGGCCCCAAGACAGTATACCCACCTTGGGGATGTTCTTGAGAGTGCGTGCCTCGTAGCCGTGGAGGACGGTACGCTGCCGGTGGAGGTACTGCTGCAGGGTGAACTCCTGGTTCCTCTTCTCCTTCAGGAACTCCCTGTGGAGGCGGGGCGTCGGGTCAGTGCGACCATCACTGTGTAGGGCTATGGTCCTTGTGGAGGGGGGGGGGGGGCAACTGTCTCTGTCACCCCCCTTCCTTCCACGTCTGGTGTCAGCATCCTATGCCCCCCCCCCACGTCTGGTGTCAGCTTCCTATGCTAACCCCACACGCCCACTCCCCCCCCCCCCACACGTCTGGTGTCAGCATCTTATGCTAACCCCACACGCCCACTCCCCCCCCCCACACGTCTGGTGTCAGCATCCTATGCCCCCCGGTCTTGGAGATTGGTCCTGTCCTACTGTAGTATCTTGCCGTCATTCTCTGTCTATAGTCCTCCCCTTGGGGGCCGTATTGTCTTAAACACTGACTCAACCATCTCCTCAACATTACTCAGGCGGTTGCAACCCGGACTCGCACTTTCGTATAGTCAATATTGACTTATTAAATACGTGCATATGTGACATACTAAACATACTAGTTTACCTTGAAAAGCTTCATAGAAAACACCGATCTTACCTAACCTTCTTAGTATGTTAAGATAAGCATCTTATTGCTTCGTAATTACAATTATTAATTAACCTATTATAGGTATAGGTTAAGTAATAATTGTAATTAAGAAGCAATAAGATGCTTGTCTTAACATACTAAGAAGGTTAGGGAAGGTCGGTGTTTTCTATGAAGCTTTTCAAGGTAAACTAGTATGTTTAGTATGTCACAAATGCACATATTTAATAAGTCAATATTGACTGTAAGAAAGTGCGAGAGCGGGTTGCTCAGGCACAGTGTGGGTTATAGGTGTGACTCTTATAGCCTCCCACATGGCCTCTTAACACTCCCATGTTACTCTCCCACTCTGACTCACCTCACAGGCTACTCAGTACTCTCCCCTGTCCCCCGGTATTCTATACCCCAACCAGTCTCTTATAGGCAAGTGTCAAGCGCTCTCCGGTAGTCAAGAAATATGCAGTCTACCCATCCACTTTTTTGTCTGCCACGCTTCGCTTCACCCTGGACGTCTTATCAAGGGTCAAGAGGTGACGATAAGGCTCACCATCTTTCTTATGTGTGAGGGTCTTGTCATTAGATAGCATTGTTTAGCGTGGGGACACATTGAAGTTTGGTTGGTAGTAACAGACTTTTAATTTCATCAGTCCTGTTTTGTTCTCATAGACAACTAAGATTATATGAACACATAATACACATTATGTGAACCTCACCAGTGGAGGTTCACCCTGATTTTCGCTCCAAATAGCTACAGATATAACCTCCGATATAATTCGTATTAATGATTTTTGGGGTTTGGTTCGTGAGCCTATTATGGTCTCTAGTCATTGCCAGTACACTCGCAGGATGGGTATGGAGTCAACTACCACACGCAAGACGGGTATGGGGTGCATAATAAGTGAACAACACAAAAAAGCTAACAACTCTAAGATAAACCTCACCAGTCTGTTCCGAGCATTGCTCTCTGCTCGGAACACACTGGGGACACAGGTGGAAATTTAGTACCCAAATGAGCCATAGAGACGTTAGAAAGAATTTTTTCAGTGTCAGAGAAGTAGACAAATGGAATGTATTAGGCAGTGATGTGGTGGAGGCTGACTCCATACACAGTTTCAAGTGTAGATATGATAGAGCCCAATAGGCTCAGGAACCTGAACATTAGTTGATTGACAGTTGAGAGGCGGGACCAAAGAACCAGAGCTCAACCCCCCGCAAACACAACTAGGTAAGAACCAGGTAAGTACACAGGAAGAGGAATAAACTGCTGTAGACTCAATAGAAGTGAAGGAATACCGTAGTCTACCCTATCGCCCACCTGCTACCCAAGATAGAAAACTTGGGTAGGACAGACTGTTCTATAGTCCACCTGTTGCAGAAGACGTAGAGCTGGGGGAGAATAAACTGCTCGAACTCCTGCACCACCTGGATCTGATTGGTGGTCTGGACGGCATTAGGTCGTTTGAGTCGCACGTATCGGATGGCGTCGTTGGCCCTCACCCTGAGAGCGTAGACCAGGTAACAGGCGATCAGCACCCCTGTCCTGCCCAGACCTGTAGGGGGTAGAAGAAGGAGTGAAAGGCGTTTAGCTGCAGCAGGTAGTGAAGAATAGCCAATAACTCTTCTGACTGGATGGTACAGCGACGGTCTCGCTTCATGCAGGTCGGGGTTCAATCCCCGACCGTCCACAAGTGGTTGGGCACCATTCCTTCCCTCCGTTCCCATCCCCAAACCCCTATCCTGATCCCTTCCAAGTGCTATATAGTCGTAATGGCTAAACGCTTTCCTCTGATAATTCTCTCCCTCTTCTTGTTGATACGGTTAGTGGTAGTGGAGGGAGGGGGGGGGGGGGGTAGTTTACTGCTGGTGGTGGATGGTGATGTTGGTGGTTACTGGTAGTTACCAGTAAGGTTATTATCACAAAGTTCTGAGCTCCTGTGACTGTTTAGCACTTGACAGAAATGTGAGGACCAGGAGCTGGGATCTGAGGACCAGGAGCTGGGATCTGAGAACGGGATGAAGAAATGAAGTGCCCAACTACTTGAACCATCGGGGGATCGAACCGGGATCGACCTAATTGTAAGAAACAAGGTGGCCTTCACTCCACCAACCAGTCCTGGTGGAAGGACTGACGGTCTCAGGTAACAGCAGCAGCAGCAGCAGTGGTGGTGGTGAGTGCTGGTAGCCAATTACGAGTGATAATTATGAGGTACTAATCAATACAACACACAGGCAAGACCGTCCAGCAAGGAGCCCGCCCCCCACACTGCTCCTCCGCAAGCCCCCCTCCCCCCTCCCCCCCTCTGTACTTCACTACACAAAACACTTTTTGATTTAGTTTCAAATTAAAACAGAGGTTCTCAACCAGGGGGGGAAGGGGGGAATTTCTCCCCCATAAGGAGGGAGGGGGGGGGAGGGAATTTAGGGTTTCAGTGGGGTGGGGGGGGGGAAATTTGAGACCAAAGTCTTAAACTTAAGTTTTAAAATCCATTATTTTCTATTACTATTAAATTTATAAAACTACTGCGAAACTATATTAAAGTAAATGTATGCATATTGTAGAAAAAAAATCAATATTATATCCATATTTTTGGGAGAAAATGCAACATTTGAGTCATAAAATCTTGGAAAGAAGGTGGAATGAGATTTTGCCATGAGGTGAAAAGGGCGCTGTTTGTGCTTGTTCTACTTCCTCCTGATCTACAACATGTTTAATTTTTTCAAATTTTGCCCCGAGGGGCGAGTTTATTGGGCAGCGCCACTCATCCTGTGAGTGGACACACCGCCATAGTGACAGTATTGGGCAGCGTCACTCATCCTGTGAGTGGTCACACCGCCATAGTGACAGTATTGGGCAGCGCCACTCATCCTGTGAGTGGACACACCGCCATAGTGACAGTATTGGGCAGCGCCACTCATCCTGTGAGTGGACACACCGCCATAGTGACAGTATTGGGCAGCGTCACTCATCCTGTGAGTGGTCACACCGCCATAGTGACAGTATTGGGCAGCGCCACTCATCCTGTGAGTGGACACACCGCCATAGTGACAGTATTGGGCAGCGCCACTCATCCTGTGAGTGGACACACCGCCATAGTGACAGTATTGGGCAGCGTCACTCATCCTGTGAGTGGTCACACCGTCATAGTGACAGTATTGGGCAGCGCCACTCATCCTGTGAGTGGACACACCGCCATAGTGACAGTATTGGGCAGCGCCAGTCATCCTGTGAGTGGACACACCGCCATAGTGACAGTATTGGGCAGCGCCACTCATCCTGTGAGTGGACACACCGCCATAGTGACAGTATTGGGCAGCGCCACTCATCCTGTGAGTGGACACACCGCCATAGTGACAGTATTGGGCAGCGTCACTCATCCTGTGAGTGGACACACCGCCATAGTGACAGTATTGGGCAGCGCCACTCATCCTGTGAGTGGACACACCGCCATAGTGACAGTATTGGGCAGCGCCACTCATCCTGTGAGTGGACACACCGCCATAGTGACAGTATTGGGCAGCGTCACTCATCCTGTGAGTGGACACACCGCCATAGTGACAGTATTGGGCAGCGCCACTCATCCTGTGAGTGGACACACCGCCATAGTGACAGTATTGGGCAGCGCCACTCATCCTGTGAGTGGACACACCGCCATAGTGACAGTATTGGGCAGCGCCAGTCATCCTGTGAGTGGACACACCGCCATAGTGACAGTATTGGGCAGCGCCACTCATCCTGTGAGTGGACACACCACCATAGTGACAGTATTGGGCAGCGCCACTCATCCTGTGAGTGGACACACCGCCATAGTGACAGTATTGGGCAGCGCCACTCATCCTGTGAGTGGACACACGGCCATAGTGACAGTATTGGGCAGCGCCACTCATCCTGTGAGTGGACACACCGCTATAGTGACAGTATTGGGCAGCGCCACTCATCCTGTGAGTGGACACACCGCCATAGTGACAGTATTGGGCAGCGCCACTCATCCTGTGAGTGGACACACCGCTATAGTGACAGTATTGGGCAGCGCCACTCATCCTGTGAGTGGACACACCGCCATAGTGACAGTATTGGGCAGCGCCACTCATCCTGTGGGTGGACACACCGCCATAGTGACAGTATTGGGCAGCGTCACTCATCCTGTGAGTGAACACACCGCCATAGTGACAGTATTGGGCAGCGTCACTCATCCTGTGAGTGGACACACCGCCATAGTGACAGTATTGGGCAGCGCCACTCATCCTGTGAGTGGACACACCGCCATAGTGACAGTATTGGGCAGCGCCACTCATCCTGTGAGTGGACACACCGCCATAGCAGCATGTTCTACACTCCCCAATAGGAAGAAAACCCGCTGGGTTGTTCATCCTGTCACTTGTACCCAGACACAGCTGGGACTGGCTTAACTGTCTCAAGTGAACAGCTCACGTTGTACCGTATACCAAGGAATCATCCCCAGTGTTGCGATGTTCGGTCGTTCTTCGCGGCTTTCTCCTACAGTGTGGAGCTCACTGGCCACAACCCACAACCCACAAGTTGTTGAGGTCGTTGGCTTCTACGTCCGTACGTTCCGTCCAATCCAATTATCCGTTCGTTTCGTTCCATCATTCATTCGTTTTGTCGTCCAATTTTCTGTCCATTCATCCGATTACGACTCTTACGACTGCTCGAATCTAGATTCCAGTTACATGAAGGGTGTGTGAACGAATCTTGACTCATCTTCCGACAAGGGACACAACCCAACAAGTAGACGTGATTGACCCCTAGCCCGAGGTCACGGGATTACGTCATGTGCCACCTTAGAGGGGTCAAAGGTCACACACATATCAGGAGGTCACTGATATCACCTATCAGGCAGTAAGGGGTTAACAGGTCACACATCACATGAGCTATATATACAGATATCGTAAGATATCAAGTAGTTAGGCCGCGAGCCACGCATTAAAGGAGGTCAGGTCAGGTCAGGAATCACGGGTCAGGGTTCAGATATAATGAGATCACGAGTCATTTTGCTTCATACATCGAACTGTATCGATGTATCGATACATTTGAACGATAAATAAAAATCTAATGACCAAACCACACATCAGAAGACAAGGAGACGACGACGACGTTTCGGTCCGTCTTAAATCATTATCACGTCGGGCGTGTGCGGACTTAATAATGTTTCCAAGACGGTCCGAAACGTCGCCGTTTCAACATCTTCTGATATTGTGGTCATCATATCTTCAGCCACGTTAGTGTGACTCAGCGCCTATCAAACTCTGGATATCGATAAACGATAACTTGAAGACTCGGTAAGTAATCCCAGCAGTGTCAAGGAACAGCGTCGAGAGGTCAACCACAGTGCCGGAAGGTCAGCCACAGCGCCGGAAGGTCAACCACAGTGCCGGGAGGTCAACCACAGCGCCGGAAGGTCAACCACAGTGCCGGGAGGTCAACCACAGTGCCGGGAGGTCAACCACAGCGTCGAGAGGTCAACCACAGTGCCGGAAGGTCAGTCACAGCGCCGGAAGGTCAACCACAGTGCCGGGAGGTCAACCACAGCGCCGGAAGGTCAGTCACAGCGTCGAGAGGTCAACCACAGTGCCGGAAGGTCAGTCACAGCGCCGGAAGGTCAACCACAGTGCCGGGAGGTCAACCACAGCGCCGGAAGGTCAGTCACAGCGCCGGGAGGTCAACCACAGCGCCGGAAGGTCAGTCACAGCGCCGGAAGGTCAACCACAGCGCCGGGAGGTCAACCACAGCGCCGGAAGGTCAGTCACAGCGCCGGAAGGTCAACCACAGCGCCGGGAGGTCAACCACAGCGCCGGGAGGTCAACCACAGCGCCGGGAGGTCAACCACAGCGCCGGGAGGTCAACCACAGCGCCGGAAGGTCAACCACAGCGCCGGGAGGTCAACCACAGCGCCGGAAGGTCAACCACAGCGCCGGGAGGTCAACCACAGCGCCGGAAGGTCAGCCACAGCGCCGGAAGGTCAGCCACAGCGCCGGGAGGTCAACCACAGCGCCGGAAGGTCAACCACAGCGCCGGAAGGTCAACCACAGCGCCGGAAGGTCAACCACAGCGCCGGGAGGTCAACCACAGCGCCGGAAGGTCAACCACAGCGCCGGGAGGTCAACCACAGCGCCGGAAGGTCAACCACAGCGCCGGGAGGTCAGCCACAGCGCCGGGAGGTCAGCCACAGCGCCGGGAGGTCAGCCACAGCGCCGGGAGGTCAACCACAGCGCCGGGAGGTCAGCCACAGCGCCGGGAGGTCAACCACAGCGCCGGAAGGTCAACCACAGCGCCGGGAGGTCAACCACAGCGCCGGAAGGTCAACCACAGCGCCGGGAGGTCAGCCACAGCGCCGGGAGGTCAGTCACAGCGCCGGGAGGTCAGCCACAGCGCCGGGAGGTCAACCACAGCGCCGGGAGGTCAGCCACAGCGCCGGGAGGTCAACCACAGCGCCGGGAGGTCAGCCACAGCGCCGGGAGGTCAGCCACAGCGCCGGGAGGTCATCCACAGCGCCGGGAGGTCAGCCACAGCGCCGGGAGGTCAACCACAGCGCCGGGAGGTCAACCACAGCGCCGGGAGGTCAGCCACAGCGCCGGGAGGTCAACCACAGCGCCGGGAGGTCAGCCACAGCGCCGGGAGGTCAACCACAGCGCCGGGAGGTCAACCACAGCGCCGGGAGGTCAACCACAGCGCCGGAAGGTCAACCACAGCGCCGGGAGGTCAGCCACAGCGCCGGGAGGTCAACCACAGCGCCGGGAGGTCAGCCACAGCGCCGGGAGGTCAACCACAGCGCCGGGAGGTCAACCACAGCGCCGGGAGGTCAACCACAGCGCCGGGAGGTCAGCGACAGCGCCGGGAGGTCAACCACAGCGCCGGGAGGTCAGCCACAGCGCCGGGAGGTCAACCACAGCGCCGGGAGGTCAACCACAGCGCCGGGAGGTCAGCCACAGCGCCGGGAGGTCAACCACAGCGCCGGGAGGTCAGCCACAGCGCCGGGAGGTCAACCACAGCGCCGGGAGGTCAGCCACAGCGCCGGGAGGTCAACCACAGCGCCGGGAGGTCAACCACAGCGCCGGGAGGTCAACCACAGCGCCGGGAGGTCAACCACAGCGCCGGGAGGTCAACCACAGCGCCGGGAGGTCAACCACAGCGCCGGCAATAACGCCTTTAGCGTGGCGGGAACAATGAGAGACACAGACCAAACAGTAGAGGAGAGATTACACACACGGAATATCAACACGGACTCTAATTTCAGTATATTTGTAAGTTGATAGAGCACCCACTTTGTTGGTGGAGACACGGTGAAGCGTTAGTATTGACCTGCGTGTAGAGTAGTGACCTGCGTGCAGTGACCTGCGTGTAGAGTACTGACCTGCGTGTAGAGTAGTGACCTGCGTGTAGAGTATTGACCTGCGTGTAGTGACCTGCGTGTAGAGTGGTGACCTGCGTGTAGTGACCTGCGTGTAGAGTGGTGACCTGCGTGTAGAGTAGTGACCTGCGTGTAGAGTAGTGACCTGCGTGTAGAGTAGTGACCTGGGTGTAGAGTACTGACCTGCGTGTAGAGTAGTGACCTGCGTGTAGAGTATTGACCTGCGTGTAGAGTAGTGGCCTGCGTGTAGAGTAGTGACCTGGGTGTAGTGACCTGCGTGTAGAGTACTGACCTGCGTGTAGAGTAGTGACCTGCGTGTAGAGTATTGACCTGCGTGTAGTGACCTGCGTGTAGAGTGGTGACCTGCGTGTAGTGACCTGCGTGTAGAGTGGTGACCTGCGTGTAGAGTAGTGACCTGCGTGTAGAGTAGTGACCTGCGTGTAGAGTAGTGACCTGGGTGTAGAGTACTGACCTGCGTGTAGAGTAGTGACCTGCGTGTAGAGTATTGACCTGCGTGTAGAGTAGTGACCTGCGTGTAGAGTAGTGACCTGGGTGTAGTGACCTGCGTGTAGAGTACTCACCTGCGTGTAGAGTAGTGACCTGCGTGTAGAGTAGTGACCTGCGTGTAGTGACCTGCGTGTAGAGTAGTGACCTGCGTGTAGAGTAGTGACCTGCGTGTAGAGTACTGACCTGCGTGTAGAGAACTGACCTGCGTGTAGAGTACTGACCTGCGTGTAGTGACCTGCGTGTAGAGTAGTGACCTGCGTGTAGTGACCTGCGTGTAGAGTACTCACCTGCGTGTAGAGTAGTGACCTGCGTGTAGAGTAGTGACCTGCGTGTAGTGACCTGCGTGTAGAGTAGTGACCTGCGTGTAGAGTAGTGACCTGCGTGTAGAGTAGTGACCTGCGTGTAGAGTAGTGACCTGCGTGTAGAGTACTGACCTGCGTGTAGTGACCTGCGTGTAGAGTAGTGACCTGCGTGTAGTGACCTGCGTGTAGAGTACTGACCTGCGTGTAGAGTACTGACCTGCGTGTAGAGTACTGACCTGCGTGTAGAGTAGTGACCTGCGTGTAGTGACCTGCGTGTAGAGTACTGACCTGCGTGTAGAGTACTGACCTGCGTGTAGAGAACTGACCTGCGTGTAGAGTAGTGACCTGCGTGTAGAGAACTGACCTGCGTGTAGAGTAGTGACCTGCGTGTAGAGAACTGACCTGCGTGTAGAGTAGTGACCTGCGTGTAGAGTAGTGACCTGCGTGTAGAGTAGTGACCTGCGTGTAGAGAACTGACCTGCGTGTAGAGTACTGACCTGCGTGTAGAGTAGTGACCTGCGTGTAGAGTACTGACCTGCGTGTAGAGTACTGACCTGCGTGTAGAGTAGTGACCTGCGTGTAGAGTAGTGACCTGCGTGTAGAGTACTGACCTGCGTGTAGAGAACTGACCTGCGTGTAGAGTACTGACCTGCGTGTAGAGTAGTGACCTGCGTGTAGAGTACTGACCTGCGTGTAGAGTAGTGACCTGCGTGTAGAGTACTGACCTGCGTGTAGAGTACTGACCTGCGTGTAGAGAACTGACCTGCGTGTAGTGACCTGCGTGTAGTGACCTGCGTGTAGAGTAGTGACCTGCGTGTAGAGTACTGACCTGCGTGTAGAGTAGTGACCTGCGTGTAGAGTAGTGACCTGCGTGTAGAGTACTGACCTGCGTGTAGAGAACTGACCTGCGTGTAGAGTACTGACCTGCGAGTAGAGTAGTGACCTGCGTGTAGAGTACTGACCTGCGTGTAGAGTAGTGACCTGCGTGTAGAGTACTGACCTGCGTGTAGAGTACTGACCTGCGTGTAGAGTAGTGACCTGCGTGTAGAGTGTTGACCTGCGTGTAGTGACCTGCGTGTAGTGACCTGCGTGTAGTGACCTGCGTGTAGTGACCTGCGTGTGGAGTAGTGACCTGCGTGTAGAGTACTGACCTGCGTGACAGTGGACGGCGACCTTGCCCTCAGAGAGGGAGAAGGCCATGACCTTCACCATGTCCAACAAGCCGCCCTGGGTCGGCTCCCCGTAGTCCTTCAGTCCGAAGTTGTAGTAGAAGACTGTAAAGATATGAAGCCGTGATTAGCCACGGTGGAGCCACCACACTCACTCACAACCACGGTGGAGCCACCACACTCACTCACAACCACGGTGGAGCCACCACACTCACTCACAACCCCGGTGGAGCCACCACACTCACTCACAACCACGGTGGAGCCACCACACTCACTCACAACCCCGGTGGAGCCACCACACTCACTCACAACCACGGTGGAGCCACCACACTCACTCACAACCCCGGTGGAGCCACCACACTCACTCACAACCACGGTGGAGCCACCACACTCACTCACAACCCCGGTGGAGCCACCACACTCACTCACAACCACGGTGGAGCCACCACACTCACTCACAACCACGGTGGAGCCACCACACCCACGGTGGAGCCTCCACACCCACGGTGGAGCCTCCACACCCACGGTGGAGCCTCCACACCCACGGTGGAGCCACCACACTCACTCACAACCACGGTGGAGCCACCACACTCACTCACAACCACGGTGGAGCCACCACACTCACTCACAACCACGGTGGAGCCACCACACTCACTCACAACCACGGTGGAGCCACCACACTCACTCACAACCCCGGTGGAGCCACCACACTCACTCACAACCACGGTGGAGCCACCACACTCACTCACAACCCCGGTGGAGCCACCACACTCACTCACAACCACGGTGGAGCCACCACACCCACGGTGGAGCCTCCACACCCACGGTGGAGCCTCCACACCCACGGTGGAGCCTCCACACCCACGGTGGAGCCACCACACCCACGGTGGAGCCACCACACCCACGGTGTAGCCACCACACTCACAACCACGGTGTTCACGTGGTTGTGAGGCTACAATGATAATTAATTAATTGTAACATCATAAACAAAGTCCGGAAGGCCTATACATATCTGCATGTATGTATCAGTCCTGACACGTGTCTACAGTGTATCAGCACATGTATTACTCATGTGCTGATGGTTCAGATATAATAAGAGAAAGGGAGGTGACGCTGAGTAAAATGAGACTCACGTCCCTAAAAGACTACTGTTACTTTACCAACCACGGTTACAACCAATGATAAGACTGCTGTTAATTGAACAATAATATAACCGGTAATATTAACACTGAAAGCCACAGTGAGAAAAAATACGTAAATGAAGAAATTAGGACAAAACACGGAGATGGCGCCAATAAAGAGGCGGCCAAGTCAAGCACAGGTATAAACAGGAAAAAAAATAAAATTGAGAATATTTGCAAATACTGTACACATGGGAATTTGCAAATATGGATCCAAAGGCGAAAAAAATGGGCTTTTATGCATCTTCGACGATACAGGAAAATGTTTGAGTGGGTTATATGCCGTTTTGGAACAGAGGTGTAGATACTTCCACCCTAAACTGTGCATATTTTCAATTAATTATTTTTTTTTAGAATCTTCAATGTCCCGAATTCCACGTGACAAGTACACAACGTTATAGACAGGAAGAGCAGTATGATATTACTGAAAATGTTTTAGAGGCAAGGATAAAGAGAGTAGAACATATAAGAGAGAGGCACAGACAGGTAGAATTATTGCTGAATTACAGAGGGGGGAAGGGAGGGAGATATTTACAAGACTGGAATACAAGTCATCAACAAGCACACAGGTACTACACCACACAACACCCGCACTACTACCAACACTGGACGAAACACTACCAAAACAACACACCTGGACCTGGCTGGAGTAGGGGGGAGAACTACCAAAGCCCACCAGAAGTGACACGCAATATGGGAAATCATTCATGTTTGCAAACATACAAGGCCTAAAGTCAAAATCAAGAAACAAAGTTCATAAATGGCCATCTAATAGAATCGAACTCAATATTTAGTGCATTTACAGAAACCCACACAAAAGATTACATGGATAGTGAAATCTGGATCCCAAATTATAATCTATATAGATGTGAGTAATTAAGTCATGTGGAGGAGTAGGTCTGTATATTAATGAGGAACTGGCATGCGCAGAGCTCCTGAACTCGACCAATGAGGTGGTAGATGTATTGTACTTGGAATCAAGGTAGAAAATATACATCTAATTATTATTCTAATATACAAACCGCCAGATGCAACAGTTGAGGAATTAATAGAGCAGATACACAAAATAGAGACTATCCTTGATAACCTAGCAAACCCAGTACCAGATATTATCTTCCTTGGGGACTTCAATCTACCCATTTTAAAATGGAGAATTGTAAACAATGACATTTTAGCAGGAAATCAACTTTGAAATAACCAACCACAGGTCAGAGAACTACAGAGATTCGGTGACAAATTCTCGGTCTATCAGCAGATTACAGAACCAACTAGGAACGAAAACACGCTGGACCTGATATTCTCAAACAATGATGAGCTAATCAGAGACATTACTGTCTCAGACACTACATACTCAGACCACAAGCCTACTGAAGTGCAAACTAACAATAATAACGGTAATAGGGCCAAGAGAATCAACAAGTGAGAAGGGTTATTCAATCAATTCAATTTCAACAATAAGAGGATCGACTGGGAACAAACAAATATAGACCTTGCAAACATTCAATGGGAGACGGTTTTAAGCGACAAGAGTCCTACACAGGGAATAGCTCAACTGACAGCTGAAGCATACAAGGTCTGCTTGAAGCACGTGCCTGTGAGGAGGGCCAGCAGCACATGCTTGTGCCTGTGACTACAAGCGTGGCTGCAAGCGTGACTACAAGCGTGGCATGTGTAGCCACACACACACACACACGCCAACCACACCAGATTTACAACCACCACACTACAGTTGCAAGACGTATGTGAGCACGTGTGGTAAACCAGCTCCCCCAGGGCACGTGTGGTAAACCAGCTCCCCCAGGGCACGTGTGGTATACCAGCTTCCCCGGAGCCTGCATAGTATACCTGGAGCCGTGAGCCTGTATAGTATACTGTGTAAGGAAGGGCCTTGGGTGGGTGTGGCAGGCGTGCGGCCTCGTAGTTAATCCTGGTGATATATCACATAATTCTCCCTTATTACCTCAGGTGTCCGTCCGGCGAGTGTGTGTGTGTGTGTGTGTTTGATCCGTCCACAAGCACCTCCTCGCACAGGCGCCCACATGCTAGCAGGCACACACACACACACACACACACACACACACACACACACACACACACACACACACACACACACACACACACACACACACACACACACACACACACAGCATCAACATGGATTCAGGGATGGCAGGTCCTGCCTCACAGGGTTACTTGAATTCTACGACCAGGCAACAAAAATAAGGCAAGAAAGAGAAGGGTGGGCAGACTGCATATTTTTGGATTGTCAGAAAGCCTTTGACACAGTGCCACACAAGAGGCTAGTGAAAAAACTGGAGATGCAGGCTGGAGTGAAAGGGAAGGTACTCCGTTGGATACAGGAGTACCTAAGTAACAGGAAACAACGAGTCAGTGTGAGGGGTGAGGTCTCAGATTGGCGAGACGTTACGAGTGGAGTACCGCAGGGGTCAGTCCTTGGACCTATACTGTTTCTGATATATGTAAATGATCTTCCAGAGGGTATAGAATCGTTTCTCTCAATGTTTGCCGATGATGCAAAAATTATGAGGAGGATTGAAACTGAGGACGATAGTAGGAGGCTACAAGATGACCTAGACAGACTGAGTGAATGGTCCAACAAATGGCTGTTGAAGTTCAACCCGAGTAAATGCAAAGTAATGAAACTAGGTGGTGGAAATAGGAGGCCAAACACAGGATACAGAATAGGAGATGAAGTACTTAATGAAACGAACAGAGAGAAAGATCTAGGAGTTGATATCACACCAAACCTGTCTCCTGAAGCCCACATAAAAAGAATAACGTCTGCGGCATATGCGAGGCTGGCTAACATCAGAACAGCGTTCAGGAACCTGTGTAAGGAATCATTCAGAATCTTGTACACCACATATGTAAGACCAATCCTGGAGTATGCGGCCCCAGCATGGAGCCCGTACCTTGTCAAGCACAAGACGAAGCTGGAAAAAGTCCAAAGGTATGCCACTAGGCTAGTCCCAGAACTAAGAGGCATGAGTTACGAGGAAAGGCTGCGGGAAATGCACCTTACGACACTGGAAGACAGAAGAGTAAGGGGAGACATGATCACAACCTACAAAATCCTCAGAGGAATCGACCGGGTAAACAAGGATAAACTATTCAACACTGGTGGGACGCGAACAAGAGGACACAGGTGGAAACTGAGTACTCACATGAGCCACAGAGACGTTAGAAGGAACTTTTTTAGTGTCAGAGTAGCTAACGGATGGAATGCATTAGGCAGTGATGTGGTGGAGGCTGACCCCATACACAGTTTTAAATGTAGATATGATAGAGCCCAGTAGGCTCAGGAATCTGTACACCAGTTGATTGACAGTTGAGAGGTGGGACCAAAGAGCCAAAGCTCAACCCCCGCAAGCACAAATAGGTGAGTACAAATAGGTGAGTACACACTGGTGTTTGGCCTGGATGCCGTTCTACTCATACAGGTGGGTACGGAAACAGACGACTTCTGACTCCTGTTAGCAGGCTGAGAGCTTTCATATTGAAATTCAAATTTCGACACAAAATAATGTGTGTACAAAGGAGGTAAGAGTAATGTACAATTGTGGGGGCCAGGAGTTACACAAACTATTGAAATCAATATTACGCAAAACGCTTCGGAGCGAAACGAATCTATCTTTCCCTGCCCATAGCTTATGGTAATGCTTATTGAACCAGCAGTATCTGGAACACCACCATCTGTCAGTTTCTCTGTCATATTTGCGTCATTCGGATTGTTCCTTGATTCACCCAATGTTACTTGGGACATAGTTATCTAAGTAGATGTTGAAATTGCCCTCTGTGTCAGGCTTTGTAAGGTGTTAGTTAGCTTGGTGTGAAGCCTTTGTTCGGATCCCTCACATGATATAGAAAAATATATAGAGTCTTGCACTCAGTCTTCTCTTGTCTGAGTATCCAAAGTTAAGATTAGGGAGCCACTTTGAAGGCCCAACTAGGTAAGCTATCCGGTAAATGGCTGAACCGGAGACACAGGGAGCCAGCCGGTCGGCCGAGCGGACAGCACGCTGGACTTGTGATCCTGTGGTCCCGGGTTCGATCCCGGGCGCCGGCGAGAAACAATGGGCAGAGTTTCTTTCATCCTATGCCCCTGTTACCTAGCAGTAAAATAGGTACCTGGGTGTTAGTCAGCTGTCACGGGCTGCTTCCTGGGGGTGGAGGACCAAGGACACTAAAAAAAAGCCCCGAAATCATCTCAAGATAACCCATTTTGTATGGTAGCCACAAATGTAGCAATGATTATGGCTACACATAGAGGCAGCGATGGTGACGTTTTCTGTTCGAACGTAACGTGACTTAGACTGAATAACAGTTTACCCGGCATAACAACAGGGGTAACTTGTGTATTGTGGACACAGTATGTGTACAATCTTTAGCTTAGACACCAGTAACTGCTCAACTTCCCTAGACAAAGAATAAAGTCCAAGATGACAGCTGAGTGTGTGTGTTCACTAGAACCATCTCATCCCTAGAGGATAATATAATATCATTTTATGATAATAATTCATTGTGTCGGGGGACAGGCAGCCAGAGTGTATTCATACACGTTAGGCTTATATCGAGGTCCCCCAAAAGGTCGAATTACTGACCCCGCCCAGCATGCAACCCTACAATAAGCTGACTAACTCCTGGGTGCCCACTTACTGCTAGGTGAACAAGGAAATGTGCCCAACCATTTCTGTCCCGCCCAAGATTCGAACCCGGGATTCTTGATTGTGCGTCTAGAACAGGGGTCTCCAAACTTTTCAATGTAAGGGCCACATTATATATTTCCCATATTTATGCGGGCCGGAGGAATAAAAAATGAAATTGCTATTTTGTATAACTAAGATAAAGGCATTGTCAAAGTACAGAGAAAGGAATATTGTACAGTGTTTGTGCTCCCTGAAACGGAAGCAGCGAAGCCCCACTCGCCCTCCATCCCCACAATATACAGTTATACACAACTGATTGGTTGTAATGCACAACACATACCTACCAGTATTAGTATCTGTGCGTCACACTATCGAGAGAGAGGAAAACTGACTCGGGTTGAGCGCCACCAGTCAGCAGCCCCAGCTTTGAATAATTCTGCGATGCCATTCGTACGATAATTATTTTTTCAAGGCCACCACACAGGGATTTGTTTGGAGGGCCGGATGAAATTATGTGGCGGGCCGGATGTGGCCCGCGGGCCATAGTTTGGAGACCCCTGGTCTAGAACAAACTCGACTGTACAACTGGGACCTGTTGGATGGAACACTCTTAGTCCTCTACCAGAAGAGAGGCATCATAAACCACTTACGTTTGTCATCTTGATCATCGGAGCAAGCAAACAACTTCACCATATAATTCGCGTATTCCAGGAAGCACTGAAACGCTTAAGAGAATGAAACGTAATGATTGCTGTTATAAATTAGTTAGCCATATAATTCTACCGTTTTCTTTATTACAATGTTTCCTTTCCAGGTGTTCTTAGAAATTTTTACCGGTAACTGCACTATTATTATTAGTTCCATTATTATTATTATTAATATTATTACTTAGAAACTTATTACACTTCCGTAGTGTTTGAATGAAGGAGAAGGAGACGACAAATTCGTGAACATTACCTTCATCAAGACTGTCAAATATAGTTCAGAATAAAAATCTTGTGTACATGTGTTTATTTGTATATTCAAGAGTTCTTAAACATTCTTGTAATCCCACTAATACGCGTAGCGTTTCAGGCAGGTCCTTAATCCTAATTTTCCCCGGAATACGACCCACCAAATCGTTTAACAACCAGGTACCTATTCACTGCTGGGTGAACAGGGGTACAGTTAAGGATTGGCGCCCAGTTAATCCTCCCCGGCCAGGATACGAACTCAGACCAAAAAGCTTGCGAAATGCCTGGCGAGTGTCTTACCGCTACGCCACGGGGACTTCTAAATGTAACTAGATAACTATGTAACTAGATAACCTATCCGGAGCTGTTGCTAATTTACTGGGAATTAAAATATATATATATATATATATATATATATATATATATATATATATATATATATATATATATATATATATATATATATATATATATATATATATATATATATATATATATATATATGACAATGTCAGACCACGGAGGAAAAATGAAACAGGAATTTCCTTAAGTACTTTCGTATATTAATACATCTTCATGAGGACTCCTTCTGAAGATGTATTAATATACGAAAGTACTTAAGGAAATTCCTGTTTAATTTTTCCTCCGTGGTCTGACATTGTCACATTTTTAATCACGTGTTTATTTTCGTGATATACACACACATATACACACACATATACACACACATATACACACACACACTAAACTCCACACCCGGGAAGGATTCGAACCCAGACAACCAGGAGAACCATGCACCTTAACGCATCCAGTACTTTAACCACTAGACCACAACTGACTGTGCAAAAATGTTGGATGTCTGAGACTTTTACCCAACACCCGACAGCACTCGGTGTTCAACTGTGGTACAGATATTTCATCGAATCACCTCACTTGTTGGGGCCACGTGAGCAGCACAAATGCGAACAAGCTCGAATGGTCCCCAAGCCAATATGCAACCGAAAACTCCACACTTCAGATTAAAGTACTGGACACGCTAAGGTGCATTATTCTCCGAGCTATCTGGGTTCGAATCCTTTACACATACCTCGTGTGTGTGTGTGTGTGTGTACTCACCTAGTTGTACTTGCGGGGATTGAGCTCTGGCTCTTTGGTCCCGCCTCTCAACCGTCAATCAACAGGTACTCACCTAGTTGTACTCACCTAGTTGTGTTTGCGGGGGTTGAGCTCTGGCTCTTTGGTCCCGCCTCTCTACCGTCAATCAACAGGTACTCACCTAGTTGTACTCACCTAGTTGTGTTTGCGGGGGTTGAGCTCTGGCTCTTTGGTCCCGCCTCTCAACCGTCAATCAACAGGTACTCACCTAGTTGTACTCACCTAGTTGTGTTTGCGGGGGTTGAGCTCTGGCTCTTTGGTCCCGCCTCTCAACCGTCAATCAACAGTGTGTGTGTGTGTGTGTGTGCATGCGCCTTTATGTGTTATGAATACTGGTGTATGTGTGAGCATACGTATGTGGTGCGTGCATGTGTATGTGTGTGCTAGTATACGTAAGACCGAAGATAATGGGGGGCTCGTGTATACATCAGTATACCAACAAAACTAAAACAGAAAACGAAATATGTTTGCGTACGATAGCGGGTCAGTGTTGCCACAAGCGGGTAATGCTTCACGGCAATTTTTAAGTGTTACCAACGGTGTTCGACAATATTCGAACAAAGAACAGTGTTACCATCAGCTATATACCAGTCGTAATATAATTACGATCAAGATAACATTATTATTTCCAATATAACGAAATAATTATATAATGTAGATAATTATTTATATGTTGATTTTCGGGTTTTCTAGTCAAATAAATATGTTTTCCGTTTTTTGACAAAGGGAAGAACCTTTGTTTAGGATGGAAAAGAACGTTTGTGACACTGTCAAGTCTTTTATGTTTGGTTTAATGACACACACACACACACACACACACACACACACACACACACACACACACACACACACACACACACACACACACACACACACACACACACACAGTGTTGAGAGGTGCAGGGGAGACAGGTGACGTCACCAGCCAGGGACGGACATACTAGTGGTAATCGATGGTTAACGTGACTCTTTGTGACGTAAGTTCCTTCCCCCCCCTGGGGGTGCCCTTGTGAGGGAGAACACTGGGGGGTGATGGAGGAGGTCGTGGGGGTGATGGAGGAGGTCGTGGTGGTGATGGAGGGGGTCGTGGGGGTGATGGAGGCGGTCGTAGGGTGATGGACAAATGACAAGGTACGGGCTCCATGCTGGGGCCGCATACTCCAGGATTGGTCTTACGTATGTGGTGTGTAAGGTTCTGAATGATTCCTTACACAGGTTCCTGAAGGCAGTTCTGATGTTAGCCAGCCTCGCATATGCCGCAGATGTAATTTTTTTTATGTGGGCTTCAGGAGTCAAGTTTGGTGTGATATCAACCCCTAGATCTTTCTCTCTGTCCGTTTCATTAAGTATTTCATCTCCAATTCTGTATCCTGTGTCTGGCCTCCTGTTTCCACCGGCTAGTTTTATGACCTTGCATTTACTCGGGTTGAACTTTAGTACCCATTTGTTGGACCATTTATTCAGTCTGTCTAGGTCATCTTGTAGCCTCCTACTATCATCCTCTGTTTTAATCCTCCTCATAATTTTTGCATCATCAGCATTTGTGTGTGTGTGTGTGTGTGTGTGTGTGTAGACCTAGTTGTATTCACCTGGTTATGCTTGCGGGGGTTGAGCTCTGCTCTTTCGGCCCGCCTCTCAACTGTCAATCAATCAACAGTTACTAACTACTAACTAATTTATTTATTTATTTATTTATTTTTTCCACTCCCCCACACACACCCCCAGGAAGCAGCCCGTAGCAGCTGTCTAACTCCCAGGTACCAATTTACTGCTAGGTAACAGTCACATCAGAGTGAAAGAAACTCTGCCCATTAGTTGCAGCCGGCCCCACCAAGTCTCCAGACGGCCCTCGTAACTCAAGCAAAAGAGAACACACGCGAACGTCCTGGAAATCACGAAAGGTCTCAAGATAGCTATAGATATAGAAAGATATCTGCGATAGCTATACTCACTGCCGTTCTCCATAAAGACACTCGGGTCGTAGCTGAAGCCCGAGGCTTGAAGGGGCTCCCCGCAGGAGTGGTGCTCGCCCGCCAGCTGCAGGTTGATCACTGTCTTGATGTCGTTCCTGGAAGGGTATGGAAACAGTTTTAAAGAAAATCCTTCACTGTTTGTCCCACCTGGAAGGAGGACTAGAAAGTTGGCGCGCGAACCTCAGTCTTGGAACTTCAGTTCTAGAACCCTCAGTTCTGGAACCTCAGTTCTGGAATCTCAGTTCTGGAACCTCAGTTCTGGAATCTAAGTTCTGGAACCTCGGTTCTGGAACCTCAGTTCTGGAACCTCAGTTCTGGAATCTCAGTTCTGGAACCTCAGTCCTGGAACCTCAGTTCTGGAACCTCAGTCCTGAGTCTCTCTCTCTCTCTCTCTCTCTCTCTCTCTCTCTCTCTCTCTCTCTCTCTCTCTCTCTCTCTCTCTCTCTCTCTCTCTCTCTCTCTCTCTCTCTCTCGGAACTGTAATATCTTTTCCCAGAATAAACAAGAATAAATTTGCAACTCACTTGAGAAACTGCCCGACGAGGTCCTTCGAGAGGATGACCTCTGTGCTGGGTCGAGCCATAGCCAAGATGCTGTCGGTCACCCTGTGGGAGGTCAGGTCAAAGGTCATGAAGGTCTTCTCACCTACGCTAGATACAACTTGTTTAATATTGTAGAGCTTATTATTAATTCATGTCTGTCATTCATGGGCAGTCACGCAACGATGTTATGGAGTGTACTGGGGGTACCATGGTCCGTGTGTACTAGGGGTACCATGGTCAGTGTGTACTGGGGGTACCATGGTCCGTGTGTACTAGGGGTACCATGGTCCGTGTGTACTGGGGGGTACCATGGTCCGTGTGTACTGGGGGTACCATAGTCTGTGTGTACTGGGGGTACCATAGTCCGTGTGTACTAGGGGTACCATGGTCCGTGTGTACTGGGGGGGTACCATGGTCAGTGTGTACTGGGGGTACCATAGTCAGTGTGTACTGGAGGTACCATAGTCCCTGTGTACTAGAGGTACCATAGTCAGTGTGTACTGGTGGCTCATCCCGACCACTCAATAATAGAGTGGTTGACAGTGGTGGTCTCACCAGTGCGAGTAGAGTCCGTCAATCGCCATGTCGTGGTGGGACCAGGTATCATAGTTGTCGTACCGGCAGCGCCGCCCCCCGCAGAACACTGAGCACTGCACCTCCGTGGGCGTCACCTGCCGCAGGTGCTCGCTCAGGCGGGAGTAGTTGCTGTGCACAACCGCTTCCCTCTTGTGCAGGGAGAGACCCGCGGGACGCAGGCCCTCCACCTCCCCGCCTCCGACGCTCTCCACCGACATCTGAAAGGAAGTGAGAGCGAAAGAAAACCGTATAAGACCTATATTCTTCATTTACATTCACGCAGAATCATTCACGTCTCTGTCTAACCTACGCTTGAAACAATAGCTACGTCTAATTTGTTACCCTCTGGTAATTTGTTCCGTAAATGCGCTGTTTCTAGACCAATATTTACGCTGGTAAAAGCAGGACAAACATCGGCCGTCTGGTATGCGTAGCTGGCATGGTTGGGTATATCAGACACGTGGATATGCTCGTTATATAAGGCGGTCATACTTAAGTTATCTCGTAAATTGTGTGTTGTGTTGGTGTGTGTTTGTGAGGTGGGGCCAAGCACGCTATGTGGGGGACCCGCACGCTATGTGGGGGACCCGCACGCTATGTGGGGGACCCGCACGCTATGTGGGGGACCCGCACGCTATGTGGGGGGACCTGTAGGCTATGTGGGGGACCTGTACGCTATGTGGGGGACCCGCACGCTATGTGGGGGGACCCGCACGCTATGTGGGGGGACCTGTACGCTATGTGGGGGACCCGCACGCTATGTGGGGGGACCCGCACGCTATGTGGGGGGACCCGCACGCTATGTGGGGGACCCGCACGCTATGTGGGGGGACCTGTACGCTAAGTAGGGGACCCGCACGCTATGTGGGGGGACCTGTAGGCTATGTGGGGGACCTGTAGGCTATGTGGGGGACCCGCACGCTATGTGGGGGGACCTGTAGGCTATGTGGGGGACCTGTAGGCTATGTGGGGGGACCCGCACGCTATGTGGGGGACCCGCACGCTATGTGGGGGACCCGCACGCTATGTGGGGGGACCTGTACGCTATGTGGGGGACCCGCCCGCTATGTGGGGGACCCGCACGCTATGTGGGGGGACCTGCACGCTATGTGGGGGGACCTGTAGGCTATGTGGGGGACCCGCACGCTATGTGGGGGACCCGCACGCTATGTGGGGGGACCTGTACGCTATGTGGGGGACCCGCCCGCTATGTGGGGGACCCGCACGCTATGTGGGGGGACCTGCACGCTATGTGGGGGGACCTGTAGGCTATGTGGGGGACCCGCACGCTATGTGGGGGACCCGCACGCTATGTGGGGGGACCTGTACGCTATGTGGGGGACCCGCCCGCTATGTGGGGGTGTATGTACACCCCCACAACCACTGTGAGTGGGAGTATCTACACACCACCCACTGTGAGGGGAAGGATTTACACACCACCCACTTTGAGGGGAAGGATTTACACACCACCCACTTTGAGGGGAAGGATTTACACAACACCCACTGTGAGGGGAAGGATTTACACACCACCCACTGTGAGGGGAAGGATTTACACACCACCCACTGTGAGGGGAAGGATTTACATACCACCCACTGTGAGGGGAAGGATTTACACACCACCCACTGTGAGGGGAAGGATTTACACACCACCCACTGTGAGGGAAGGATTTACACACCACCCACTGTGAGGGGAAGGATTTACATACCACCCACTGTGAGGGGAAGGATTTACACACCACCCACTGTGAGGGGAAGGATTTACACACCACCCACTGTGAGGGGAAGGATTTACATACCACCCACTGTGAGGGGAAGGATTTACACACCACCCACTGTGAGGGGAAGGATTTACACACCACCCACTGTGAGGGGAAGGATTTACACACCACCCACTGTGAGGGAAGGATTTACACACCACCCACTGTGAGGGGAAGGATTTACACACCACCCACTGTGAGGGGAAGGATTTACACACCACCCACTGTGAGGGGAAGGATTTACACAACACCCACTGTGAGGGGAAGGATTTACACACCACCCACTGTGAGGGGAAGGATTTACATACCACCCACTGTGAGGGGAAGGATTTACACACCACCCACTGTGAGGGGAAGGATTTACACACCACCCACTGTGAGGGAAGGATTTACACACCACCCACTGTGAGGGGAAGGATTTACATACCACCCACTGTGAGGGGAAGGATTTACACAACACCCACTGTGAGGGGAAGGATTTACACACCACCCACTGTGAGGGGAAGGATTTACACACCACCCACTGTGAGGGGAAGGATTTACACACCACCCACTGTGAGGGGAAGGATTTACACACCACCCACTGTGAGGGGAAGGATTTACACACCACCCACTGTGAGGGGAAGGATTTACACACCACCCACTGTGAGGGGAAGGATTTACATACCACCCACTGTGAGGGGACGGATTTACACACCACCCACTGTGAGGGGAAGGATTTACATACCACCCACTGTGAGGGGAAGGATTTACACAACACCCACTGTGAGGGGAAGGATTTACATACCACCCACTGTGAGGGGAAGGATTTACACAACACCCACTGTGAGGGGAAGGATTTACACACCACCCACTGTGAGGGGAAGGATTTACACACCACCCACTGTGAGGGGAAGGATTTACATACCACCCACTGTGAGTGGAAGGATTTACACAACACCCACTGTGAGGGGAAGGATTTACATACCACCCACTGTAAGGGGAAGGATTTACACAACACCCACTGTGAGGGGAAGGATCTACACACTACCCACTGTGAGGGGAAGGATCTACACACCACCTACTGTGAGGGTCCCTACACATACACAGTGTATGTGTAGGGACATACACTGTGTATGTCCCTACATACACTGTGAGTGTGTATCGGGGCGGGTGTAGGTCTCCACACCTACACCTGCACTCAACAAGCCCTTGAGTGTTCCCTGGTGTTTATGGAACAATTATTAAAACTAATGTACCATGTGGGTTTATTGTTCGTACACGGGGTGGGGGGGGGGGGTTGTAGTGGTGGTGGTGAGGGTGGTAGTGGTGGTGGTGGTGGTGGTAGTGGTGAGTGGCTTGTAGTAGGGGTGGTGAGGTACAATTCGTAGGAGTGCCTACACTCCCCCTCCCCTCCATCCCCCCCCCCCCTCCCCCTCACAATACACAACAGTTTTAACAAACAAACACGCTCCCGGAAGTCCAGGTAACGCCAGAAGCTTATAATTAACCAATTAGTAATTAGCGTCAATTAATCATAATTTATAACCTTAAGATTATATATAATACTTGAATGTTTAGGCTACGCACTCACACTCAACTAATATATATATATATATATATATATATATATATATATATATATATATATATATATATTAAACAGGAATTAGTTAAATATCCATCGTTCCCAACTTCACTAAACTGTTGAACTCAAATTGCCCGAACCTAACCATCCACCCAAGAACGAATGAACAGAAAACGGGACATCACGTCAATTTCAAGACCAGCTTCTGTATTTTTGTGTCCATCAATTCATGGCCTTATGGAACTTATACGTCAAAATACGACGTAGTATTCAGAAGAACGGGGTTGAAATATGAGGCAAGAATTAAGCAACTTTCAGGCTATATATTTTAGATACAAATTTAAAACAATTTGCTCCGTAACTTGTGTATGTTTATACAGAAAATCCATTAAACTTAATCCCGCCCTCATATCCTGTTTCTTTTATCCATTAACGTGATTAAAAACTCCAAATTCTTAGTAATGTGTTTGGACTCAAAGGTTTATCCTGGATCACTAAGATGTAGTTCCAGGCTCCTGTTAAGCGGGTACAGTACCCAGCGGTGTGGGTACAGTACCCAACAGTGTGGGTACAGTACCCAACAGTGTGGGGTACAGTACCCAGCAGTGTGGGTACAGTACCCAACAGTGTGGGTACAGTACCCAGCGGTGTGGGTACAGTACCCAGCGGTGTGGGTACAGTACCCAGCGGTGTGGGTACAGTACCCAACAGTGTGGGGTACATCATATTTTGACGTCGAGGGTTTTAACGTCAAAATACGGTGTGTAGTTTGAGAGGTGTTGACCAGATGGTTTGTCCAACAGGTGTTTAACATGTTTATGAATGATCAGAGTTTACAGGTAACTCACAGTTGATTAACTCACAGGACGGGCAAGTAAGGGAGGGGGTGAGGGAGGGGGTGAGGGAGGGGGTGAGGGAGGGTGAGTGAGGGAGGGGGTGAGGGAGGGGGTGAGGGAGGGTGAGTGAGGGAGGGAGTGAGGGAGGGGTGAGTGAGGGAGGGGGTGAGGGAGGGTGAGTGAGGGAGGGGGTGAGAGTGAGTGAGGGAGGGGGTGAGGGAGGGTGAGTGAGGGAGGGGGTGAGAGTGAGTGAGGGAGGGGGTGAGGGAGGGTGAGTGAGGGAGGGGGTGAGGGAGGGGGTGAGGGAGGGGGTGAGGGTGTGTGATTGAGGGAGGGGGTGAGGGTGTGTGAGTGAGGGAGGGGGTGAGGGAGGGTGAGTGAGGGAGGGGGTGAGGGAGGGTGAGTGATGGAGGGGGTGAGGGAGGGGGTGAGGGAAGCGTAATATTTTATGTAACGTAGGAAATAAATGTCAATACTGAGGACCTTGATAGTATGACCCACAACCATACACTCTCTACCACCACCACCACCACCACCACCACCACTACCACCACCACCACCACCACTACCACCACCACCACCATACACTTGTGTTTGTCAGGTTACAGATGTTTGTCAGGTTACAGGTGTTTGACAGGTTACAGGTGTTTGACAGGTTACAGGTGTTTGCCAGGTTACAGGTGTTTGACATGTTACAGGTGTTTGGCAGGTTACAGGTGTTTGACAGGTTACAGGTGTTTGACAGGTTACAGGTGTTTGACATGTCACAGGTGTTTGACAGGTTACAGGTGTCTACCAATCTTCCCTTCCTGGAAAGTATTGATTAGAGGATTTGAAACTCCATAACCCTTTTGTTTTATTTTCTTGGGTAAGCAAATTGTATAGCATTCTCCTGTGTGTTTTGTATTAATACGTATGTATTCTGTCCACGTATGATTGTGGGTCTATATTTGTTTTGAGTGCATGCGTGCGTGTTTATGTACGTACGCTTGGTATGTATGTATGTATGTATGTATGTATGTATGTATGTATGTATGTATGTATGTATGTATGTGTGTATGTATGTATAAGTGTGTATCGGCTTGCAACCATGTGAAGATTGTATGTGCACCCGAGTGTATGAATGTGTGCTTGATGTGCTACAGTTTGTATATGTGTGTTTGTACCACTGGGACAATCAGAGGCCTTGTGATACTGGACCAATCAGAGACCATTGACATACATGGACAATCAGAGAGCTTGTCTTACCCTGCCACTCAAAGTATGATGGTAGCTGCAATATGAAAGTATTCACGCTGCAATAATGGCTGCAATGGTGACTACAGTAATGGAAGTACTAAAGAATTATAATCTAGTGTGAGTGAGGGGTTTGGGCTATTAAAGAATGTAAATTATTACAAGCCGGAGATAGTGTAACACGGCAGGCTCGGTCCGTAGAGTTTATTGTGTGTGCGGGTTTGGTCTCGTAATGTAACAACCTTTTAATCGCTGTTTATGTTCCTTCGTCCATCCTTTATCCACGCTTCCACCTCCCCGCCCTCATCCACCTGGTGTTCCAGCACCCACCCCCCGCCCTCATCCACCTGGTGTTCCAGCATCCACCTCCAACACCTTATCCACGACGATTAACTTTAAACTCTCGAGCCCCTGTCGTTTATCTTCCTTACCCTACTCCTTCCCTCTGCTCCCTCTTCCTTCCCTCTGCTCCCTCTTTCTTCCCTCTGCTCCCTCTTTCTTCCCTCTGCTCCCTCTTCCTTCCCTCTGCGGTATCATGTCCCCAATAATTGATTCTCAGTTGTCAGTTATGAAATATTCAATCTCGTTCATCTGAGTCTGAATATTGACTTCTCAGTCCAATGGACACTTTGTCTATCTTTGAGAGACGGGGGGAGGTGCAGGGAGGTACCGGGGAGGTGCCGGGGCGGGGTGAGGGGCGAAGCGGGGTGGGGAGGTGCTGGGGGTGAGGGGCGAGGCGGGGTGGGGAGGTGCTGGGGGTGAGGGGCGAGGCGGGGTGGGGAGGTGCCGGGAGGTGTTACAGGTTGTCATGTTAAAGATGTTTGAAAATCGTCGTGTTATCCACGACGATTTTCATTATTATTAACAATTTTTATTGTTAATAACGACGTCGTCGTTATTAACGACGTCGTCGTTATTAACGACGTCGCTATAGACGACGACGCACCCCACTATATATATGTTGTACTGCAAACATTGAGTAGAAATGTCTCCTTCGCCCCAGACAGTTAAACCAATAATTAAAGTAGTTTACCAATTTATTAAAATAGAAAACGTTGTAGAATGTTCTATGTAAGAAAACTTGATTTATGGGGCACTTTAATGTAGCATTTTGCTCATACGTAATAATTATGTTCTCAGTTCATTTGCTTCGAGGACAAACAGCTCTTACTATTAAGTCAAAAGTTTTTGTTATGTTAAATTTTCTTCCAGTAGTTAACTTACGGAACAAGTTAACGGCTGACATATATCACTGAATGAATGAGTCTGGCATGATATATTTATTCATTTATATATATACAAGAGTTTTTACATTGTTGTAAAGACAGAAGCACGCATAGCGTTTCGGGCAGGTCCTTAATCGTAATTTTTTCCTGAATTCGACCCACCAAATCGTTTAACAACCAGGTACCCATTCACTGCTGGGTGAACAGAGGCTTCAGTTAAGGATTTTCGCCCAGTCAATCATCCCCGGCCAAGATACAAACCCAGGCCAAAACGCTCGCGAAGCGCCGGCCGAGTGCCTTACCACTGCGGCACAGGGACTGATAGTTGGATATAAATACAAGCTGCTTTCTCCACATCCATCAGAGGCTTCACAACATCCACCAATGCCTCCACCACATCCACTACAGCAGAGGTTTTCATCCAAAGGTTCGTGTACATCTTTAGGGGGCCACACTTGGAGCTACGTCTCGCTCTAGTTTCATAAATGTTCCTGAAGAATATATCATTTGGATCTTCTTGAGGTTATCTTGAGATGATTTCGGGGCTTTTAGTGTCCCCGCGGCCCGGTCCTCGACCAGGCCTCCACCCCCAGGAAGCAGCCCGTGACAGCTGACTAACACCCAGGTACCTAATTTACTGCTAGGTAACAGGGGTATAGGGTGAAAGAAACTCTGCCCATTGTTTCTCGCCGGCGCCTGGGATCGAACCCAGGACCACAGGATCGCAAGTCCCGCGTGCTGTCCGCTCGGCCGACCGGCTCCCTGGATTCACAATCATCAAAAATGTAACTGTCTCATTTGTCCAAAAAGGCTGTCGCCACCAACGGCAGTGAACCACAGCCCGCTCCACCGACATTTCGAGCGATGTCACCAAGACATGAAAGGTACCAACCCGTTCTCGCAAATTTAATAAGTCAATATTGACTTATAAAATATGTGCATAGGTGACATACTTAACATAATAGATACCCTTAAAAAGATTCATAGAAAACACCGACCTTACCTAACCTACTTAGTATGTTAAGATAAGCATCTTATTGCTTCGTAATTACAATTATTACCTAACCTATAATAGGTATAGGTTAAGTAATAATTGTAATTACGAAGCAATAAGATGCTTATCATAAGATACTAACAAGGTTAGGTAAGGTCGGTGTTTTCTATGAATCTTTTTAAGGGTATCTATTATGTTTAGTATATCACCTATGCACGTAGTTAATAAGTCAATATTGACTTTACGAATTTGCGAGAACGGGTTGAAGGTACAGATATGGACCACCTCAAGTGCAGAGAAACTACATAGCACCACTCAAGACTGGATCAGTCAGGAAGCATTCAACAGTCACACAAAGCCGATGTTCGTGTGTCGTGTTCACTGAGAACTGCTCAGCAGGACACCCTCCTCACTCCATTGGAGCCACTCAGACCTTGTCTTGCACCAATGACAGTGGACATTACGTGGGCCCCTGAACATCAGGACAAATTGGGGGAGACCTTTGACAAGCCACCGCCTTTCTGTCCTCATCGAGGACACTAGAGAGTTAAGGGGCCCTCTTAAGTAAATTCAGGTAAACTACGATCTTAAAACGTTGTGTTAATAATGTCAACAGTTTGACATTGTCAGATAACACTGTACACACCCACCTTTAAATCAGACTACCAACCAACATAGGCTGATGGGTCTAGGAACATGTCAGTATGGTATGGGGGGCATTAATTAAGTGGTTAAATGTATATATTCTTATATTTACCAAATCATTCATCAATCATCACCACCAACATGTTGCCAATACACGAGCCATACATTACGTATTATTGATAATAAATCATCATATTTTATTATTTGTGTCCGAGTGCTTTACAGTGAATCACAAGAAGTTCATATATATATATATATATATATATATATATATATATATATATATATATATATATATATATATATATATATATATATATATACTACCTTTCATATATATTTAGCTTATGCTTGAACTAATCCAACGACCTCATATATATTACCTTACCTGACAACGTGTTCCATAAATCTACAACCCATTTCCAAACCAGTATTGACCCAGGTTATTTCTGAATCTAAATTTACTCATTCTAAGTACATTATTTCGTGTTCTGTTTTGCGTTAATATATTTAGAAAATTATTTATATTCCCCATTTGATATGTAACTTTATTTATATATATATATTCTTTAGTCATATCACTTATTGTATTTGTTATATTTCTAGAGAACATAAATTAAGGTTTTTAAACTGTTCTTGGTAAGGAAGGATTCTAATTTTAATTTCAATCCTTTACTCACTGATTTCTTGACGTAGAGTACCTTCTTGTTCTGATGTAGATCTTTATTGCATTCAAGTTTGGTTATCTTAACACTGCCCACCTCGTGTCTGGTTATCTTAGCACTGCCCCACCTCGTGTCTGGTTATCATAGCACTGCCCACCTCGTGTCTGGTTATCTTAACCCTGCCCACCTCGTGTCTGGTTATCTTAACCCTGCCCACCTCGTCTCTGGTTATCTTAACCCTGCCCACCTCGTCTCTGGTTATCTTAACACTGCCTGCCTTGTCTCTGGTTATCTTAACACTGCCCACCTTGTGTCTGGTTATCTTAACACTGCCCACCTTGTGTCTGGTTATCTTAACACTGCCCACCTCGTCTCTGGTTATCTTAACCCTGCCCCACCTCGTGTCTGGTTATCTTAACACTGCCTACCTTGTCTCTGGTTATCTTAACACTGTCCACCTTGTGTCTGGTTATCTTAACACTGCCTACCTTGTCTCTGGTTATCTTAACACTGTCCACCTTGTGTATGGTTATCTTAACACTGCCTACCTTGTCTCTGGTTATCTTAACACTGTCCACCTTGTGTCTGGTTATCTTAGCACTGCCCACCTCGTCTCTGGTTATCTAAGCACTGCCTACCTCGTCTCTGGTTATCTTAACACTGCCCACCTCGTCTCTGGTTATCTTAGCACTGCCCACCTCGTCTCTGGTTATCTTAGCACTGCCCACCTCGTCTCTGGTTATCTTAACACTGCCCACCTCGTCTCTGGTTATCTTAACCCTGCCCCACCTCGTGTCTGGTTATCTTAACCCTGCCCACCTCGTCTCTGGTTATCTTAACACTGCCTACCTCGTCTCTGGTTATCTTAACACTGCCCACCTCGTCTCTGGTTATCTTAACACTGCCTGCCTTGTCTCTGGTTATCTTAGCACTGCCCACCTCGTGTCTGGTTATCTTAACCCTGCCCACCTCGTCTCTGGTTATCTTAACCCTGCCCACCTCGTCTCTGGTTATCTTAACACTGCCTGCCTTGTCTCTGGTTATCTTAACACTGCCCACCTTGTGTCTGGTTATCTTAACACTGCCCACCTTGTGTCTGGTTATCTTAACACTGCCCACCTCGTCTCTGGTTATCTTAACCCTGCCCCACCTCGTGTCTGGTTATCTTAACACTGCCTACCTTGTCTCTGGTTATCTTAACACTGTCCACCTTGTGTCTGGTTATCTTAACACTGCCTACCTTGTCTCTGGTTATCTTAACACTGTCCACCTTGTGTCTGGTTATCTTAACACTGCCTACCTTGTCTCTGGTTATCTTAACACTGTCCACCTTGTGTCTGGTTATCTTAACACTGCCTACCTTGTCTCTGGTTATCTTAACACTGTCCACCTTGTGTCTGGTTATCTTAACACTGTCCACCTTGTCTCTGGTTATCTTAACACTGTCCACCTTGTCTCTGGTTATCTTAACACTGCCTACCTTGTCTCTGGTTATCTTAACCCTGCCCCACCTCGTGTCTGGTTATCTTAACACTGCCCACCTCGTGTCTGGTTATCTTAACACTGCCCACCTCGTCTCTGGTTATCTTAGCACTGCCCACCTTGTCTCTGGTTATCTTAACACTGCCCCACCTCGTGTCTGGTTATCTTAACACTGCCCACCTCGTGTCTGGTTATCTTAACACTTCCCACCTCGTCTCTGGTTATCTTAACACTGCCCACCTCGTGTCTGGTAGCTGTGTTATTGTTTCTTGGGCTTAGATCCCGAGATATCATAGCATCAAACTCTATATGGCAGTCTTTCATCTATTTTAATATCATAAGTCGTCTTGTAGCGATTTTGATTCTTGTAAGTTTTAGAACCTTAATATACTCCCCATCAAGAGCAGCCACTAACATACCCCCCATCAAGAGCAGCCACTAACATACCCCATCAAGAGCACCCACTAACATACCACCATCAAGAGCACCCACTAACATACCCCACCACTAACATACCCCACCAAGAGCACCCACTAACATACCCCACCAAGAGCACCCACTAACATACCCCACCAAGAGCACCCACTAACATACCCCACCAAGAGCAGCCACTAACATACCACCCACCAAGAGCACCCACTAACATACCCCACCAAGAGCACCCACTAACATACCACCCACCAAGAGCACCCACTAACATACCCCACCAAGAGCACCCACTAACATACCACCCACCAAGAGCACCCACTAACATACCCCCCATCAAGAGCAGCCACTAACATACCCCACCAAGAGCACCCACTAACATACCACCCACCAAGAGCACCCACTAACATACCCCATCAAGAGCACCCACTAACATACCCCTCCACCAAGAGCAGCCACTAACATACCCCTCCACCAAGAGCAGCCACTAACATACCCCTCCACCAAGAGCAGCCACTAACATACCCCTCCACCAAGAGCAGCCACTAACATACCCCTCCACCAAGAGCAGCCACTAACATACCCCTCCACCAAGAGCACCCACTAACATACCACCCACCAAGAGCAGCCACTAACATACCACCCACCAAGAGCAGCCACTAACATACCCCTCCACCAAGAGCAGCCACTAACATACCCCTCCACCAAGAGCAGCCACTAACATACCCCTCCACCAAGAGCAGCCACTAACATACCCCTCCACCAAGAGCACCCACTAACATACCACCCACCAAGAGCAGCCACTAACATACCACCCACCAAGAGCAGCCACTAACATACCCCTCCACCAAGAGCAGCCACTAACATACCCCTCCACCAAGAGCAGCCACTAACATACCCCTCCACCAAGAGCACCCACTAACATACCACCCACCAAGAGCAGCCACTAACATACCCCTCCACCAAGAGCAGCCACTAACATACCCCTCCACCAAGAGCAGCCACTAACATACCCCTCCACCAAGAGCAGCCACTAACATACCCCTCCACCAAGAGCAGCCACTAACATACCACCCACCAAGAGCAGCCACTAACATACCACCCACCAAGAGCAGCCACTAACATACCACCCACCAAGAGCAGCCACTAACATACCCCACCAAGAGCACCCACTAACATACCCCACCAAGAGCACCCACTAACATACCCCTCCACCAAGAGCAGCCACTAACATACCACCCACCAAGAGCAGCCACTAACATACCCCACCAAGAGCACCCACTAACATACCACCCACCAAGAGCACCCACTAACATACCACCCACCAAGAGCACCCACTAACATACCCCCCACCAAGAGCACCCACTAACATGCCACCCACCAAGAGCACCCACTAACATACCACCCACCAAGAGCAGCCACTAACATACCCCACCAAGAGCACCCACTAACATACCACCCACCAAGAGCACCCACTAACATACCACCCACCAAGAGCAGCCACTAACATACCCCACCAAGAGCACCCACTAACATACCCCACCAAGAGCACCCACTAACATACCCCACCAAGAGCACCCACTAACATACCCCACCAAGAGCACCCACTAACATACCACCCACCAAGAGCACCCACTAACATACCACCCACCAAGAGCACCCACTAACATACCACCCACCAAGAGCACCCACTAACATACCACCCACCAAGAGCACCCACTAACATACCCCACCAAGAGCACCCACTAACATACCCCACCAAGAGCACCCACTAACATACCACCCACCAAGAGCAGCCACTAACATACCCCACCAAGAGCACCCACTAACATACCCCACCAAGAGCACCCACTAACATACCCCACCAAGAGCACCCACTAACATACCCCACCAAGAGCACCCACTAACATACCCCACCAAGAGCACCCACTAACATACCACCCACCAAGAGCAGCCACTAACATACCCCACCAAGAGCACCCACTAACATACCCCACCAAGAACACCCACTAACATACCCCACCAAGAGCACCCACTAACATACCACCCACCAAGAGCACCCACTAACATACCCCACCAAGAGCACCCACTAACATACCACCCACCAAGAGCACCCACTAACATACCACCCACCAAGAGCACCCACTAACATACCCCACCAAGAGCACCCACTAACATACCACCCACCAAGAGCACCCACTAACAAACCCCACCAAGAGCACCCACTAACATACACCACCAAGAGCACCCACTAACATACCCCCCCACCAAGAGCACCCACTAACAAACCCCACCAAGAGCACCCACTAACATACCCCCCCACCAAGAGCACCCACTAACATACCACCCACCAAGAGCACCCACTAACATACCATCCACCAAGAGCACCCACTAACATACCCCACCAAGAGCACCCACTAACATACCACCCACCAAGAGCACCCACTAACATACCATCCACCAAGAGCACCCACTAACATACCATCCACCAAGAGCACCCACTAACATACCACCCACCAAGAGCACCCACTAACATACCATCCACCAAAATCACCCACCAACATACCACCCACCAAGAGCACCCACTAACATACCCCACCAAGAGCACCCACTAACATACCCCACCAAGAGCTGCCATGTCAATAATGCCATTAATAGAAATTTGGAGTTAGATGAGACAATACTTCTAAGCGTATACGGTCCATGTACCACTGTACCACACAACCATTACCCACCAGGACCTGTAGACGTCAATAGCATCTCGTATGCAACTCTTTTTTTTTTTCCCGCGTCAAATTCTCTTAAGTCTCCCCTGCCAACCGAGACCGTGTCAGCCCCACGCTCCATACCCTGAACATTTGTTCACGAAATAAGAACAAATAACATTTGTTCAAGTTGGTGTTGATTATTTATAAACGGATCTCGACAAGTTCATTCGTTCAAACATGTGTATCTTTTCCTTTGCATCAAGTGTTTAATTTTGTTTTTATATAATTATTAGCTACGAGATATTTAGCTTCTGATTAAACACACTTAAAAATAATTACTTCCATGGTTCCTTTCTTACTTATCTCTCAATATTGACTTTTTTGGTGACACAGTTTACAAGATAAATCTTAGAAAAACACTTCTGTAAATCAACACAGCATTACAAATAGCAATTCTTCCATCAGCATGACAAATAAGCTAGTTAACCTGAATAAATATATTTTACAACCATTTTCTATGGAACTTGTCACGTGACTATGTATTTGTCTAAGCGACTGAGTTTAATATTCACGTACACTTTACTATTCAAATCTATTATTACAAGTGTATTTTGTCTTAGATTCATATAATTATACAACAAGGAAATGACAACACGGAATTTGAGTACCTTTAAATATGGAAGACCCCCATACAGACCGTTGGGTTAAGTTAACAGGGTTATTGATCGAGGTATTGACCTCGGCGCCAGGCTGCGGCCTACATAACACATGGCAGCATTTGGGGAAACACGAGACACACATATACATAAACTATATAATACACAGAAACCATATAATACACAGAAGCCAACACTTAACCCAGACAATTCCTTAAGCAACAGGCTAAGAGAAAATTCTTCATAGTCCCCTCAGCAAACGTTGATCTGTATTTGGTTCGTGAGATTGAGGGCGACGGGGTCCTTGGGCCCTGGGGCCCTGGCTAGGGGGTACCCTGGGGCCCTGGCTAGGGGGACCTTGGGGCCCTGGCTAGGGGGACCCTGGGGCCCTGGCTAGGGGGAACCTTGGCCCCTTCCACACGAAGGTCACATAGGGCCTCGATGGCACACTCGGGTTCGTTCTAGACCCACAAGTTGGAATCTGGGGATCGAATCCCGGACGGGACGGAAATGACTGGCCACGTTAAAAATCACCTAATGCTGCTGTTCACCTAGCAGCAAATAGGTACCCGGGAGTTAGTTATCTGGTGAGTGAAGTTGCACCCTGGGGAGGGTCAGTACTTTGACCTTGAGGACGACCTCGACATAAACTTCAAATATATAACTGAAAACTCACACCCCAGAAGTGACTCGAACCCATACTGCCAGGAGCACTCTGCAACTGGCGTTCAAGACCTCTTAACCACTCGACCATCACGACCGGACAAAAGATGATGGTAGCCGAAACTAATTCCCCATCATCCCGCCGGCACTCTGATGGTAATCTTGGGCATGGTATTTTATCAAATCACCTCACGTGTGCCCCAAAGAATGAGGTGATTTGATAAAATACCATGCCTAAGATTACAATCAGAGTACCGGCGGGATGATGGGGAATTAGCCTCGGCTACCATCATCTTTTGTCCGGTCGTGATGGTCGAGTGGTTAAGAGGTCTTGAACGCCAGTTGCAGAGTGCTCCTGGCAGTATGGGTTCGAGTCACTTCTGGGGTGTGAGTTTTCAGTTATATATTTGAAGTTTATGTCGAGGTCGTCCTCAAGGTCAAAGTACTGACCCTCCCCAGGGTGCAACTTCACTCACCAGATGACTAACTCCCGGGTACCCAGCTGGCACAGCAGAGCCAGCTGAGAGAGCCACCAAGCACCAACAGCGCCAGCTGAGAGAGCCACCAAGCACCAACAGCGCCAGCTGAGAGAGCCACCAAGCACCAACAGCGCCAGCTGAGAGAGCCACCAAGCACCAACAGCGCCAGCTGAGAGAGCCACCAAGCACTAACAGCACCAGCTGAGAGAGCCACCAAGCACCAACAGCGCCAGCTGAGAGAGCCACCAAGCACCAACAGAGCCAGCTGAGAGAGCCACCAAGCACCAACAGCGCCAGCTGAGAGAGCCACCAAGCACCAACAGCGCCAGCTGAGGGAGCCACCAAGCACCAACAGCGCCAGCTGAGAGAGCCACCAAGCACTAACAGCACCAGCTGAGAGAGCCACCAAGCACCAACAGCGCCAGCTGAGAGAGCCACCAAGCACCAACAGCGCCAGCTGAGGGAGCCACCAAGCACCAACAGCGCCAGCTGAGGGAGCCACCAAGCACCAACAGCGCCAGCTGAGGGAGCCACCAAGCACCAACAGCGCCAACTGAGAGAGCCACCAAGCACCAACAGCGCCAGCTGAGAGAGCCACCAAGCACCAACAGCGCCAGCTGAGAGAGCCACCAAGCAACAAGAGGGCCAGCTGAGAGAGCCACCAAGCACCAACAGCGCCAGCTGAGGGAGCCACCAAGCACCAACAGCGCCAGCTGAGGGAGCCACCAAGCACCAACAGCGCCAGCTGAGAGAGCCACCAAGCACCAACAGCGCCAGCTGAGAGAGCCACCAAGCACCAACAGCGCCAGCTGAGAGAGCCACCAAGCAACAAGAGGGCCAGCTGAGAGAGCCACCAAGCACCAACAGCGCCAGCTGAGGGAGCCACCAAGCACCAACAGAGCCGGCTGAGAGAGCCACCAAGCACCAACAGAGCCGGCTGAGAGAGCCACCAAGCAACAAGAGGGCTGTGCTGCCTCACATTTGTGTTCAAAAATAAACAATCGACAAGGAATGGTTAAACGCTTCCCTCCCCCTCCCCCTCCCCCCCCCCCCCCTGCCCACCCCCTCCCCTCATCCCCACCCCCCTCCCCTCCACCCCCCTCCCCTTTACCCCCCCTGCCCACCCCCCTCGCCTCCTCCCCCACCCTTGCCTCGCCAGGTCAGTGCACTACGGGCTCGCCATAGCCCGTGCTACTTCCAGCTTGTTGTACCGAGTGGCTGAATCTCAAACACCAACATCCTCCCATGTCTGGTCCTACCCAAATTCGCCACTGTAGTTTACCTGTAGAGGATTTCAAGAGTGTTTCTTTTTGTCCAAGTCTGGCCTGGGAGGAGAGTGTGTGTGGTGACTTGTAAGGGAGTTCTCGTAGGATCCCGCACACCCTCACACACCCACCACAACCTGCTTGATCCGGCGCTCCTGTAGGTACTTGTCTAATGGCGTCTTGGGGGCAACCTGTCCTTTCGATACATCGTTTATTTTACGTATGTGATTTAGTTACGAGGCTGGGTTTTGTACGTTGTGGCAGATGAAGAGAACAGCCTACCCGATGACCTCCATTCTTACGGCGGCTCTGCTCTAAACGGGCTCTATTCTCTATTTCCTATTGTATTTTTAGCGTAGTAGTCTGCGTCCTTGGCTCACAACCGAGGGACTAGGGGGTCAAAACCTCGGACAGGACAGAAACTGTAGGGAAAGATTCCTTTACGTGATATGCCTCTGTCTCACTTGTAAATAGGTATCCTGGAGTTAGGAAGCTGTTGTGGGATGTATCCTGGGGAAGCCAGTGGCTGGCTTGGGGGGGGGGGGGACTCGATATGCCCAATTTCTGGCTTCCTGTCCCCAAAAACGGGAATTATAACCTGACGTTTCAGTAAGTTATTCAAATTGATTTCAAACTTTCTCCATATATGTTCGTACATTTATAGTTGGGTTAATGTACACAAACTTAGAGGAAACTGTCGTACACCACACAAGACACAACTGTCGTACACCACACAAGACACAACTGTCGTACACCACACAAGACACAACTGTCGTACACCACACAAGACACAACTGTCGTACACCACACAAGACACAACTGTCGTACACCACACACACGACACAACTGTCGTACACCACACAAGACACAACTGTCGTACACCACACAAGACACAACTGTCGTACACCACACAAGACACAACTGTCGTACACCACACAAGACACAACTGTCGTACACCACACACAAGACACAACTGTCGTACACCACACACGACACAACTGTCGTACACCACACAAGACACAACTGTCGTACACCACACAAGACACAACTGTCGTACACCACACACGACACAACTATCGTACACCACACACAAGACACAACTGTCGTACACCACACACAAGACACAACTGTCGTACACCACACACAAGACACAACTGTCGTACACCACACAAGACACAACTGTCGTACACCACACACGACACAACTGTCGTACACCACACAAGACACAACTGTCGTACACCACACACAAGACACAACTGTCGTACACCACACACAAGACACAACTGTCGTACACCACGCACAAGACACAACTGTCGTACACCACACAAGACACAACTGTCGTACACCACACAAGACACAACTGTCGTACACCACACACACGACACAACTGTCGTACACCACACACACGACACAACTGTCGTACACCACACAAGACACAACTGTCGTACACCACACACAAGACACAACTGTCGTACACCACACACGACACAACTGTCGTACACCACACAAGACACAACTGTCGTACACCACACAAGACACAACTGTCGTACACCACACACAAGACACAACTGTCGTACACCACACAAGACACAACTGTCGTACACCACACAAGACACAACTGTCGTACACCACACAAGACACAACTGTCGTACACCACACACACGACACAACTGTCGTACACCACACAAGACACAACTGTCGTACACCACACAAGACACAACTGTCGTACACCACACACACGACACAACTGTCGTACACCACACAAGACACAACTGTCGTACACCACACACACGACACAACTGTCGTACACCACACAAGACACAACTGTCGTACACCACACACAAGACACAACTGTCGTACACCACACACACGACACAACTGTCGTACACAACACAAGACACAACTGTCGTACACCACACACACGACACAACTGTCGTACACCACACAAGACACAACTGTCGTACACCACACACAAGACACAACTGTCGTACACCACACACACGACACAACTGTCGTACACCACACACACGACACAACTGTCGTACACCACACAAGACACAACTGTCGTACACCACACACACGACACAACTGTCGTACACCACACAAGACACAACTGTCGTACACCACACACAAGACACAACTGTCGTACACCACACACAAGACACAACTGTCGTACACCACACACAAGACACAACTGTCGTACACCACACACACGACACAACTGTCGTACACCACACACACGACACAACTGTCGTACACCACACAAGACACAACTGTCGTACACCACACACACGACACAACTGTCGTACACCACACAAGACACAACTGTCGTACACCACACACAAGACACAACTGTCCGTACACCACACACACGACACAACTGTCGTACACAACACAGACACAACTGTCCGTACACCACACACACGAACACAACTGTCGTACACCACACAAGACACAAACTGTCGTACACCACACACAAGACACAACTGTCGTACACCACACAAGACACAACTGTCGTACACCACACACACCGACACAACTGTCCGTACACCACACAAGACACACTGTCGTACACCACACACACACGACACAACTGTCGTACACCACACAAGACAACAACTGTCGTACACCACACACAAGACACAACTGTCGTACACCACACACACGACACAACTGTCGTACCACCACACACGACACAACTGTCGTACACCACACAAGACACAACTGTCGTACACCACACACAAGACACAACTGTCGTACACCACACAAGACACAACTGTCGTACACCACACACGACACAACTATCGTACACCACACACAAGACACAACTGTCGTACACCACACACAAGACACAACTGTCGTACACCACACACAAGACACAACTGTCGTACACCACACACAAGACACAACTGTCGTACACCACACACGACACAACTGTCGTACACCACACAAGACACAACTGTCGTACACCACACACAAGACACAACTGTCGTACACCACACACAAGACACAACTGTCGTACACCACACACACAAGACACAACTGTCGTACACCACACACAAGACACAACTGTCGTACACCACACACAAGACACAACTGTCGTACACCACACACAAGACACAACTGTCGTACACCACACAAGACACAACTGTCGTACACCACACACAAGACACAACTGTCGTACACCACACACAAGACACAACTGTCGTACACCACACACACAAGACACAACTGTCGTACACCACACACAAGACACAACTGTCGTACACCACACACAAGACACAACTGTCGTACACCACACAAGACACAACTGTCGTACACCACACAAGACACAACTGTCGTACACCACACACAAGACACAACTGTCGTACACCACACAAGACACAACTGTCGTACACCACACACACAAGACACAACTGTCGTACACCACACACAAGACACAACTGTCGTACACCACACAAGACACAACTGTCGTACACCACACACAAGACACAACTGTCGTACACCACACACAAGACACAACTGTCGTACACCACACACAAGACACAACTGTCGTACACCACACACAAGACACAACTGTCGTACACCACACAAGACACAACTGTCGTACACCACACAAGACACAACTGTCGTACACCACACACACAAGACACAACTGTCGTACACCACACACGGGACCAGTCTTCAGGTCCTGAGCCTGGTCTACAATACTGGGTTTACCATTGATCTTCCTCACCTATTTACCAGAAATGTTTAATATATACATCGCTTCTCCCTCCCCCACCCCCACCACCCCCCACCCACCACCCACACTTCGCCGTATATGTTCATATGTGTTCCTTGTATGATCGATCACTCCCTGATCGTATTGACCAGAAGATTGACTGGGGCCGTGTGTACAACACCTGCATCTTGATTCTGTGATCTTGCTTGGTGATTTTGCCATGGTGGTGGTGGGGGGGGGGGGGGGTTGTTGCAGGATCTTTCGTCGCTGTGTTGACATTCACGAGGTCAATCACCGGATTTGTTTACAAGAGCGTCTGAGGGTGGTAGTGTAGTAGGAGTGGTGAAAGCCTTGTATTGTGTGTAGTAGTAGTAGTAATGAACGACCTTGCGTGCGTGCGTGCGTGCGTGCGTGCGTGTGTTTATTGCTCGCACATGAGCGGACAATTATAAATTGATGCCATGTGTTGGTTCGTGTTCACGTCTGTTGTCTTGTTTGTGTTCCGGCGAATGAATATTCAGACCATTATTGCGTCACCCACGTTAATGTTCTTGGTGAGTGTTTGACGTGTTTATCTATGAAACTGTGGTTCGAATACTGTTGCTGAGAGAGAGAGAGAGAGAGAGAAAGGGAGAGAGAGAGAGAGAGAGAGAGAGAGAGAGAGAGAGAGAGAGAGAGAGAGAGAGAGAGAGAGAGAGAGAGAGAGAGAGAGAGAGAGAGAGAGAGAGAAAGGGAGAGAGAGAGAGAGAGAGAGAGAGAGAGAGAGAGAGAGAGAGAGAGAGAGAGAGAGAGAGAGAGAGAGAGAGAGAGAGAGAGAGAGAGAGAGAGACTGACCAAGCAACTGGTCAGTCAATTGTCCAGGTCACACAGCAACAATCAGAAACATTACAATCTCAGATACTACATACTCAGACCATAAGCTCACTGAAGTGCAAACTAACATTAATAACGGTAGTAGGTCCAAGAGAACCAACAAGCAAGAAGGAGTATTCAATCAATTCAATTTCAACAATAAGAGGATCGACTGGGAACAAATAAATATAGACCTTGCAACCATTCAATGGGAGACGGTCTTAAGCGACAAAACTCCCACACAGGGAATAGCTCAACTGACAGCTGAAGCTTACAAGGTCTGCTTGAAGCACGTGCCTGTGAGGAGGGGCAGAAAGAGGACCACTCTAGAAAGAGAACGCAGACGACTTTACAGAAGAAGGAAAAATATAATGGAAATAATTAAGCAGACACGACCATCACAAGAAAGGAAAATAAACCTAAACAGGGAGATCGAAGCACTAGAGCAAACGTTGAAGCGATCATACGAGTCTGAGGAAATGGAATTAGAACAGAAAACTATACAAGAGATAAAGAAAAAATATTTTTCACATATGCAAAATCAAAATCAAAACTTCCGCCATTATTAGACCTTTAATATAACCGAAGATACGTACACAGAGGACAACAAAGAAATTAGTGAAATTCAAAGAAGCCAGTATGAGGCTATGTTTAGCACACCAATAAAAAACATGAAAGTTTAAGATCCAGACAGCTTCTTTATGAATGACATTCAAGCTGCAGATAATATAACGGATATTAACACGAACTCAGAAGACTCTGAAAGAGAAATTTTCTCATTTCTCATCTTCAAGATAAAACTAGACAGTTTTCTTCAGGAAGTGCTGGACCAACCGTTCTGTGGTGGGTATGTGGGCCTGCGGGCCGCTCCAAGCAACAGCCTGGTGGACCAAACTCTCACAAGTCAAGCCTGGCCTCGGGCCGGGCTTGGAGAGTAGAAGAACTCCCAGAACCCCATCAAGCAGGTACAGAGAACGGAACCATGTACGAGGTCACCTGCTGACCTCTTTACATGCCAAACGGACCGCAGAGGACCAGAGGAAGGTTGGTCCAAGCTGAGGCGTCAGGCTGTGTCATCAGCGTCGCCCTCAGTTGGCGGTGAAACCATTCAACTATCCCGTTATCCTGAGGATGGTCGTCACGAGGACCTCAAATTGGAAGCCGAGCTATGAAGGAAAGCGCGAACTTGAGACTCTACTATCATCTCCATTATCAGAACTGCCTCAGGCCATCTGGAAAAGCAGTGGATAACTGTTAGTAAGTATACAGCTCCCTCCGGATCGAGGAAGAGGTCCGACGAGGTCTACATGACCCACCTCAGGTCTGGTAGTCTATAACGGCAAGTTGACCAGACCACACACTAGAAGGTGAAGGGACGACGACGTTTCGGTCCGTCCTGGACCATTCTCAAGTCGATTGTATAACGGCAAGTGTTGCAGCAGCGTGTGTGTGTGTGTGTGTGTGTGTGTGTGCGTGTGTGTGTGTGGCGGTGTATCGTTGGTGGCGCTGGAGGCAGACACGGACGCCAGTGCTGAACCCCGGTGAGGCCACCTGTTTGGTCAAGAGGCGTAGTGGACCCCTGATACCCGGGTGAGCCAATGTGAGTTTAATGTAAGTTCGGTATATACTGATGACCAGACCACACACTAGAATGTGAAGGGACGACGACGTTTCGGTCCGTCCTGGATCATTCTCAAGTTGATTGGGACCATTCTCAAGTGGTGCCACTATTCTAGTGTGTGGTCTGGTCATCATACTTTAGCCACGTTATTGTGACTCATCGTCGGTATATCCTGCCGTACGACACCGATGAGAGCAGCACCAAAAAACTCTCACACCTCAACAAAGCCTATTTACACCAGACAGTACCTGAAGGTTCGCTCTATGCAACATGGTATCTTCAGACAACCAAATTAGAAAGGTTAAATATCTCAAAAGAAATCCACAGGGAAATAGCAGTTCTGTTATATAGACTACGTCTAGGTTACAGATGCAACTGAGAGATTGGTGAACCCCGACAGAGAGAGTGCATCTTCTGCCAAACTGTCACAGAAAAGCCATTACTTCACTATCTTCTGGGATGTGAAGCAACCAACGACCTTAGAAGAGCTTTAAGAGTTCCTGCATCTTGCAGTAACCACCCTGAAGCCATCAACACAGCCACTCTCCTGGTCAATAAAGGTGTCCAGCAGCTGGACACCCTCATAAAGACTGTCAAGCAGTATCCTCCCCCGCGATAGCAGCCTGACGATTAAATGCGACCTCAGAACACTCTGAATAGATTTACTGAACAAAAAATTGTACCACTTACGGGCTATTCATGCCCGTGCCACCTCTTGTATGTGGCTTAAATTTTTATCAATCAATCAATCGATGAGAGCACATCTGTGCCAGGTGAGTACGACGGGCTCACCATAGCCCGTGCTGCTCGGAGCTTTGTGTTCCGAGCAGCTGAATCTAAAACAGTAACAACACCACCGATGAGATAAGAGTAGTTGAGTGAGAGTTGCTGGGAGTGAGGCGAGTGGGGAGGTCCTTCAGCGGAGCACAATTCCGCAGTTAGGGTCGTACCGCTAAGCTATAACTACCCTGGGGGTAATCAATGTGGGTCGTCTCGGGGAAGATGGCCCACAGGCTAGGTCGGGAGAGGACCAGTCATGAACTGGCATATAATTAATTCATTGTGTCGGGGGGACAGGAAGCCAGAGTATATTCATATACGTTACGCTTATATCAAGGTCCCCCCCCCCCAAAGAGTCGAATTACTGACCCCCGCACAAGATACGACCCCACCACAAGTTGACTAACTCTTGAGTACCTACTCACTGCTAGGTGAACAGGGCATCAGGTGATAGGGAATGTACCCAACTATTTCTGTCCCGTCCGGGATTCGAACCCGGAATATTGTGAATCAAGAACAAACCCGACTGTACTACCGAGACCCTATAAATATTTGTTAGGGTTTTATGGAGATGGCTTCAGGGTCGCACCACTGACCCTCTCAAGGATACAATCCACAACCAGCTGTTCCAGTAAGTTTATTGAGATAATAAAATACACCCCAAGAGAATACAGTAGTTTAGGTTATTTCCATCCTCGTCTATTTCTAGTCCCTAAAGGAGGTTCGTAAATCCATACAGTAGACAAATAACCATTTGTCTCCCTGTATCAAGCGTGTGCAAGAGGACACTCCCAGCATCAAGCGTGTGCAAGAGGACACTCCCAGCATCAAGCGTGTGCAAGAGAACACTCCCAGCATCAAGCGTGTGCAAGAGGACACTCCCAGCATCAAGCGTGTGCAAGAGGACACTCTCTGTATCAAGCGTGTGCAAGAGAACACTCCCTGCATCAAGCGTGTGCAAGAGGACACTCCCAGCATCAAGCGTGTGCAAGAGGACACTCTCTGTATCAAGCGTGTGCAAGAGAACACTCCCAGCATCAAGCGTGTGCAAGAGGACACTCCCAGCATCAAGCGTATGCAAGAGAACACTCCCAGCATCAAGCGTGTGCAAGAGGACACTCCCTGTATCAAGCGTGTGCAAGAGAACACTCCCAGCATCAAGCGTGTGCAAGAGAACACTCCCAGCATCAAGCGTGTGCAAGAGGACACTCCCAGCATCAAGCGTGTGCAAGAGGACACTCCCTGTATCAAGCGTGTGCAAGAGAACACTCCCAGCATCAAGCGTGTGCAAGAGGACACTCCCAGCATCAAGCGTGTGCAAGAGGACACTCCCTGTATCAAGCGTGTGCAAGAGGACACTCCCAGCATCAAGCGTGTGCAAGAGAACACTCCCAGCATCAAGCGTGTGCAAGAGGACACTCCCAGCATCAAGCGTGTGCAAGAGAACACTCCCAGCATCAAGCGTGTGCAAGAGGACACTCCCTGTATCAAGCGTGTGCAAGAGGACACTCCCTGTATCAAGCGTGTGCAAGAGAACACTCCCTGTATCAAGCGTGTGCAAGAGAACACTCCCAGCATCAAGCGTGTGCAAGAGAACACTCCCAGCATCAAGCGTGTGCAAGAGGACACTCCCAGCATCAAGCGTGTGCAAGAGGACACACCCTGTATCAAGCGTGTGCAAGAGAACACTCCCAGCATCAAGCGTGTGCAAGAGAACACTCCCAGCATCAAGCGTGTGCAAGAGAACACTCCCAGCATCAAGCGTGTGCAAGAGGACACTCCCAGCATCAAGCGTGTGCAAGAGGACACTCCCTGCATCAAGCGTGTGCAAGAGGACACACCCTGTATCAAGCGTATGCAAGAGAACACTCCCTGTATCAAGCGTGTGCAAGAGGACACTCCCAGCATCAAGCGTGTGCAAGAGAACACTCCCAGCATCAAGCGTGTGCAAGAGAACACTCCCAGCATCAAGCGTGTGCAAGAGAACACTCCCAGCATCAAGCGTGTGCAAGAGGACACTCCCAGCATCAAGCGTGTGCAAGAGAACACTCCCAGCATCAAGCGTGTGCAAGAGAACACTCCCAGCATCAAGCGTGTGCAAGAGAACACTCCCAGCATCAAGCGTGTGCAAGAGGACACTCCCAGCATCAAGCGTGTGCAAGAGAACACTCCCAGCATCAAGCGTGTGCAAGAGAACACTCCCAGCATCAAGCGTGTGCAAGAGAACACTCCCAGCATCAAGCGTGTGCAAGAGAACACTCCCAGCATCAAGCGTGTGCAAGAGGACACTCCCAGCATCAAGCGTGTGCAAGAGAACACTCCCAGCATCAAGCGTGTGCAAGAGGACACTCCCAGCATCAAGCGTGTGCAAGAGGACACTCCCTGTATCAAGCGTGTGCAAGAGAACACTCCCAGCATCAAGCGTGTGCAAGAGGACACTCCCTGTATCAAGCGTGTGCAAGAGAACACTCCCTGTATCAAGCGTATGCAAGAGAACACTCCCAGCATCAAGCGTGTGCAAGAGGACACTCCCAGCATCAAGCGTGTGCAAGAGGACACTCCCTGTATCAAGCGTGTGCAAGAGGACACTCCCTGTATCAAGCGTGTGCAAGAGGACACTCCCAGCATCAAGCGTGTGCAAGAGGACACTCCCAGCATCAAGCGTGTGCAAGAGAACACTCCCAGCATCAAGCGTGTGCAAGAGGACACTCCCAGCATCAAGCGTGTGCAAGAGGACACTCTCTGTATCAAGCGTGTGCAAGAGGACACTCCCTGTATCAAGCGTGTGCAAGAGAACACTCCCAGCATCAAGCGTGTGCAAGAGGACACTCCCAGCATCAAGCGTGTGCAAGAGAACACTCCCAGCATCAAGCGTGTGCAAGAGAACACTCCCAGCATCAAGCGTGTGCAAGAGGACACTCCCAGCATCAAGCGTGTGCAAGAGAACACTCCCAGCATCAAGCGTGTGCAAGAGGACACTCCCAGCATCAAGCGTGTGCAAGAGGACACTCTCTGTATCAAGCGTGTGCAAGAGGACACTCCCTGTATCAAGCGTGTGCAAGAGAACACTCCCAGCATCAAGCGTGTGCAAGAGGACACTCCCAGCATCAAGCGTGTGCAAGAGGACACTCCCAGCATCAAGCGTGTGCAAGAGGACACTCCCAGCATCAAGCGTGTGCAAGAGGACACTCCCTGTATCAAGCGTGTGCAAGAGGACACTCCCTGTATCAAGCGTGTGCAAGAGGACACTCCCAGCATCAAGCGTGTGCAAGAGGACACTCCCAGCATCAAGCGTGTGCAAGAGGACACTCCCAGCATCAAGCGTGTGCAAGAGGACACTCCCAGCATCAAGCGTGTGCAAGAGGACACTCCCAGCATCAAGCGTGTGCAAGAGGACACTCCCAGCATCAAGCGTGTGCAAGAGGACACTCCCTGTATCAAGCGTGTGCAAGAGGACACTCCCTGCATCAAGCGTGTGCAAGAGGACACTCCCTGCATCAAGCGTGTGCAAGAGGACACTCCCTGTATCAAGCGTGTGCAAGAGGACACTCCCTGTATCAAGCGTGTGCAAGAGGACACTCCCAGCATCAAGCGTGTGCAAGAGGACACTCCCAGCATCAAGCGTGTGCAAGAGGACACTCCCTGTATCAAGCGTGTGCAAGAGGACACTCCCTGTATCAAGCGTGTGCAAGAGGACACTCCCAGCATCAAGCGTGTGCAAAAGGACACTCCCAGCATCAAGCGTGTGCAAGAGGACACTCCCTGTATCAAGCGTGTGCAAGAGGACACTCCCAGCATCAAGCGTGTGCAAGAGGACACTCCCAGCATCAAGCGTGTGCAAGAGGACACTCCCTGCATCAAGCGTGTGCAAGAGGACACTCCCAGCATCAAGCGTGTGCAAGAGGACACTCCCTGTATCAAGCGTGTGCAAGAGGACACTCCCAGCATCAAGCGTGTGCAAGAGGACACTCCCTGCATCAAGCGTGTGCAAGAGGACACTCCCTGTATCAAGCGTGTGCAAGAGGACACTCCCTGTATCAAGCGTGTGCAAGAGGACACTCCCTGCATCAAGCGTGTGCAAGAGGACACTCCCTGTATCAAGCGTGTGCAAGAGAACACTCCCAGCATCAAGCGTGTGCAAGAGAACACTCCCTGTATCAAGCGTGTGCAAGAGAACACTCCCTGTATCAAGCGTGTGCAAGAGGACACTCCCAGCATCAAGCGTGTGCAAGAGGACACTCCCTGTATCAAGCGTGTGCAAGAGGAGACTCCCTGCATCAAGCGTGTGCAAGAGGACACTCCCAGCATCAAGCGTGTGCAAGAGAACACTCCCTGTATCAAGCGTGTGCAAGAGGACACTCCCTGTATCAAGCGTGTGCAAGAGGACACTCCCTGTATCAAGCGTGTGCAAGAGGACACTCCCAGCATCAAGCGTGTGCAAGAGGACACTCCCAGCATCAAGCATGTGCAAGAGGACACTCCCAGCATCAAGCGTGTGCAAGAGGACACTCCCTGCATCAAGCGGGTGCAAGAGGACACTCCCTGCATCAAGCGTGTGCAAGAGGACACTCCCAGCATCAAGCGTGTGCAAGAGGACACTCCCTGTATCAAGCGTGTGCAAGAGGACACTCCCAGCATCAAGCGTGTGCAAGAGGACACTCCCAGCATCAAGCGTGTGCAAGAGAACACTCCCAGCATCAAGCGTGTGCAAGAGGACACTCCCAGCATCAAGCGTGTGCAAGAGGACACTCCCTGTATCAAGCGTGTGCAAGAGGACACTCCCAGCATCAAGCGTGTGCAAGAGGACACTCCCAGCATCAAGCGTGTGCAAGAGAACACTCCCAGCATCAAGCGTGTGCAAGAGGACACTCCCAACATCAAGCGTGTGCAAGAGGACACTCCCAGCATCAAGCGTGTGCAAGAGGACACTCCCTGCATCAAGCGGGTGCAAGAGGACACTCCCTGCATCAAGCGTGTGCAAGAGGACACTCCCAGCATCAAGCGTGTGCAAGAGAACACTCTCTGTATCAAGCGTGTGCAAGAGGACACTCCCTGCATCAAGCGTGTGCAAGAGAACACTCCCAGCATCAAGCGTGTGCAAGAGGACACTCCCAGCATCAAGCGTGTGCAAGAGGACACTCCCAGCATCAAGCGTTTGCAAGAGGACACTCCCAGCATCAAGCGTGTGCAAGAGGACACTCCCTGCATCAAGCGTGTGCAAGAGAACACTCCCAGCATCAAGCGTGTGCAAGAGGACACTCCCAGCATCAAGCGTGTGCAAGAGGACACTCCCAGCATCAAGCGTGTGCAAGAGGACACTCCCAGCATCAAGCGTGTGCAAGAGGACACTCCCAGCATCAAGCGTGTGCAAGAGGACACTCCCTGCATCAAGAGGAACACGATCGGTCGCCAGGTGTTCTCCTCGAAGCATACTTCAACAGCATACGTGACAAAATCACAAACCACACCATCAGATTATTACATGACACACAGCTCTGTGGTAAAGTGTGGGAGTAAAACCTCTACTGGACCCTTGCAGAGTGATCTACCCGAACTCCACAAATGGTCAGAAGACTGGCAAATGCTTTTCGATATTGAAAAATGCAAGGCTTTACCTTTTGGTAGCCCGTTCTCAGAATAAATTGATTGGAACGAGACACCAACTTCCCTCTCACACCTCATGGATAGTTGTCTAGATATTTGTGGTGATCCGAAAGCATATTACGGTTCCAATAATAATAATCTACTTGTAAATTGGTAAAGGAACCATTGTCCTAAGGAGATAATATTCTTGTTATAACTGTATTGTATTATAAGTCGATGGTTTAAAATATATATATAAAGTCTGTGATAAAATCATTTTATTTGATATGCCATAAGGCCTAGGTTTTCTTTAATGTGAAATTCTATGGGATATTCAAATGGTTCTCGATTTTCATACTTCACATGGTTGAGAATAATATACTGTTTTAACCTAACCTAACGTTAACTTAACCTAACCATGAATAGGAAGCAGATAACAGCACTAATTACGTAGTGATTACCAGGAAAGTACAAACTCCCTGAGAACACGTTGCATTTTGGTCCTAACAATATACATCTTAACTACCATATCAACCAACCTTACTACTTGGGCTGGACGGTAGAGCGACGGTCTCGCTTCATGCAGGTCGGAGTTCAATCCCCGACCGTCCGAGTGGTTGGGCCTCCATTCCTTCCCCCCTCCCCCTCCCGTCCCATCCCAAATCCTTATCCTGACCCCCTTCCAAGTGCTATATAGTATATTATCAGGGGGAAGCGCCAAGCCTAATGGCTTGGCGCTTCCCCCTGATAATTCATTCATTCATACCGGAGCCGGTCGGCCGAGCGGACAGCACGCTGGACTTCTGATCCTGTGGTCCCGGGTTCGATCCCGGGCGCCGGCGAGAAACAATGGGCAGAGTTTCTTTCACCCTGATGCCCCTGTTACCTAGCAGTAAAATAGGTACCTGGGTGTTAGTCAGCTGTCACAGGCTGCTTCATGGGGGTGGAGGCCGCGCGGACACTAAAAAGCCCCGAAATCATCTCAAGATAACCTCAAGATAACGATATCAACCACATGACCATGCGGCAGAGTAATGAAGAAAAAGACCTACTAGCTAAAGTTTCACCATTGAAAATTGCTCACCAAGTAGGAATTATGATTCAAACAAGCCAACTAAACTTAAGAAATATTCAATCGAATCTTTGACTTCAAGGGCCTCGTAGCCTGGTGGATAGCGCGCAGGACTCGTAATTCTGTGGCGCGGGTTCGATTCCCGCACGAGGCAGAAACAAATGGGCAAAGTTTATTTCACCCTGAACGCCCCTGTTACCTAACAGTAAATAGGTACCTGGGTGTTAGTCAGCTGTCACGGGCTGCTTCCTGGGGGTGGAGGCCTGGTCAAGGACCGGGCCGCAGGGACACTAAAGCCCCGAAATCAACTCAAGATATAACCTCAAGATAAGGAGTAGAAAGAGGTTGTTCAGCTGTACAAGTCTCTAACGCGCCCCACTTGGAGTACTGTATACATTCTTGGAGGCCTCATCTTCAATAGGACAAATATGCTTTGGAGAAAGCTGAACATCGCGCCAAAAATCATATCAGAAGTGAAATGGTGAAAGAGATGGCGGAAAGTCAACTTTCATACCAGAAGCGGCATTGGGGCACAGGACTAACAACACAACAGTTGAGAGGCGGGCCGAAAGAGCAAAGCTCAACCCCCGCAAACACAACAAAGTGAACTAGGTGAACTAGGTGAATACAACACTACAAACTAGACATGACAGGACTGATCTTATCAAAAAACTTTAAACTACTGAACAATTAGAAAAATATTAATCCAAATTGTTTCTTTTAAAAGGCCCACTGTACCACACAAAAGGAAACTGCGTTAGGCACAACAAGCCACAATGTTGGACAGAAAACAGGAGGGCGTTCCTCACATACGGGTAATCAACGCATGGACCTGCCTGCCCACTGAAGTCATAAATGCCAAGACACTATTTTAGTTTAAAATTCAGGTGGAAAAAAATTCTCGGGAATAACGAGGAGACCTTTGACAAGTCGTCGGCTTTCTGTCGCAGTCGAGGCCACAAGAGATAGTGATCCTCAGGGCGTCGGAGCCACTATAGATAGTGGCTCTCAGGGCTTACTGTCTCCGTCGGGGCTACTGGAGATGGTGGCCCTCAGGGCTTTCTGTACCCGTCGAGGCTACTGGAGATGGTGGCCCTCAGGGCTTTCTGTACCCGTCGAGGCTACTGGAGATGGTGGCCCTCAGGGCTTACTGTACCCGTCGAGGCTACTGGAGATGGTGGCCCTCAGGGCTTTCTGTACCCGTCGAGGCTACTGGAGATGGTGGCCCTCAGAGCTTACTGTACCCGTCGGAGCCACTGGAGATGGCGGCCCTCAGGGAAACTCCCATAAAGTATACAATCCGATGTGGTTATCATGACAGTGGTGGGACAAGCGTCACCATCATTGTGGGGACACTAACAAGACGCCAGAGTACAGTAGTTTGTCCCTTCCGCTTCATTTTACTAGTGTTGATATTCAAGTGTTTTCGGACGATAGGAATACACTTTTTTTGCAATTATGCTAATTAGGTAAGACAGTGAATGATAGATATTCTCACTGTAAATATATTGCCATCCGCTACTTTCACCGTAGCCGAGGAACTAAAATATTAACCATTTTCGTCTTCGTTTCGTGTAATTTCCCGCCAAAATTTAACATTATGCGTATCCATGAAAAACAGTGATTAGGATTCCGTCTTGGCAAACATTCACCACAAAACATACGAATTTCACTTTTTTTATTATTTGCCTATTAGATGACTCAAAAACAATGGAGATATTTATCAAGATGACAATTAAGAGATTCTTTCCCGCCAAGACCTCAACTGACGCGGCCGGGCGGCTCACAAACTGCTTTCAAACCTACCGTCCTTATACCCCTCAATGTGGCTTTGTATTATTTTGTGAGCTGATTGATTGATGAAAACTAAGCCACCCAAGAGGTAGCACGGGCATGAATAGCCCGTAATTGTGGGTTCGTGTGTGTAAATATGATATAGCGTACCTGTAGATACGGTCCTCTAGAACACTACGTTACAATGAGAGTTTCACCCTACCAATGCCACAGCGTACCCAAAGGCATTACAAAATTGGATTTGGTTAGATTTAGGACTTTGTAGAAAGGTACTATTACTTTGTAATTGGGTGTTTGTGGTAATTGGTAGGTCCCTACCTGGAGGCGGGCGACCAGGTACCTCGCCCAATACCTTACAGGATGGAGGCATCGACCTACCTTAATGGCCTGCGTGGTGAGATAGATGGTAGGGATGGATAGGTTACGGCCCACTGCTGCTGGTCATCGGGCCGGACCCCTGCTCTGGCTAGCAGGATGGGCCGCTACTGACCAGCAGGATGGGCCGCTACTGACCAGCAGGATGGGCCGCTACTGACCAGCAGGATGGGCCGCTACTGACCAGCAGGATGGGCCGCTACTGACCAGCAGGATGGGCCACTACTGACCAGCAGGATGGGCCGCTACTGACCACCAGGATGGACCGCTACTGACCAGCAGGATGGGCCGCTACTGACCAGCAGGATGGGCCGCTACTGACCACCAGGATGGGCCGCTATTGACCAGCAGGATGGGCCGCTATTGACCAGCAGGATGGGCCGCTACTGACCAGCAGGATGGGCCGCTACTGACCACCAGGATGGGCCGCTACTGACCACCAGGATGGACCGCTACTGACCAGCAGGATGGGCCGCTACTGACCAGCAGGATGGGCCGCCATCCTTACTGCCTCTTCCGTGTTGACCGATGGTCAATTCACGTGGCACTGCCTTCCCTCCCCCCAGTCACTGTGACCGTGGCACTCTTCTTGTCTGTAAACACACACACACACGCAGGGTAGAGTGCCACGGGAAGTGTAGGTGGGCACGTTGGGGGCCCCCAGGTGCCAGAGTGCCAGGTATAGGGAGTGTAGGGTGTACACCTGTCGCAGGGCGAGCCGTGGCCGCAACACTGAGTGCCAGCGGCCAGTGATGGCGCTTAAGTGTTAGCTGGCTCCTCCCACACCTTGCGTGTTCCCGCCCCGCCCTCTGCTGCCCCTGCCGCCGCCGCTGCCATCGCTGCTGCCACCGCCGCTGCCGCCGCCGCTGCCACCGCCGCTGCCGCAGCCGCTGCCATCACCGCCACCCCCGCCACCATAAACACCCCCATCCATTATATGGCCTCTTAACACACACATTGGATGTGTGTGTGTATTTACTATTTGTATTTACTATTTGTGTCTTCGGGATCGAGCTATTAGCTCTTGGACCCCACCTTTCTAACCAATCTATTTGTCCTCTATTATATCTACTACATATATTTCTTGATATGGGTGTCGGGCTGTGTGTGTGTGTGTGTGTGTAATTACCTAAGTGTAGTTACAGGATGAGAGCTACGCTCGTGGTGTCCCGTCTTCCCAGAACTCTTTGTCGTATAACGCTTTGAAACTACTGACGGTTTTGGCCTCCACCACCTTCTCAATTAACTTGTTCCAACCGTCTACCACTCTGTTTGCTAAAGAAAATTTTCTAATATATTTTCGGCACCTCTGTTTTCTTAGCTTGAATCTGTTTCCTTTTGTTCGTGAAGTTGCTGGTTTCAGGAATTCCTCTTTGTCAGTTTGGTCTGTTCCTGTTAGTATTTTGCAAGTGGGGATCATATCTCATCTTGTTCTATATTCTAGTTATGGCATTTTTAACGCCTCTACTCTCTCCTCGTAACTCTTGTTTATCAGTTCCTGAAGCCTGATTTTTGTTGCCTGGTCGTAGAATTCAATTAATCCTGTGAGGCATGACTTGCCATCTCTAAACTCAAGCTGATGTTGTGTTACAAAGTTCTTTCGCTCCAGATGTTCCACTAGCTTTTTTCGCACAATCTTCTCCATCAACTTGCATGGTATGCAAGTTAGGGACACTGGCCTGTAGTTCAGTGCCTCCTGCCTATCACCCTTCTTGTATATCGGGACTACATTGTTGTCTTCCAAATTTTTGGCAGTTCACTTGTTAGCAGTGTTTTGTTATACACCATGGAGAGTGGCAGGCACATTACTTCTACTCCTTCCTTTAGTATCCATGGCGATATTCCATCTGGGCCTATAGCCTTTGTCACATCCAATTCTAGCAAAAGCTTCCTTGCCTCCCCGCTGGTAATCACAAACTCCTCTAGTGGTGTCTGGTTAGATATTCCCTCTCTTATCTCTGGGATTTCTCCTTGCTCTAATGTGAAGACTTCCTGGGATTTCTTATTGAGTTCCTCGCACACCTCCTTGTCGTTTATAGTGAATCTATCTTCCCCTATCCTCAGTTTCATTACCTCTTCCTTCACTGTTGTTTTCCTCCTGATGTGGCTGTGCAGCAGTTTAGGTTGAGTCTTTGCCTTGTTTGCTATGTCATTTTCGTATTGTCCTTCTGCCTCTCTTCTCACCCTGACGTGTTCATTCCTGGCACTCTGGTATCTTTCTCTGCTCTCAGGTGTCCTGTTATTTCTAGTTTCTCCACGCCCTTGTACTCTGTTGCTTAGCTAGCTTACATCTCTGATTAAACCATGGGTTTCTCGTCTGCATTTCTTTGGTTTACCTTTTGGGCTGGGACAAACTTGTCTGCTGCGTCCTTACACTTGTGCGTGATGTAGTCCATCATGTCTTGGGCCGTCATTCCCCTGAGCTCTGTTTTCCATTTTATATCTGTTAGGAATTTTCTTATCTCCTGTATGTGTGTGTGTGTGTGTGTGTGTGTGTGTGTGTGTGAGTGTGAGTGTGAGTGTGAGTGTGAGTGTGTGTGTGTGTGTGTGTGTGTGTGTGAGTGTGAGTGTGAGTGTGAGTGTGTGTGTGTGTGTGTGTGTGTGTGTGTGTGTGTGTGTGTGTGTGTGTGTGTGTGTGTGTGTGAGTGTGTGTGTGTGTGTGTGTGGGTGTGTGTGTGTGTATGTGTGTGTGTGCTACACACTACACTATACTACACTCACAACACGTAGCAGGCCCTCCCTCCCCCCTCCACCTTGCCGAATGCTTCACTATACTGACATCAACACCCACACTCAACACTGCTACCCTCAGGGCAACCCGTTCTCGCACTTGCTTACAGTCAATATTGGCTTATTTAATAAGTGCATATGTGACATACTAATTGATTGTGAATATTTTAGTTTACCTTGAAAAGCTTCATGGAAAACACCGACCTCACCTAACCTTCTTAGTATGTTAAGATAAGCATCTTATTGTTTCTTATTTACAATTATTACTTAACCTATCAACGGTATAGGTTAAGTAATTCGAGGCCACGCATAACTGTGACCCAGATGGTTATCTATGGCTGCACACCTCTTCTTTCTAGCCACACACTTGTAGTGACTTCTATAAATGACTGATAAATTAAATTTCTATTATACAATACTTAATTATAATAATTACGTGTTATTATGATTATTATGTATCATTATTTACATATATGTTATGTAAATAAGAGAAACTTTGGTTATAAACTACTCAGTTGGAAATGTACAGCAATTTATATATCAAGTTTTTTAATCTGAGTTTGGTTCAAGAGTCACTGAATATGTTCGGGTTTATGACCGTATCTCTCGTGGGTTAGGAAATGTAGATGTTTATCTCTCAGAATGTTTGGTAATATGTTTATTGTTTGTGATGTGTGTATATGTATGTATTAACACGATGTACTGAACAGGGTGAGAATATCTTGAGCTACCTCATCCCTTTATGTGTATTTTACCTCAATAAACTTATTTCAATTTCAATTTCTCGTGGGTGTAGGTAATATGGCCTTTTCTGATTTGTGAATCAACACCATTTGCCATTTAACAAGCTAATATTTGTTATTGCTATTAACTTCAAATGCGTTATTTCCCCCGAATATAATTATGTTGTGAGATACGTCACAGGTTAGTGAGGACGCCACACACCTCTACGTCACAGGTTAGTGGGGACGCCACAGCCTGCCGGCACCCCTACACCTCTACGTCACAGGTTAGTGGGGACGCCACAGCCTGCCGGCACCCCTAAACCTCTACGTCACAGGTTAGTGAGGACGCCACAGCCTGCCGGCACCCCTACACCTCTACGTCACAGGTTAGTGAGGACGCCACAGCCTGCCGGCACCCCTACACCTCTACGTCACAGGTTAGTGGGGACGCCACAGCCTGCCGGCACCCCTACACCTCTACGTCACAGGTTAGTGAGGACGCCACAGCCTGCCGGCACCCCTACACCTCTACGTCACAGGTTAGTGAGGACGCCACAGCCTGCCGGCACCCCTACACCTCTACGTCACAGGTTAGTGAGGACGCCACAGCCTGCCGGCACCCCTACACCTCTACGTCACAGGTTAGTGAGGACGCCACAGCCTGCCGGCACCCCTACACCTCTACGTCACAGGTTAGTAGGGACGCCACAGCCTGCCGGCACCCCTACACCTCTACGTCACAGGTTAGTGAGGACGCCACAGCCTGCTGGCACCCCTACACTTCAGCCATCGACCAGTCCTGAGAACATGTTACCCCAGCAATTACCGCCGTCACTGTCACTGTCGTAAATCACGTCAAGTGGAGACGGTGTACCTGGTCGACGCTCACCTCATGACCTTGTCGGACTGGTCACCGTAAACACTTCCAGGAACACGGTGTAACTTTTGCGTAACGAAGTTCTCATTCCTCTGACATAACGAAGTCGGCGTGAACCGCTTGCGTCAACGCACTAATAATAATATTTTATTCACAAGGAGGTACAATGGGTTGGTGAGGGTACAGAAGAGGGATATTTTTACATTCATGCAAAGCCATCAACACGCATAGTGTCTCGGGCAGGTCCTTAATCTACCATATCACGTAAGATGAAAAGGTACATTGTAGCAAGGTTTTATATCAACAAATAACTACAATGTAAGTTGACACAGGTGATTACACTGGTAAAGATATAAAGATATATGTCTTAAGTACTAATATTGGGTGAAGTAGGGTAGTACAAGATACAGTAAGAGTTTGAAGCACAAGGTAGGAAACTATGAGGATGATATTAGGTACTTTGGGGTTTTACTTTTGAACAGGGCAAAGGTTGAACAATTTTTTAATTCCTCAAGGAGTGAGTTCCATAGACGGGGTCCTTTTATTTCCATGAAATGTTTGCACAGATTTAGCCTGACTCTGGGGATATCAAAGCGATATTGATTTCTGATGTGATGATCATGCATCTATCAAGGAATATCTATTACATCAATCGAGGAAAAGTTTCAGATCTTGATTAGCATTTAGGAACAATGTTTTGTACATGTAGATAGCACATGAGAATGTGTGGAGTGAGAGTATGTTTAGCATGTTAAGGGACTTTAATAGTGGTGCTGTGTTGTCTGAAGACAGAGTTTGTTATAGTTCTGATAGCAGATTTGTTGAGTGATGATGGGCTTGAGGTAATTTGCAGTGGTTGAACCCCATCTTGAGGTTATCTTGAGATGATTTCGGGGCTTTAGTGTCCCCGCGGCCCGGTCCTCGACCAGGCCTCCACCCCCAGGAAGCAGCCCGTGACAGCTGACTAACACCCAGGTACGTATTTTACTGCTAGGTAACAGGGGCATAGGGTGAAAGAAACTCTGCCCATTGTTTCTCGCCGGCGCCTGAGATCGAACCCAGGACCACAGGATCACAAGTCCAGCGTGCTGCCCGCTCGGCCGACCGGCTCCCCATGCACAGATACCATATGTTAGACGGAGATTAGTGCATAGTATAATGAGAAGGTCCTCTCATTATACTATGAGAAGGTATAATAATCCTCCTAGCAGAAGGAAAAGAGATCATTATTAATTAATTATATTATTATTATAATAATTATTATACTTAATAATTTATTATGCACCCGATACCCATCCTGTGGGTGGTAGTTGAAAGGGTTACAAAGGCACATTATGGGCTCAGGGACTGAACCCCACAATTCATTTAGCTAAGCAAGTTACAATCTTGATGAACTAGTTACAAAATTCACTACATGTCGTCACATCATCAATGGGTTCAGATAACAACATTGAGAGCAGTGTTGCCAGAGGGCTAAAAGTAGCGAAGTGTGCTACTGTTGAATACCCGGCGCTACTTTTTACTTAAGGTTAAACTATATATTTAACTTGATTTATTCACATATAGAAAGTATATTGGGTTGTGAAAGTTAGTACATTGGGGCTTGATTGTTACATTCTAGCAAAGCCACTAACACGCATAGCGTTTCGAGGCTATGCTACATGCAACAAATATTGCTAAGTTATACTAATGCATTTTGTATTAAACACGAACAATGATAATATTAATATCATTAAATCATGTAGTTTACACTGCGTATTAAAATATATATTAACCTGAAAAGCGTACGAGTGAGTAACCAAAATATTGGGCGACAATTTATTACAAACTCGCTACTTTCAGCCATTCAGATGTGGCAGCTCTGACCGAGTCAACAACAGTTCAGTGGAGGTCAGGTCAGTGGGGCAGAGGTCATCATAACAACCGTTGAATAGTGCGGTGATAATAGCAATTACCTTGTTAAATGTGTGTGTGTGTGGCTGTTAAGACACTGTAATTAGCTTATCATGGACTACACTAATACCCATCCTGGGGGTCAATGGCTGGACGGATTTTAATTTTTATACCTGATTTACCTGACGGCCACTAACCCCTGAGGGACCTCGAGGAGAACAGGAAGCCGGCGGCTTGTCGAAGCGTTTTTACCTTGATGGTCTTTTTCCAGGTATATTTTGAAACAGTTTTGTCAGTTACGGCTTCGGCGGGTAGGCGGTTCCATGGGTTAATAACCCTGTGGGTGGAAAAGCATCCCCCCTGTTCTCAGGAGGTTATAGGGTCATATAATGGGTACCCCTGACTTCATAATGCCTATCTTTGGGGGGGGGGTGATGGGGGCTGTAAGGTTATAGGGTCACAATGTTCAATAAATCTCTAGAGTACCTTCCCTGATATCCTTAAAAAAGCAAGAGTAATGCCAGTTCATAAAGGAGGTAACACGGCAGACATAAATAATTACAGACCCGTAACAAATCTACCTATATTATCAAAAATATTTGAAAAAATTATTTACAAATAGCTCTACTCTTATCTCGTAAAATTCAATATACTAAATCCCTGTCAGTTTGGCTTGTGCTCCCAAAAGAGTACCAATGATGCAATTGTTAGTCTGCTTGACTTAATCTAGTCAGCCCTTGACAAAAGTGAGTTTCCGATTGGATTCTTCAATGACCTGAGAAAGGCTTTCGATACTGTTAACCACAACTACCTCTTACTTAAACTCCACCATTATGGAATCTGTGGCCTTGCCCTGAACTATATCCGATCCTTTCTTAGTGACAGACACCAATATGTAGCCATCAATGATATAACCCTCTCCTACTCTACCACTAACCGTAGGGGTGCCGCAGAGCAGCATCCTAGGACCCCTCCTGTTTCTTATAACCATCAATGATCTGCCTAATGTCTCTAATGTGCTTAGACCTATATTGTTTGCTGATAATACTACTCTCATCTACTCTGACCCTAACCCACTCATATTAAATAATGTTGTAAACAATGAATTAAAATAAGTCCACTTGTAGATGTCAACCAACAAACTCACACTAAACATAGTAAAGACCTACTACATCTTATTTGGAAGCAAATCAACAAATGCATTTCAGCTTCAGATAGATAATGTTAACATTAGCAATAAAAATGATGGAAAGTTCCTTGGCCTATAAGACAACAGACTCAACTTCAGCACCCATATACAATCCATAACTAAAAAGGTTTCAAAAACAGTTGGTATACTCTCTAAGATCAGATATTATGTACCCTACTCTGCTCTCCTCTCATTCTATTATGCACCTATCTTTCTTATGGTATCTGTGCTTGCAAACTACCTCAAGTCCATCATCACCCAGCAAAAATCTGCTATCAGGATAATAACAAACTCTGCTTTCCGACAGCACACAGCTCCCCCGTTTAAATCCCTAAACATGCTAAACATGAATTCACTCCATACATTCTCGTGTCAATTACATTTATAAACCCCTTCTCTTAAGTGCAAACCCTGTTCTGAAACTCTTCCTGGAGAGATGTAATGGAACACATACTCACCACACCAGACATAAATGTCTCTTTGATATCCCCAGAGTCAAATTTAATTTGTGTTAACACTTTATGCAAATAAAGGGACCTAGTCTATGGAACTCACTCCCTAATGAATTGAAAAGCTGTCCAACTTTTGCCTTATTCAAAAATAAAACCAAAAAGTACCTTATTTCATCTTCATAGTTTTCTACCTGGTGCTTTATCTCGCACTGTACCTAGTGCTACCTAATCCCCCAATATTTGTGCCTAAGCCATGTTGCTTTACCATTGTAATCTTGGATATCATCTGATATCATGGTTGTTGTATTGAGTACATATCCTGCTGGATTATTCCTTGAAATGATCCTCATATTTTGCTTCAGTGAACCAATGTATAACCCTGGAATGTTGTCCTAATGTACCTAGTAATCCTTTCATTGTGGTGTATTGTTATTATTGTGTATTATTCTAATCTGCTTCTGTGTCAAAAGTTCTTGCAATGTTCCTGTAAACATTTTTGACGATTTGCTGTAATTATTCTACTTAAAATTATCTGTATCTGTATAGTAACGTTGTAAAGTACTTTACAACGTTACTATACAGATACAGATAATTTTAAAAAGTTGTAAAAGTATTTTTTTGTAAATTTTGCTGTGAATTGTCTAAAATTATCTGTTTAAGGATATGCCCGAAATGCTGTGCATGCTAGTGGCTTTACAAGAATGTAAAATCTACTCAATTTCTATGTTCTCTGTTAAATCCCCAATGTACCTTCTTGTATATAAATAAATAAATAAATAAATAAATAAATGGGTATCCCAGACCCCATAATGTCCATCCTGGAAAGGGGGAGGGGCAATGGCTGGAAGGTTATAGGATCAAATAATGGGTACCCAGGCCACATGATACCCATCCTGGGAGGGCCAGTGGCAGAACGTTTATAGGGGGTTATATAATGGGTACCCTGGCTCCATAATACCCATCCTGTGGGGTGTGGCTGGAAGATTATAGGGTCGCATAATAGATTCAGGATCGGTATTCCAATGTTCCTTAAGCTAAGCAATTTATGTTTGTGAATATGTTGCCTTGTATTTTTGTAACCAAGTCGGGCAAGATTAAGGGAGGGTGTGTGGTAATGGTACAGTTCTACTTTATTCATTTTGATCAGTTTAATATTTTGTTTTTAGAATTATATAGATTCGGGCAATAACCCTATGGCTAAATGCTTCATCCACTGCAATAGTGTTTAGATAAAGAATATATATATTTTTTCCTCATGACCAAACATAATATCCTAACCTCATGTTTTAGAGAGTTCACAAACTAAAATGAATGTGATTGGTGCATTTATGGTTCAGTAGACTAAAAGACATATTTGTGTGTACGTTCTGTAAATCAATCTTGGTATTTTTGTTTTTTCAGCGTTGATTATACACCTAATAGTCAAAATTACATTCTTGGAGCCAAAAATTTTGTCTGCCACAATTTTATTTATAGAAAAAGTGGCATTTACCCTTGCCTCGGTAGTACCATGCACTTTTTTTTTTTTTATTTACCTCAAAATTGTTTATTTACTAAAAGTGGTACATTAATTTATCAGTATTATCTCTATTGTGCTGCTAAATTGCTATTGTTCACTGTACAGTATTGGTTGGCATATTTTAGTTTACTTTTCGAAACTTTTGACTTCTCGAACATTTCCTCTCCCCCCATCAGCCTCATCATCATCAACCACCCTCCAGTTTTCCACTGAAAATCAATTTTATACTAAAATTGTGTTTTACAGTGATGTTAATAGTTTGAAATCGTGTAGAATATGGTTGCCAGTCTTAGAACATGCAGCAGTATTTAAAAATTCTGTTTCTTACATATTTTGGTAAAAGACACAAATATTACCAGTGCATGTGCCTATATCATATACCCCAAGTAGTTAGGTTAGTATAGTACGTATCCACAAATTTCGGGAAAATATTTGTCGCTAATAGTTTTGGATGTCCATTTGCAAGTGTCTAATGAGAATCTTCTTCTTGGGGTTATCTTGAGATGATTTCGGAACTTAGCGTCCCCGCCGCCCAGTCCTCGACCAGGCCTCCTTTTTGTTACACCCCTCCCAGGAAGCAGCCCATAGCAGCTGTCTTACTCCCAGGTACCTATTTACTGCTAGGTAACAGGGGCATCAGGGTGAAAGAAACATTTTGCCTCAGAAACCTCAGGACACTACAAATCCGAAGCGCTGTCCACCCAGCTGTCAGGCGCCCTTACTTGACGAAAGTACACTAATAAAAGTTCAGTTTATAGTCAAAGTAAAGATGTTTAAACTCTAGCCCCAGACCGCACCCTTACTGAAAACTTTGCATATGTTAAATCTTAAGTCACTGCACATCGTCTCGGTGTACTTTACATGTATAAAACACTGCACTGTAATGCTAATCCTGACCTTAGCCACTTCCTAGAACCCATGGACACCACACGAGACACAAATATCTTTTTGATACTGTAGTCCAAGAGTGCAACTTAACCAAAGTAGAAATGCTATGTAAATCTAGGGTCCCAAACTATAGAATGACCTCCCTAATGACATGAAAGAATGTTCTTCTCTTAACCAGTTTAAAAGAGAAACTTAAAACTTCCTAATTCACTTTATGTAACCAATCTTGCTCACATCTTCACTACATGTCAACCTGCATTAAAATATAAAGAAAATCATGAGTGACAACTGAACTTAATAAACTATCTTTCAACATCCTGTAATATTCATAAATATACTATGATCCAGTGTCATTGGGTGTACAGTATACCTATCTAGGCAATCAGCTATTTGTATATGTATAATGTATCCCGAATATGCTGATCTGCTGGAGTTAGCAATGTACACACTACACTACACTACACTTGTTCATTAGCAATGTAGATCTGGGCCCTTAATATACAGCCCATCCTTTTTAGGTAGTCCTTATAGTAACGACTAGGACCATCATGCATATATTGACATAAAAGGCAATTAGAAAATAGTACAGTAATTGGTATTACTGTATTGAATTTGGTCTGGTATGAGGATAATGTACTGTACTGTACTTTGGCTTTATGTACTGGGTAAATATCTGCAGAATTTTCTAGTTTTTAAGAGACATTAAGAGACAGTTGGTTTACTAATCAGTCTGATGACTTTAAAGGTAGAGCTGCGATCTAACAGTTTTGGTATTTTACTTCCAGGAGTAGCACTGCTGTGCATACACGAGGTGTTAAGGAGAGATCAAGAAAATTAAAATGTCTCCCAGAAACTTATTACTTCTCTCCAACTCCACTGTCCACGGCAGCGGGTACTTGGAGTGGGCCGCACAGCATATCGAGGAATTTTTAACCAGGTATGGTTTTGAGGCTTATGCCTGGAGTAGTCTGCACTGTTTCAGGAATGGTTTTCCTTTTATACAGTTTTAGATGTGCTTTTATACAGTTTCATGGGTGCTTTTATACAGTTTCATGGGTGCTTTTATACAGTTTCATGGGTGCTTTTATACAGTTTCAGGGGTGTTTTATAAAGTTTTAAGGATGTTTCCATAAGTTTGAGGTGTAAACATAAGTGCTTTTAGATAAGCACTTTAGTCATGTTTAACGTTTGACAAATGGTCATGTTTTCATGTGTTACTATAGATACTGACCTTGAATGTCTGCCTTCACTTCCAGCTCATCCGGGCTACCAGATTAGGTCACAGAACCTAATGTTCACTGAACAAATTCTTAATGATTGTTTCTAAATTCATTCTTTGATAAATTTCTTTTTCTATTCTGAAAATGTTGTGGGGGAGGGGGATGCCACACACCTCTTGAGGATTAGAAAATAGTACCCCGAGTACAGAAAGGTTAGGAACCACTATTAGAGAATGTGTAAACGCTTCTGGAAGGGCTCTAAGGTGCCTCCTTGTTGCTATCTACAATTCAATTCATGCCAAGTCCTTGCAAGTCACTGTAAGCCTACCACGGTCCTGGAAGACAAAACCTGGCCCCCTACTGTAAAGGAGCAAGGGATACTAGATCACCCAAACCAAGAAAAGGCCGCTGGAAAGGTGGGCGAGCCAAAACGGATAACCAGGATGTTAAACAAAACATAGAAAATAAGACCCTGAACTGGACAAGGCACAGGTTTTCTCTCCTTTCCTTGGATTTCTGTTGCCCTCATGGTCAATGATTACTTCTTAAACAATGTATCGGCAATTAGCTACAGTTGATTGAAGGAAGATCCCGATACATCGAGTGATGACTTGGAGATCCTGCCTGTTACACACCCACCTCCAAAATGAGAGAATCACCAGCCCGCGCTTTGTCAACTGCGAGCATTCCAATAATAGTTCTTTTTCAAGTCGTATTCCCAACTTATTTCTTTCTTTGTCTCCTTGAATTCCAGACTGGTTTCCTACATTTAACACTGATTTTCACAACATGTTCACCAGTCACAAATTTTTCCCAAGTTGGACTTGGGAAAGTTTCTTAGCCTTTATCAGTTTATCATTTTAGAGAGGCATGTTCTCGTTCTGTAACTATGCACTGTGGGAGTTTCGAATGTTTTTGCCTTTCAAACCAACAGTTTCAACTGTTTAATGCCAGTTACAGTACCAACATTATTCCACAGATTCCTTTCAAAGAAGACCCCTTCCTTACAATGTGCAATTATAAGATTTGGGCATCTGTATATATGTATACTGTAATTTTCAAAGTCATACATAATGAACACCACCTGTGACCCATCTTGTTAGAATGGAAAACTAAATAAAGTGAGAAGCAATGAAAATAAATCGACAAAGCTATTTTCCTCATTTCTGCTGAAAAAATGCAACTTCTCTGGGCCGCTACATCTAAACCACAAGAGGTAGAGACTTTTAATTGGGTTCTTATGCTACTTGGATGCTAATTAGCAATGTCAAATGGAAAAACATATTTTTTAGAATTTTTATATTTTATGTGTACCTGGGTGTTGCATGGTATAAACAGTGGCACAGCCCAGGGGTTAAAGAGCACTGAGGGTGCCACAAATCCTAACAAAAATAAAAGCTTCATTCAGCCTCTGCTCTATTCCAGTGTGAAGAAACTGGGAGAGTCTGTCAGCCAGCACATTTGATATCTCATGAATCTGGTCTGCTCTGAGAACTGAATCTAGAGACTTCAGGAAAGTAGATAGTCTGCATCCAAATCCTCAACAGGAAAGACCAGGTGGTAGCTAATGCTGCCAAATCCCTGTCAACAAGTTGGCATGTACACTAACTAATCCTTTGGGAATGAATAGAATTTAGTATAATTTCATGAATGTTGCTGTAAGATGTGCGCACTTATCAGTGGTTGAAATGAAGCTCCGGATACACAAAGCTTCTCCACTTCCTCCATGGCATCCGAAAGCTTGTCCCCACTTGTAGATTGTCTCTTGCAGTCTCCACACAGTCACTGTGAAGCTCCTCACTATGCCATCCACAGAAGTCATGTTTCCTAACTGGGCAAACCTGCTCCTAGAACAACACTAACTTTAATTCACAACACTGGTCCTTTGTACCAGTTCTAGACATAAATTTTTGTCTTTCTGGAGAGAGCAGTGAACACAGCTTCTTGTGGCAGTTGGATAGCAAGTGAGCTCTCTGGGGTTGATCTGGCCTACAGGCTCTTGTATATCATTGGAATCGATGCTGTTGGCTGCTGCTTCACATTAAGTATAATCAAATATAGCTTGCTACAATATCTACTGTTCCCATTTGGTCTTGAGAAGTCAAGTAATATGAAGGTGGAGGTGATGACAAAGCCCTGTTGAGTGCCATCTTTTTGTGTCAGAAATATGCATATCACATGGCAAGAACAGTTTAAAAAATTCTCCACTTTGGACTCTTGACCTGTCTTGACCACACACACCAGATCTTGATCAGGGATCAGTAGGATCTTGCATTAGGGAGTAACTGGGATGGCTCAGAAAATCTGTTATCTTGCTCTGGAGTATTATTGCCATAAGTTGTTGAGCAGGACAAGGCAGTAAAGCTTTCCATTTAATACTGTGATTGTCTGAGCCAAAATTGCTTTATTTCTGTCACAGCCACAATGTGAAGCGGGTGTTGTTTGTGCCATATGCCTTACGCAAGATGGACAATTATGCTGAGACGGCTCATAAAAAATTTACATCTTGGGGTATGTTACATTTATTGATTTATTTTTGGTTTGTTATATTTTACCATAAGATAAAGGTAGATCATTTGTCTGCACATTTTATATATTTTAAAGTACTGTACTGTAGTTATTTAATAAACTTTAACCTTGCCATTTGTCACATAATTTTTTTCCAGGATTTGAATTAGATAGTGTGCACAAGGCTGAAGATCCAGTTGCTGCAGTCAATAAGGCTGAAGCCATATTTATTGGTGGAGGTAATACCTTCCAGCTTCTCGCCTCACTCTATGACAACAAGCTGGTGGAACCTATCCGCAAGAGAGTATTGCAGGTGAGATTGTTATAATTAGTTGAAAGATATTTCAGGTTGCTGGCCTCACAGAATTCCAGTGTAAGTAAACCTAGGGAAGGTGCATCAATTCTTGCAAAACACTGCAGTTAATTTTATCCTCAGTGAGTGAGAGAGAGAGTGTGTAATTACCTAAGTGTAGTTATAGGATGAGAGCTACGCTCGTGGTCTCTCATCTTCCCAGCACTCTTTGTCATATAACGCTTTGAAACTACTAACGGTCTTGGCCTCCACCACCTTCTCACCTAACTTGTTCCAACCGTCTACCACTCTGCTTGCGAAAGTGAATTTTCTTATACTGTATTTCTTCGGCATCTGTGTTTAGCTAGTTTAAATCTATGACCTCTTGTTCTTAAAGTTCCAGGTCTCAGGAAATCTTCCCTATCGATTTTATCAATTCCTGTTACTATTTTGTATGTAGTGATCATATCACCTCTTTTTCTTCCGTCTTCTAGTTTTGGCATATTTAATGCCTCTAACCTCTCCTCGTAGCTCTTGTCCTTCAGTTCTTTGAGCCACTTAGTAGCATGTCTTTGCACCTTTTCCAGTTTGTTGATGTGCTTCTGATATGGGCACCACACAACCGCTGCATATTCTAGCTTTGGCCTAACAAAAGTCGTGAACAATTTCTTTAGTATATTGCCATCCATGTATTTAAAAGCAATTCTGAAGTTAGAAAGCGTGGCATAGGCTCCTCGTACAATATTCTTTATGTGGTCCTCAGGTGATAGTTTTCTATCTAGAACCACCAATAGATCTCTTTCTTTAACAGAATTCTTTAAAGATTTCTCACATAATATATAGGTTGTGTGGGGTTTATGTTCTCCTATTCCACATTCCATAACATGGCATTAAATTCCATTTGCCAAGTGGTGCTCCATATACTTATTTTGTCCAAGTCATCTTGAAGGGCATGACAATCATCTAAGTTTCTTATCCTTCCTGTTATCTTAGCATCATCAGCAAACATGTTCATATAATTCTGTACACCAACTGGTAGATCATTTATTTAGACAATAAACATCACTGGTGCAAGAACTGAACCCTGTGGCACTCCACTTGTGACATTTCTCCAGTCCGATACATTGCCTCTGATCACTGCCCTCATTTTTCTATCAGTCAGAAAATTTTTCATCCATGTTAGAAGCTTACCTGTCACCTCTCCAATATTTTCCAGTTTCCAGAACAACCTCTTATGTGGAACTCTGTTGAAAGCCTTTTTTAGGTCCAGATAGATGCAGTCAACCCAACCATCTCTTTCCTGTAATATCTCTGTTGCTCGATCATAGAAACTGAGTAAATTTGATACACAGAATCTTCCAGATTGAAAACCATACTGTCTGTCTGATATTATATCATTTCTCTCCAGGTGTTCTACCCATTTAGTTTTAATTATTTTTTCCAATATTTTGACTATTACACTTGTCAATGATACCGGTCTATAATTAAGGCGGTCTTCCCTGCTTCCACTTTTGCAGATTGGAACTATGTTATCCTTTTTCCACACATCAGCTACAACTCTTGTACACAGGGATGCCTGAAAAATCATTTGAAGTGGAATGCTGAGCTCAGGTGCACATTCTCTCAGAACCCATGGTGAAACTCCATCTGGACCAACTGCTTTGTTTTTACAGTACTTAGCTCCTTGAGCATTTTTTCCACTTCATCTCTACACACCTCTATGTGCTCTATGTTCCCTGGAATTCTTATTGTGTCTGGTTCCCTAAAGATTTCATTTTGTACAAACACACTTTTTAACTTTTCGTTTGTGTTTCACACATTTCCTTTTCATTTTCCGTGAATCTATTTCCCATTTTCAACCTCTGAATATTATCCTTTACCTGCAATTTGTTGTTTATGAATTTATAGAATAGACCTGGTTCTGTTTTACATTTGTCTGCAATCCCCTTTTTCAAAATATTCTTTCTGCCTCTCTCCTCACTGCCGTGTAGTTGTTTCTCGCATCTTTGTATCGCTGGTATGTTTGGGGTTTGGCCTCTTCCTGTATTGATTCCATTTTTGTGTCTTTTGGTCTTTGGCCCTCTCGCAATTTCTATTGAACCCATCCTGTTTTCTAGTTCTGCATCTCTGTTTTGGTATAAATTTTTTTGTTCCTTTATCATATATTTCACAAAACTTGACATACATCTCATTCACTTCCTTGTCTAGCATCAAGTCTGTCCAATTATACTCACTAAAAAAATTTCTAAGGTGGCCATAATGTCCTCTCCTGAAGTCAAGTTTTTCAACTGCTTCAACCTCCATATTTTCTTCCAGATTATAACGCATTGCATACTTTATTCCCAAAAAGACATGGTCACTTTTACCCAAGGGAGGAAGGTACTGAATGTCAAATATCTCTTCCTCCTTCCTCGTAAATATCAAATCTAGCATGGAGGGAACGTCCTTTCTTCATCCTCGTAGCTTGTTTAATTAATATGTTGATGTTTCCAGGATGAGGTCTACAAATCTACAGGTTCAAAAATCTTCTGTTTTAGCTTCATATGCTTCTCAGTCTATGGATCTCAAGTTCAAGTCACCGACTATCAACAGTCGTGATCCATCGTTATCCGCTCTCGCTATAATCTCTCTCATTATTGTTATAAGACCTTCGTGTTTACTATCTAGCTCCTCCTTTGACCATGTGCTGCTTGGCGGTGGACTATATGCATTTATGATCAGTAGTTTATCATCCTCATGGCAGATCTCTAGTGCTATTATGTCAACTTCTTGTTGCGCCACCACCACAGCAACGCCACCGCCTTTCCTAGTTTTTCTGTCCTGTCTCCAAATTGAGTAGCCCCTTGGGAATATAACCTCATTTAAAATAAAATCTTCAAGTTTTGTCTCTATGAGTGCAACAATGTCTGGTCTCTGCAGCTGTATTACATCACTTAACTCCAGTATCTTTGATCTCACTCCATCTATGTTGATGTATGCAATCTTCAGGAACTTGTTACCCCTCTCCTTATTCTTCACTCCCCCTCTCTCTATTGATTTTGTTGGTTTGCCTTTATGTACCACTTTTACTGGTCTGCCTAGCCCTATCACTTTGTAGAAAAAAGAATTGATTTCTTCCTCATTCCTGCTCTCATTTAAACTTTTTGCCTCGGCGAGGTTCAGTTTCAGCTTCTTCTCTGTCTTCTTTCGAAAGATCTTGTCTTAACGACCACACTTTCCCATCCTCATCACTTTGTAATTTTCTAGCATTCCTGAGTACTTCTTCCATCTGTTTGGCACCGTTTAGGGTGATCCTCAAAGGTCAATCTTTCCCTTTTACGTATTTGCCTATTCTCCTGTAGTTGCACACATTCTCCATGGTAGTAAGACCTTGTACGAGGCCAACAATTTTATCTACTACTTTCGCTTCTTCTACAGCTCTTTCTGACCTAGATGTTATCTTCTTTTCTTTACATCCAAAAATTATCAGGGACTTACTCCGATCAGCTGTGTTTTGCACCTACTTTGGGTTAGATGCCAATTCCTTTCTCACTTCCAGCCTAATGTTTGTTTTATCCTGGTTGCTGCAGTGTTTGGCTTCCTTTACTGCTTCTTCAATTTTTTCCTTCTCCTTGGCCCTTGTGCATAGGTGAGTTGCATATCTTTCTTACACTGTTCTATTCCCTGTGTAACTTCCTCCATCTGTGCTGACAAAAGCTGTTTCTCCTGTTGAATTTCCTTACTTAACCTATTGTAGTCATTTATGTTTAAATTTACTTTAACTTCTTCCATAGCTATTTTGAAGAGTTTATTTTCTTCTTCCATAGCTTTGCAATTTGTTTCCAATTGATTCTTATCCTTGCACAAGTCTTTCACTATATCCTCAAGACATAAAACTTTGCTATTCAAATGGTCATTGCTTTCTTTCAATTTACTAATTATTTCTACATGAGAGTTCACTATAGTCTCTAATTTTACCAATTGTGTGTGTGTACTCACCTAATTGTACTCACCTAATTGTGCCTGCGGGGGTTGAGCTTTGGCTCTTTGGTCCCGCCTCTCAACTGTCAATCAACTGGTGTACAGATTCCTGAGCCTACTGGGCTCTATCATATCTACATTTGAAACTGTGTATGGAGTCAGCCTCCACCACATCACTTCCTAGTGCATTCCATTTATTAACTACTCTGACACTGAAAAAATTCTTTCTAACGTCTCTGTGGCTCATCTGGGTACTAAGTTTCCACCTGTGTCCCCTTGTTCGTGTCCCACCCGTGCTGAAGAGTTTGTCTTTGTCCACCCTGTCAATTCCCCTGAGAATTTTGTAGGTGGTTATCATGTCTCCCCTTACTCTTCTGTTTTCCAGGGATGTGAGGTTCAGCTCCTTTAGCCTTTCCTCGTAGCTCAATCCTCTCAGTTCCGGGACGAGCCTGGTGGCATACCGCTGAATCTTCTCTAACTTTGTCTTGTGTTTAACTAGGTATGGACTCCAGGCTGGAGCTGCATACTCCAGGATTGGTCTTACATAAGTGGTATACAGGGTTCTGAAAGATTCCTTACACAAGTTTCCGAAGGCAGTTCTTATGTTGGCCAGTCTAGCATATGCCGCTGATGATATTCTTTTGATGTGGGCCTCTGGAGACAGGTTCGGTGTGATATCAACCCCCAGATCCTTCTCTCTATTTGACTCTTTCAGGATTTCCCCTCCCAGATGATACCTTGTGTTCAGCCTCCTGCTCCCTTCGCCTAATTTCATCACCTTACACTTTCCCGAGTTGAACTTTAGCAGCCATTTTCTAGACCATTCCTCCAGTTTATCCAGGTCATCCTGTAGTCTCTGTCTATCTTCATCCGTTTTGATTCTTCTCATAATTTTTGCATCATCAGCAAACATCGAGAGGAATGAGTCTATACCCTCTGGAAGATCGTTCACATATATTAGAAACAGGATGGGTCCAAGTACTGAGCCCTGTGGGACTCCGCTGGTGACATCTCGCCACTCTGATGTCTACCCCCTCACCGTTACTCGCTGTTTCCTGTTGCTTAAGTACTCCCTTATCCACTGGAGCACCTTCCCTTTTACTCCTGCCTGTTGCTCCAACTTTTTTAACAGCCTTTTATGGGGTACTGTGTCAAAGGCTTTTTGGCAATCCAGGAAAATGCAGTCGGCCCACCCTTCTCTTTCCTGCCTAATTTTCCTTGCCTGGTCATAAAATTCTATTAAACCTGTGAGGCACGATTTACCATCTCTGAACCCATGTTGGTGGTGCGTTACAAAGTTATTTCCCTCCAGATGCTCTACGAGCCTTTTCCTCACGATCTTCTCCAGCACCTTGCATGGTATACAAGTTAAGGAAACTGGCCTGTAAGTATGTGTGTGTTTGTGTGTGTGAGAATGAGAATCCAAATTTCTCCATTGTTTGATATCTTTGCAACTATTGAGGTGCATTATTAGGTTTGAGAGTTGAGAAAGGAGGTCAGATATAAATTATAAACAGAAATACCTTTTCCTTCTTTACAATATACAGTATCTGTGGAGTTATGACGAGAGGGTTCCTCAAGACTGTGATTGGACAGGTAGTCACGTAAGCTATAATGGAAATAATTGTAGGACTCTTAGCAATGCTGTTTTGAATTTTATTCCTTGGACACTGACACAGTGTGACAGTGGTCACCCTTCCCCCTCTGGACACTGACCTTGGCCCCCCCTGGACACTGACCTTGGCCCCCCCTGGACACTGACCTTGGCCCCCCCTGGACACTGACCTTGGCCCCCCCTGGACACTGACCTTGGCCCCCCCTGGACACTGACCTTGGCCCCCCCTGGACACTGACCTTGGCCCCCCCTGGACACTGACCTTGGCCCCCCCTGGACACTGACCTTGGCCCCCCCTGGACACTGACCTTGGCCCCCCCTGGACACTGACCTTGGCCCCCCCTGGACACTGACCTTGGCCCCCCCTGGACACTGACCTTGGCCCCCCCTGGACACTGACCTTGGCCCCCCCTGGACACTGACCTTGGCCCACCCCTGGACACTGACCTTGGCCCACCCCTGGACACTGACCTTGGCCCCCCCTGGACACTGACCTTGGCCCCCCCTGGACACTGACCTTGGCCCCCCCTGGACACTGACCTTGGCCCCCCCTGGACACTGACCTTGGCCCCCCCTGGACACTGACCTTGGCCCCCCCTGGACACTGACCTTGGCCCACCCCTGGACACTGACCTTGGCCCACCCCTGGACACTGACCTTGGCCCCCCCTGGACACTGACCTTGGCCCCCCCTGGACACTGACCTTGGCCCCCCCCTGGACACTGACCTTGGCCCCCCTGGACACTGACCTTGGCCCCCCCCTGGACACTGACCTTGGCCCCCCCCTGGACACTGACCTTGGCCCCCCCCCTGGACACTGACCTTGGCCCCCCCCCTGGACACTGACCTTGGCCCACCCTGGACACTGACCTTGGCCCCCCTCTGGACACTGACCTTGGCCCCCCCCCCTGGACACTGACCTTGGCCCCCCCTGGACACTGACCTTGGCCCCCCCTGGACACTGACCTTGGCCCCCCCCTGGACACTGACCTTGGCCCCCCCTGGACACTGACCTTGGCCCCCCTGGACACTGATGTTGGCCCCCCTTCCCATGGACACTGACTTTGCCCCCCCCCCCCTGGATATTGACTGGTGCTCTCCCTCTTGACACTAACCTTTTATAGTTTGTGTAAAGAATATCCCTTGTTTATATGTAAGTAATGTAGAGTATTCTTATTATTTTAAAGAATAACCTGCTGTGTTTATAACCCTAAATTACTTTCCTCATTTATATACCTTAATGAAGGGATTTGCTGTATGTCCTTGTAAGCCTTATTAGAATACATTTTGATGCTGATGATACTGATCATTGGGCTTAGTGCAAGATTTGTCTTCTGGCTGAGGCAAGCATTAGGAAGTATGGACCTTCATGTCTAAGCTCGACCAGCTGTTATAAGTACTGCAAGTTTGACAGTGTACTTGCAAGGGGAGGCCTGGCTAAATGGTCATTTTGTATACCATGTCATGATTGCTATGATACTTGCAGTTGTCAGTGAATATATGAAGGTTCGACACTAATACTAACCTAGTATAATAGATGTTTAGCTAGTATTATACTAGATGGCACAGCGATCATCTTTAGGACTCGGGCAAGGAAAATTAGTGTAGGCTCATTTTAACTTAAGTGTCAAGTGAAAGTGCTCAGCTAGGTTTATTATATAGCCCTTAGTGTAGTAAGAACACGTGGCGTCATAACAGCACGTAGAGTACTTGATCAAAACGTGGCCTCGGTGGTGAACTACAGGTATATATGTATAACTTGTCATTTATTTCAACATGGCGTAAAAAACAACTTTCTTTCAGGATGGAATTCCTTATATTGGGAGTAGTGCTGGCACCAATGTGGCAACAGTAAGCATCAACACTACCAATGACATGCCCATCATCTACCCTCCAAGCTTCAGTGCTCTGGCTCTAGTGCCATTCAACATCAACCCTCACTACATTGATGCAGATCCATCAAGCAAACATAAAGGGGTAGGTACTGTATTCTATCAAAGCCCAAGAATGTTTGTAATTGTTTGTGCCTGCTTGTGCAGCTTTCAGTGTCCTGATTTTGGGAACCCAATAGATGATACACCCAGCATTGCACCAGACCTGTATTCTTGTGTATGTTTACCATTTTGTTCCTGAACACAAGGGTTCTTCTTCCATACAGCTTAACCACCACAGACCCCCACCCCCTGCAAGCTGAAGCCATCTGTTGCTTGCAGCACAGTTACCAAAATTACTGCTTAGTATCCCATGTCATCGGCTTGGTGCCTCCTTCTGATAATTACTTATCCATGTCATGCCACTCCTTTCTAAGGACACCCTTAAGAGAACTCTTGCAGACAGAGCAGTCTAATGCACCGAAGCCTGCCCTCAACAATGCCCGAGGCTACCCAGGTTTTAGGTTTAGGTTTTTTAGGTTTTTAGGTAAAACCTCCTACCATAGGTTTTAGGACAGCTGGCTGCTTGTCACTGACCAAGCTCATATGCCACATACAGTGCCTGCCATGGTCAACAGATGTACTCTGATACACTGACATCCTTCTTTCAGAGGCTATCACTTGTCCATCAGGGGCCAGATTCACGAAGCAGTTATGCAAGCACTTACGAACCTGTACATCTTTTCTCAATCTTTGACGGCTTTGTTTACAATTATTAAACAGTTAATGAGCTCCGAAGCACCAGGAGGCTGTTTATAACAATAACAACAGTTGACTGGGAAGTTTTTGTACTTATAAACTGCTTAATAAATGTAACCAAAGCTGTCAAAGATTGAGGAAAGATGTACACGTTTGTAAGTACTTGCGTAACTGCTTCGTGAATCTGGCCCCAGGACATTGTTCTTTCAGAGGCTATCGGTGAAAATTTATTGGACGCTCCTCTGCACAGATGATGCCATACCATTGCTGACTGCATCCAAATGCTGCTTAATGGTTGCTCCTTCCAGTTTCCTTGATTAGTCTACCTCTGCACATTCCACGATTGTTGCTCCCACCATTTTGTCAGCGTTCATAAATTCATGTGATGAATTTCTCCTCAGTTGTCTTATCACTCTGATATCCTATGGCTATTCTGTTAATTTATATACCCTGTAGTGTTGCATAATGCAAGACTTTTCCTGTGTAGATTCATGTAGATTTATATTGTATTCTTTTCAGTGTATCATCATCATAATCTATTGTTACTTTTTTGAAAAGTAATTTATATTGAAAAATAGTGTACTGTACATGGCAGATGTCCCATACAGGAGAGAATGAAGATGATACATGGATGCTGCTAATGTCGGTTGTGAAAGTAGGACAAATACTTAAGGAATTAATGTTGTGGTCTGAGCCATTGCTACTACTGTACCGTGGTCCAACCTTCCCAATGACAACAGTTAACCTTCAGAACGGCACGAATGGAGACTAGGATCAGGGCACAGGTAAAATACTGTAACATATTTGCAAAGCAGTTTACTTATTAAATATCTTGACACCCTGCAGTGCTAAAAAGCAAAAGACTGTAGGTGTATTTACTGGAAAAAAATCAACTACTGTATATTCATATTGCCACAATACTAATGAAGTTATTTTTACTTGATTGCATTGACTAGATTACAGTACATATATAGAAAGAATGAAGGTTGCCATTAGCGATTTAATATAAGCGGTAAAAGACTAATAAAGAATGCAATAAGTACTTGAAACAATAAAAGATGGAGGAAGGAAGCAGAGTTCACTGAAACCATTGTAAAGTAAAATGAAAATTTATCTTCGTGTAGTTTCAGTGAATGCAGCCAGGGGGAATAAGTAATGTCAAGTGAAATTATATTCTCTTTAATTTTCACAAGAACAATATTTTTAAGTGAATAATAAGAAAAATGAGTGGTGAAATATTATTTTGTACAGTGTTTGTGCAAAGTACTGTAATTAAATCTACAAAAATGTAGTAAGTGATCTTTGGAATTACAAAGGTACTGTGCTGTACTATACTGTATGTCTGCTAAATTAAAAAAAGAAACTATTAGATGAAAGTGACTGGATTAACATACAATTATATTGTACAGCAGTATCCTGTCAATTTAATGACCTATGTGGGGTATTACCCACCTACTCCCTAAAACAGATCCGAAGTTGTTAAATGTCTGTAATATTTTGAGTAATTCTCGGCTCCCCGAAGAACTTTTTTTTTTTAATCAAAATGATGATATAACTTCCTCTCACTCCCTCATGCATAGACACTCATCCCTTTCACACACAGCTGCAGGGAAAGACTGGTACATTTCCACAGTCACCCCAGGAGAACACTGGTACATTCCCACAGTCAAAAGGATATCATCAGTGGCATAGGCTAGACTGGCCAACATAAGAACTGCCTTTAGAAACTTGTGTAAGGAATTGTCCAGGACCTTGTATACCACTTATGTCAGACCAATCCTAGAGTATGCAGCTCCAGCCTGGAGTCCATACCTAGTTAAACACAAGACAATGTTAGAGAAGATTCAGAGATATGTCACCAGACTAGTCCCAGAACTGAAAGATATGAGCTATGAGGAAAGTCTACAGGAGCTAAACCTCACATCCCTGGAAAACAGAAGAGTAAGGAGAGACATGATAACCACCTACAAAATTCTCAGGAGAATTAACAGGGTGGACAAAGACAAACTATTTAGCATGGGTGGAACACGAACAAGGGGACAAGGTGGAAACTTGGTACATACCCAAATGAGCCACAGAGACATTATATATATATTTTTTTCAGTGTCAGAGTGGTTAACAAATGGAATGCATTAGGCAGTAATGTGGTGGAGGCTGACTCCATACACAATTTCAAATATAGATTTGATAGAGCCCAGTAGGCTCCAGAATCTGTACACCAGTTGATTGACAGTTGAGAGGCAGGACTAAAGAGCCAAAACTCGACCGACACAAACACAACTAGGTGAGTACAGTCATTCCAGGGGAAACACTGGTATATTCCCACAATCACTCCAGGGAAAACACTGGTACATTCCCACAGTCACTCCAGGGGAAACACTGGTACATTCCCACAGTCACTCCAGGGGAAACACTGGTACATTCCCACAGTCACTCCAGGGGGGGAAACACTGGTACATTCCCACAATCACTCTAGGGGGGAAACACTGGTACATTCCCACAGTCACTCCAGGGGAAACACTGTTACATTCCCACAGTCACTCCAGGAGAAACACTGGTACATTCCCACAGTCACTCCAGGGGGGGGGGGGTGAAACACTGTGGAAAGCATCAGTCTAGGAAGGGTGTAGTTGTGCCACAAGAAGCCAATGATGACTGCCTGTTTACTTACTGGCAGGCTCTGTAAATTCAATGGTAATCATAATCTGCCTTTCCTGGATTTGAGTCTGTAAATGAGGACCCAAATACTGGTCTCAAACCCAGCTGTTAAATCCAGTGGGACGGAAAAGCAGAGGTCTTTAAATCAGATGAATACTTAAATAAAATGAGTAGTAGGAGAAAATGACATGCAAGCACATGTGGGAACCTTGCAAGGCTTCCCTAGATGCTGCACATTCTCTTCTTTGAGGTTTAGGGTTTCTACAAACATAACCAGAGGTTGTACTTCTCTATACAATATAATATTACCACACTGTACTCTTAATATGTATTTCAGGAGACTCGAGAAGAAAGAATCAACCAGTACCATGAGGTACCAGACACACCACCAGTACTTGGCTTGCGTGAAGGATCGCTACTGCACGTGACGGAACAGGCAGCTCTTCTCAAGGGTTTGCACCCAGCTCGACTTTTTAGACCGTAAGCAAGCTGCCACTTATTTATTTATGTGGGGGGAGAGATGTGCCATTTATTAAGAAGGGTATATAAAGATAAGTAGTGGTTATTTATTTATTTATATACAAGAAGGTACATTGGGGGTTAAGAGAGAACAAAGGAATGATGTTGATTTTACAATCTTGTAAAGCCACTAGCACGCATAGCATTTCGGGCAAAATAATGTATGGGCAAAATTATATGTGGCAAGAGTAGCTGAAGTGATGGGAAGAGTAGTGGGAGGCACCCAGTCTGGCTTCGGTTGATATCTGGGATATTTAACGTAATCTTGATGACAGTAAGAGCAGGAAGAGGTGTAGGTACATATTAATGGGGTAAAGTATAAAGCCAACCAGGATGTACGTACAGTATAAGAAAACCTTAACCTGGCAGAGTCTGGGCTTCTATCTTAGCAGGGGGTGTTGTGCATACATTTCTTTGTTGTGCACATTCAGCACTATATCAATGTCAATTATAAATAAGGTGATATCACACATAAACTTGCATTGTGAAATTTTAAAATTAATCTTCCATATGTCATTAGTCAACAAGTAGACAGGAGTTTGCCCATTTTTTGTATTAACTTTTTTCAGTGTGTTCATAATTATAATAAATAAATTTTTCCCATAAGTTGATAGTAAACCTGAACGGTTGAATCCTTCAGTGTGCACTCCTTTCCTTGGTATTTGCTCTCACATGATGTTATGGTGCGTTAGCAAAGCAATTTGAGGTGTGCACAAGTTCAGAAAAAACAATTTGTAGAAAATATTTAATGAGCCTGATTTTACCCAGTGTACTGGGCCTTCAAATACCGTATATTAAATAATGGTTGAGAACAAAATTCTTCATAAACCGTTCTACATCTGAGAGACCAGTAATGATCATGTAGATATAATTTTGCTACAAAATTGTTTGCCAGTGATTGCTCCATCCTATTGTGACTGCATAATAAATTTTGTAGTGAATATTATGATGGGTAGACATTTGGTGTACAGATCTTGGTCATTGTTTGTGTGTGCTCTGAATAATTTTCATATACTTATTCATCCTTTCATAATTTAGACACCGAATTATTCACCAACAATTGCCTTATTGTATGCAGTAGACAAAACAAATACAGTAACTGCATAAATTTATTTTATGATTTATTATTATTATTTTTAATTTAGTGTTGGACATTGGTTAGGATGGATATGTACTTGCCTAATTGTGCTTGAATGTTATATAATATTATATTTATATTTATTTTGAATAATATATATTTCACTACATTACTCTTGTGTTAAGGTAAATAATAAACCTTGTACGTGCATTAGAGGTTGTAGGCCTCTGCCAAGACCGGCAGAGTAAGTAACAAAATAACTATGGGGGGGTTGCAAGGGGCCTGGTGAGTTAAGCAAAGTTATATATCTGTGCATTAAATAAGCTTTTGCCCTGACCTCAGTTTCAGCGTCAGATATCAAATCGGTTCTGGAGCAGATAGAACACTGCAATGATCATGGAAGGAAGACAGGGAGTCATCAGGGTTCTACTAGAAAAAACCTTTCATTACATTCAATGCTGGGTTTCTGGGAGAGGCTCCTGGTGGCGGCTCCCTATAGCTAAATAACCATAGAGAAAAATGGAGGGACTTGCCAGAGAGGAGGAGAAACATCTGGCACCAAGTCCAAGTAAAGACAAATAGCAGGGAAACACAGGACCAAAGATGAACTTGGACATTGACAAACTATCAGTGGTCATGTGGTAGGTCGGAAAGGGAATGAAGCTGTTCAGGCCTGAAAGATCGAGTATGAACCGCAGGTCCGAAGAGTTCCTCTTGGGGACCGGGAACAAACGGGACACCCAAAGAAGGGAAGAGGTTGGCTCAACCACGCCTATGTTTAACCACATCACAATGACCTGACACAGCAGTGGGAAAAAAAGCTGATCCACCAGCCTTGATCCAAAAAATTTAGGCAGAACCAACCAACTCCACTGCAGGTTGAGGAATACAACCTGAAACACCTATGAATCATGGGGACCAGGAGTCTGCAAAGCGAGTGAGTCAATTCCCTACAGCATTATCAGAGGGGCTGAACTGCAAAAGGGCCAACTCAAACTATGAGAAACGCCATCTTTCTGTGACGCAAAAGAGCTGCACCGAGGAGCAGAAAAAGGAGCCCCCCCTCAACTGTGAGGGGCATAGTAAGTCAGTAACTGCAACAGCATGAGAAACTGGCACCCCGGAGGGGTCAACCCTGACCAACAGCAAGCATGGCCCCCCCCAACCCTACCAGACCACCTCCAAGCATGAGGAACAGAACCTCAAGTAGCCAGAAATTGGGAATCAGATGGCAGGTCATAGCTGCCATTGAAAGACTACAACAACATTCTCAGGAAATGGGAAAAGAGAGAGGGAAAGAAGGGAATGCAGATAAAAGGGGTTAAAAACCAAGCCGAATCACGAGTGGGCAATAATGGACTACCTACATACGAGGTGATTTGATAGCTGACACTGAACTCTGTTCCAGGTCACTTGGTGGCAGAATTCAGTACTAATGTATTCTAGCTAGTTTTATGTGTTACATTTTGTTTATTTAGAATTGGTTTGGGAATTATTTGGCAGCTTCTTGGCTCTTAGTCTTGTAACCCAGCAGTTGCCTTCAAGGCTTTGCTGACTTTCTGGATGCTTTCCTGGTGATATGGTGAAATGTCATTTGCTCTTTGTACCTCGTGTGAGGGGGAGGGGCCAGGTTCTGGCTCTGGACCCTGGTAGGCCAAACACAACTTGTGTAACTGATGTGACTTGTAGAATGGAGGAATATCAGCAAGATTGCTACAGGGAGCCATGAAAGGGGCTCCCCAAGAAAAGGTTAAGTGCTGGGACAATTTATGGATTAAAATATGCAGTATACAGCTCAGAATAAACATGTAGCTTAATCTTTCTTTTTCAGTGGGAAGCTGCCCGAAGAATTTCCACTTGGTACAGACTTCTCGTTCCTGTTGAATTAACATCAGAAAAAAATTGTTACAAGGTGATGTCTAAAGTAAATGTTTCTGATCAGTGTAATTTTTTATAATAAGTGCAGTATACAGGTAATTGTTTTTTAACAGTAAATAACTACAGTATGCAGGGGAAAACAAGGTGGGTTCTTTAGTGGGAGGTGTGGATCAGATACTTGCACACAGATAATTGTAGGCAGTTCTAGATTTGCACACAAGTTTCGTCCATGTAAAACCGTGGAACTCAGACTTTCAGGTATATGGAACAATTATGGGAAAAATAGGCCTATGTTCCAGAAACATGTAAAAGTAAAATTTTCATTCTATTCAATAAAATACCTTATTTAAACATTAATATGCAATGACCTCTGCTTTCCTGCAACAAATACAACATAATGACAGTCGAGAAAGCTTGGGATGTAAAAATATGCAAGAATATAATCCAAAATTTGTGAAACAAAAGAATGTGGAGTATGCTGACAAACTACCAAGAATGTGATATACATGCAAATTAGCATAGCTAATGCAAGCCCAATCTAAGTACTATTGAAACTCCCCCAGCACTTCAAATTTGGTTTAAAAGTCCTTATCCATATACCATTGAATTCACACACTCGAAAACCTTGCAAATCAATGACTACCTGTACTGTAGTAGGAAAGCATACACATGTACAGTATAAGGCATACTCTGTATGGTATTTTTGGACTTTGAGAAAACATGTGACAAAGTTAATAGGAAGTACATGATTGAATTTTGGAATTACACAGGTTGAGACTGGATTATTGCATAATATCATGTATCATTCACACTAATCTTCTGGTCTCACATTCTAGGCAGTGGGTCGGGCCACAACACCCCAGCTTCACTGTGTTTTAAGAGGTTCTTTTGATTATATTTATGCATCATTGCATATTCTAAACATAGTGGGCATCATTATGTGGCAAACCTGTGGTTTAAAATTAGAGGAAACATTTAATATTTGTTTTAAAAGATATGTTGTTGAGTACAGTGGAAGCATTGGACTTCTGGAGGTCTCCAATATGTATCCCTAATTTGTTCCTATACTATAAAGTTTCATTTGTGTGTGTTCATATTTGTATGCTTTTTGCAAGAATGTATTCACATAAACCGAGGATCATCTGGAGAACATGTGAGCGTGTCAGTGGTGTAATGCGAGTGATTAGATATTATTGTAGGAGTGAGCCGGGGTTGTGTTGTTCCCATAGTTGTATTTATGGATGAGGGTCATGATGGAGGTCAGGGAGGGGGGTGAACATTAGAAAAGGGTGTTAAGTTACCTGCTTGATAGGGTTCTGGGAGTTCTGCTACTACTCAAGCCTGGCCCGAGGCCAGGCTTGACTTGTGATAACTTGGTCCAACAGGTTGTATCTTGGAGTGGCCTGCAGGCCCACGTATCCACCACAGCTCAAGTTAGTGGATGATAAGGAGTAAATGGAGCTTTTCAAATGTGATTTATGCAGATAATGCAGTTGTTTTAGGACACAATGATTATATTGCCAGGCAGTTACAGTACCTTGCGTTGGTTTTGAAAATCCCCCATGGCCCAATCTTTGACTAGGCCTCTGGGTTGGTGGTTTGGCCAGTCAGGTTGTTAGACGCAGCTGCTCGCAGACTAAAATGTGAATCACAGCCTGGTTGATGAGGTATCCTTTGGAGGTGTTTATCAAGTTCTATTTTGAATACACGTGGAGGTTGTTTTGTTATGCCCATGTTTAGAGGAAGTGTGCCAAAAATTCTTGGGTCCTTGATGTTGATAGAGTTCTATCTTAGTGTCCGTATAAAATATCTGCATTTAAATGGGGCTATTTTGTATGAGTATATGTAGATTAGTTAAAAACTTGTTGATGTATGTGAAGAAAGACTGCTAAAAGTTAAAGTAGATAAAAGTGATAGAGAAGAAAACTATCTGAAAGTAATCGATGAAATCCTGGCATTGGTTGATTTGTTCAAGGCTCTGTAATTGGAAAAAAAAGGGATTTTGTGCACAAGACATTGATACATAGTTAATGAAGGAAAGTGGGGTGAAATAAAGGCCCTGGTTAGGGAGAATAAGATCAGGAGAGAGATTAATGTAGGAGTAGTATAGATGCAAGACACTGGTGTGGCGTGAGCATGAAGTATAAGACTTAGGAGATGTAGAAGTTGATAGTTTGAGATGATTTGTGGTGTTAGGAGGATTGAATAATTAATGAATGTCATGGAAAGATAGTTTGATCAAATATCAGTAAATCATAAGTCAAAGGAGAGTTTATGGAGATGGTTTAATCTTATTAAGCAAAAGGATGATGATAGTCATTAAGAGTGTACAGGTATTTGAAGGTAGGAGAGGTCCAAGGAGGACAGACATGGTGTGTGAGGAAGAAGGAAATGTAAGCCACAGACAAGAAATAATAGGAAACAAGTTTAGATGAGATCAGTTTTATTTAAATATTTAAACAACAAATTTAATAAACTTATAGTGCACTTTACACTAGGTTGTAGGAAGTGAAATACTACTTTGAGGCTAAATTACTGTAGTGTCATTGTTGGTATTAAGTGATTCTGCTTCAGTATGTGAAGTGTGGAACATGTGCCAAGTGGATGGGGTATCCTTTCTTGGTACAGTATTTTTCTTTTTGCTCCATTTCTTGAAGCTTGGTGCCTTCTTTATATTTTGAAGTGTTTATGCCTAGCAAATTAACTTTTAATACTACTTTAATTGGTGTTTTGCCTTAGACAGATACAGTATACTTATTCATGCAGCATACTTTACTCAGCTAGCAATCCAGGCAGCATAACCAACCAGTAGATGGATGGAGCTAAAAATATAATTTCCTCACTTTATACTGCTATTTTTTTTAAGATATTTAGTAGCTAGTTCATCATATGTATGTGTACACGTACTGTACAACCAATATTGAGTCTGGTTATATCAAAGTATTTACGGTTAACTTTTATTATTGTTGGTGATATTAATAATAGTTGTTATAGAATTGCTGTGTCAATTGTGTTAGGAAGATTCCTTCAACATTGCACTCTTTATAAATTAAAATGTACAAATATTTTGACTTGTATGGTATAGTAAACTAATTTTGTTGAAGTAATAAACCATGTCAGAAGAGAACCATGTATAAAGAACCTTTTCTCACAAGCATTTGTTATTCAGTGATAATCTTTTTCCATTGTGGTGTTTTATTTCATCTATGAATTATTGTTAACTTTTTATGTGAATGAGATGAATCATAAAAAGTTCACACATTTGTACTTTTAAATATACACAGGAGAGTACTTTTAAATTAGACCCAGTAAGTTAAACCAATTAAAAAATCTAGTACAGTGTATACACTATACAGTAATAATAATAATTTATATGTATGTACAGTGTTACCTCGACTTACGATAATTTCGAGTTACGATGTAAATTTGATCGAAAAATGTGACTCGACTAACAATATTTGTTGGTACACGTTTGGGTCTACCAAGTGCGTGGTTTCCGGTCATGCGGGCCGACCTGCCTTAGTTTACTAGAGCTGCCTGCTTAGTGACGATCATGCCTATAAGAAATTCCATTTTTGTGGTGAATTTTTGCTTTTTGAACATAAAACTGATTATTATATATCACACCATGGGTCCCAAGAAAGTCAGTGGTAAGGTTCAACCTAAGAAAATAGTTGAGAGTTTAAGCAGTAGAGGATATCCCTTCCTCATTAAGAAAATGTGTGAAGTATGGGTAGAACTGCAAAGTTTTGTTAAAAAAAACTCGCCCAGATAAAGCTGTAGAAGGCCATTGCATTGACCTTCTAAATGACAATGTGATGTCTTACTATAGACAAGTGTTAAAATGTAGGGAAAAAAGAAGTGTTTTTAGACAGATTCTTAGTAAGACAGCAAGCAGGTCCTAGTGGTATGCAGGCAAAACATACCAGAGTGTATCCCAGAGAAGTGATTGATTGATAAAGATTAAGCCACCCAAGAGGTGGCACGGGCATGAATAGCCCATAAGCCAGAAAAGTCATCACTGCCTGATGTTATAATGGAAGGGGACATCCCTTCCAAACAGTAACACCTCCCCTCATCACCATCTTCCATACTCCATCAAGAGTCCTCCATAAAGGTAAGATAAACATATGTACTGTATTGTAGTTAGAGAACAAAATTGTATTCAGTATAAAATGTATTTGTTAGTTAATATTTTGGAGGGTGGGGAACGGATTAATTCAATTCCCTTTGTTTCTTATGGGAAAAATCGCTTCGATTTACAATCCGTCTCTAGGAATGGATTACCATCGTAAGTCGAGGCCCCACTGTATAAAGTATACTTGAAACACAATGCAATAGAGTATTCATAGGAACATATGGAAAATATATAAAGCCACTAATATACAGAGCATTTTGGGCATAATCTCGGACTTCACCTCTCCAATTTGATAAAGCCCTTGCAGTCGAACTATTACTTCAAAGTAATGTCTGCATTCAACTTTGGTCACTATTGCATGTCAAGAGATGCTAAACACACTGTTCAAAGTATTATAGAACATTTTTACCACTATTCACACTACTGATCTATTTATGGATTAGAAGTAAGAGTGGGACCAACCAGCCATACAAGTCACAGGTCTGCTCTGAACAGCAGCAGGAGTCAACACCCTAACATGCTGCTAAGTCAAACTGAGAACCAGTCAGCTCTGAGCTTGGTAGGCGTTCCAACACTACTCCCGCTGGAAAGTTAAAAGAAAAGCACTCGACAAGTCCCAAGACTGGAAATTTCACTACAAGCCATCACTATCAAGCTTGTAGCTTTTCTCTATCAAGTGAAAATCCATAAACTAGATCAACAGTGTCAGCAGCAAGTACACACACTGCCAAGCCACACCGAGCACAGGCCAGCTCTAAACTTGGTGGAGGTCCATGATTACTTGACTCATAAAGTTGAGAGAGAAAACTCTTAAGCACAGTAATGGAAATTCCACAATCCTATCCTCTAGTAAAAATCCATGAGATAGAACAGAAGACTTATCACACACCCTGCCGAGCTGCACTGAGAACACTCCAGCTCTGAACTCAAGAGGAGGTCCATATGGAAGGAAATGCAGAACAGAACCAGTGAAGAGCAGAGGTGCCATAACCACAATTAGAGAACACTATGTAAAACACCAAAGGTAAATGGTTGCTCAACATCCTCCCAGCGAGTATAAGAAATATTGCTAAACAAATGTGGATGTCTTCAAGATAAACCGGATAGTTTTTTCAGGAAGTGCCAGACCAACCAGGCAGTAGTGGATATGTGGGCCTACAGGCCGTTCCAAGCAACAGCCTGTTGGACCAAGCTCACAAGTCAAGCCCGGCCCGGGGCCAGGCTTGACTTGTGAGAGCAAGTCTACCTACCAGCAATTGCCTACCACACTTAAAAATACTCTATATGAAATTATTATTGATTCAGTATAATCATCTTTTTGTAATGTACCATAAAAAAAAGATCTTATAATATAAACATTAAAATGAAGAATGGTAATATTAATAAATAAGCATTTAATACATTTTCCATTTATTATAGTCACAGCTCTTTTTTTTTTTTTTTTTTTTTGATTTGCAATGCTAAAATATATAAATATTGCAACAAAACATCACAGATAAATGATATCTGTACAAACTCCTTGTACAACTACAAGAAATATCAGGGCTTGCTATCCGTAACTTTGGAGCACAAGGTTAAACTCTTCACACCTCGCTTCCTAGCTCGTTTTGTACCAGCTTTTCCAATCTCTTGGCCTTCAGGTTGTGTTAGTACACAACTTTAATAGCAAATATGCTATGGCATCCACCTTATCATCAATGTGTTCCCACTGTTAACCACTTGTACCGAATACTTCCTTGGGTTTCTATGTCTTGCCTTATTTTAAAGAAGCTATTCTTGTTCATCTTGTGCAGATAATGACTTGCAATAATGTGGCTGAAAAAATGTTGACCAAACCACAACTCAGAAAATGGAGAAGAGAGTCAGTCTGTCCTGGACCATTATCAAGTCGTGAGAAGAAAGCATCTTCTCTGTTTTCACTGTTCTGCATATTCCTTGCATTATTCCGAGAGAAATTTTCAAGAGTTCTTCATTTCAGTCTGAGTCTCTGAATCTCCTCTGCATTATTCTCTCTCTTCATCCTACTTCCTCACTTACTGGTGTAAGTGCTACGTTGCTGTTCCTACTCCAACTTCAGTGTCCTTAACTGCCTTATGCTGAAGGCATACAGCATAATACTCCCATGTAGTTGTGTTTATCTTAATTGGGTATTCACTGTCCTTGACGTGCATCACATTTTTTGTCACATTTCTGATCCCTATTTCCTTGCTAATCTCACCACCCTTATCACTCCTTTCCATCATAATGTCTTCCTTGTTCACAAACCTAAAAAATTTTTTTGCTCCTGGAATAATGGCACTAGGAATAATGTAACATATAATTCAGAGCCCTTGCCTCATTTTCCAGCAGTTCACTCACCAGTTAGTGGTGTATAGCTGCCTGTTGTGGTGGTGGTGGTGCTGGGAAAGGAGAGGAGGTTAAGGAAGAGATACCTGTAACCGTGTGACCTCATAGTTGCTCTGATTTACGATGATGCACAGTAAGAAAATTTATTTTAATCGAGGCCACTAATTCTGCAAGCAAACATTTTTGTGATTATTTGTCAGCCTCGTCCACTCCTGTATCCATGAAGTCCAGAAATGCTCTTCGCACTCGTCGAGGAATCAAACTGAAAAGAATAGTATAATTTTACACGTTTGACAGATGTTCAAGATAAAGCAAATAGGACACAATGATTCATATCTAAAAGTATAAAAAAGTTTATTTCAGAAGCATTTTGACTGTAAACCAGTAATACAGGAAGTTTCCTGTATTACTGGTTTACAGTCAAAATGCTTCCGAAATAAACGAGGTCACTTGGCATAAACGACATGTAAAATTGTTGATTAGCTCTAGTTTCTATCCAAGACAAGTCTTAAAGCTCTTTTTTTCATAATGGAATCGTTTTGCCACCCATCCCACTGGGTTATCCAGCCTATATGACAAACTTAGTGACAACACGAAGGAGCATTTGAGGCGCATAAACTGTGACTAACACCAGTGACAACTCTTGTGGCGACCTGATGGTGGTTGTAGTTGCCATTGAATTTGCTCGAGAATAACTGTTGGTAATCCTGCACGAGCACACTAAAGCAACCCCTGCTTTGTTTTTCCTTAATTTCCTCAAATGTTTTTTTCAAAATATTCCTGATATTTGTCTCTTATTTTCCTTATTTGTGCCCTTCTGTGTTTGGTTCTTTCCTTCTACTTTCTCAATTGAAAATTTACTGATGACAATCATCCTCAAAACCTTCCATAAATTATTTCTCAAGCTTCACATATATGACAGCTCAATAAAAAATATAGAATCTGCACATTGATACAGATAACTACTAAAAGGAAAAGTTCTAGCTTGCATATCAACATAATTAATAACATGTATAAAAGTGTTCAGGCAAATTACAGTATTAGTAAATGTTTTTTTAGGATTCTAATACTATAGTTACACAGGTCCTTACTGCATAAGAATGTGTCCATAATAATCCTTGGAAGGGATGCACACAATCTCTTCTTCACTGCGAACACCTTCAATTATCTTGGTGGCACAGTACTCTGCTGTGAGGATGGGGTTAAATGATGGAAACCTAAAAGAAAAAAGCAAACATTTTACAAAACTTGATGTATCATAATTTGTATCTGCAGAGTTTTAGAATTTTGACTAATTTAAGGCCTGTATCACACTCATGCCATACTTATCAAATAGAAATAAAGGTTGATAAATACAGTACATAATTTGTACAGCTATGTTTCCTCCAATAAGTAACTGCAGTCCCACCAAGTTAAAATTTCAAAACAATATGTACAGTGCAACCTCAATTCAGCTACCAGTGATGTCTTCAGGAGGCATTTGTTTGATGTGATCACTTTATATATATGTAAAAATAGTTAATACAATATACTGTTTCTCTACAATAAGTACTGTATCAGTTTTATTTACCTTGACAATGGAATATGTCTTGTTTGAATTTTCCTGTTGTGAATACCATACAATACTGTGTGTACTGTACAAAATGAATTTGATGGATTTTACAGTAGAATACTGTACTGACTGTGCAGTACTATATACGGAGTACTACAACACAGAATACATAAACTAATGTACACTATAGTCAGTGCAACTTTAGTTGCATTCTAAATTTAAGATTTTAAAGACATTGCATTGACACTTAACCTAACTGTACACACTACACACAACCAATGTTATTTGTTGTTTGCGACAGCTTTGCTGGATGCTGCCATGTTGGCCTGGAACACTTATCTAGCCTAGATGTCAAAGTGTTATCCTGCAAACATTTTCCAGCTAAAGCCTGTTTCACCAGCATTGTATATGAAAATATACAGGGCGTTTGTTAGCATGTAATCGTTTGATTTACACTTTAACCTTTGGCTGTGCATCCCATCAGATGATGAGGTGGCTAATTATTCTCAGGACTGTGCATCCCCATCAGGTGAAGAATTGGGGCACATGGTAAGATTTTACAACTCCTGTGGTTACTAGGCTCACATCGGCTTCTCAGGCCTCCAGTAAACATATGCCATTTTTGAAAAAAAAAAAATTGTGGACACAATTCCTTGGTGTGGAGGCCTCAGTACTGAGTGAGTAACCAGAGCTAGCACATTCAATGTGAGCTAACAGCACCGCTGTTCAGCTTGCAGCCACAGCACTCACTTATAAATGGCAAAAATATATAAGTAAATACTATTATTTTGTGATGATAGTATTATAGAACATCCTAACAGTAATAAAGACTATGTAGTGTTCAGGTATCAATGAACATAATGGTGTTGGTGATGTTTACACTGTCACAGATACCCCCAGCACATTGCCATTGGTGCATCATGAATGGCCTCGTTCTCCTATAGAAAATAAATGTTGTGCAAAATGATTCATATTCTGGATTTCCTGACCAGGATGCTGATAACAATAGCAACATTGTGCCTAAAATTAACGTTGTGGATAGTATATCCTGATGCATTTTGAGTCGTCTGCTGGCATAATTTGCTGGTAGTGTGTATTCACCTAGCTGTGCTTGTGGGGGTTGAGTTCTGGCTCTTTTTGGCCCGCCTCTCAACTGTTTTGATTGAAAATATTAGAGGGGTACCCCAGTGGTGCCCAGAATAGTCTCTCTCTCCTCCATCTCTCCTCATTGGGAGGGGAGGCATGGTCCCCTCATGAGGGGGACCATTCCCCCTTGGTCCCTCTCATCAACCTCTCCCCTTCCCCTTAGTCCCCCCTTGTCATTCCATCTCCTCTCCTACTTCCTTCCTCTTCCCCTTCTCTCAGAAATGTAATTTTAAGGACAAACAACTGTATGAGTCTAGCCCTCCCTCACCCAATCCCCTCATTCCCTTTTTTTCTCAGAAAATATACTATTAAGAAATCAAGCAGGTGAATGACAGTTACTTCACAGTAACTTCACACTTTACAGAATTCATTCTTAATTTCATCCTGGATTCATTTCAGATTCCTTGAAAAATTGTTTGGGGGTGTTGGGTTACACACTATATTTCTTGAAGCATTTAACTCAGGCCTACACCAACCATCCACCACTGGATGGTTGGTGGATGCTCCTACTCCCGAATGGAACGTACTCCCGAATTGAAAAAAAGACATATCCTGCATCTGTCCCTGTACCCCACACCATTTCTCTTACAAATTTGGGTGAGTAGTATCCTCTAGCCTCCAACTTTGGACACACACATCTCTTATAGTACAGATTTTGTTTCTTACCTAATACGTGGTTTCTTAGCAAGACCGGTGTCTACAATAAATGGATAAACACCGGTGAACTTGATGTCTGGATTCCTGCCGGCATACCGCATCTCCTCTGTCAGACCATCCATCAAACCTAGAAAAGTGCATATTTACTTTAATATAAGAATAGAATGTAAGTAAAATGTTTCAATCACCAAACCACTACACATATATACAGTGACATATAAACCATTCTTTCCAATACAGATATTACTATTATCATCCAAGTAACTTCATCGTACATGTTTTCTTGCATCAGGAACACGTGCACACACACCCACCAAGGGTGGAACAATGTCTATCTGAAAAGCCAAATCTGCTGGATCCTCACAAAGGCCACACAAAATGAGACCGTCTCTTCAATACCACAGTACTGTACAACAAATCTCAGTCAATGATATCCACCATACTTGCTAAGAAAAAGGACATTATGAGTGCTAAAGTGGCAAAAGGCGTATCAATAATCACGAAACATAGAACATAAATACTTGAGGATGTTGAACAGTTATTAATTTGGATGCACAGCAAGGAGTTAGCAGGTGATAGCGTTTCAGAGGCCGTCATTTGTGAAAAAGCAAGGAAATTGCATGAAGACCTTTTAAAGAAAACCCTTGGAACGAGTGATGCAAATGCAAGAGAGTTTAAGGCGAGCAGGGGATGGTTTGAAAAATTTAGAAAAAGAAGTGGCATTCATAGTGTTGTGAGTGTTGTGTGTTGCGAGCTGGTGGAGGAACACAGCGAAGAACTGACCACCAAAGAACTTCACAAGGAGCAGCAAAAAGAGACAGCCGAGGAAATTTCTTTAGGGGAGGAGGAGACAGTATAGAATGTCCCTTCTTCATTTATTGAGAAAATATGTGCAGCATGGGAAGAATTGCAAACTTTTGCTGAAACGACTCGCCCAAATCATGGTGCAGTAGACCGTTGCCTTAACTTTTTAATGACACTTGTGATGCCTCACTACAGACAAAAATTAAAACATATAGAAATGCAAAAATCTATGGAAAGGTTTTTAGTGAGACAAACAAGCAGTGAATCACAACCAGGTCCTAGTGTATGCAGGCAAAACATAGGAGAGTGTGTGCCCCAGAGAAGTCATCACTGCCTGATGTTATAATGGAAGGGGGACTCCCCTTCCAAACAGTAACACCTCTCCTCCATTAGAAACAGAGCAATGCAAAAGATGTACAGTGACCACAACACAGCAGTTGCAACATCAGAATCAACGCGTTGGTACAAGAATTCAACCAACTACGAGCCACTTAGTTTGATGAAAGGGAGCAGTAGAGCAACAGAAGTGCACTTACATCGCATCAGGCTTAGATACCCATGTGCATGGGAAATAGGCTTACAGGTTCCGGAAGATGAGAGGAAATGTCAGCACTGTGGAGAAATGCCCAACAGACCACTGGAACAATATCTAACACAGTGGACAGTTACAAACCCGTTATGATTTCAACTTAGATTCAACAGAGCAGAAGTTGTTAAACACATATGGCAAAATCTTACTGAAGCGACCATACGAGTCATAAATACTCATACTCCGCCCAAGTAAAACAGAAACAAGCAACACTTAGTGGGCCAGCCAGAGGCTTAGGGCCCGCGCAGGATTATCCATAAAGGTAAGATACACATATGTACTGTATTGTAGTTAGAGAAAAATTGTATTCAGTATAAAATGTATTTTAAAGTTAATATTTTTGGGGGTGTGGAACAGATTAATTCAATTCCCTTTATTTCTTATGGGAAAAATCGTTTTGACTTAAGATATGTCTCTGGGAACGGATTACCATCGTAAATCAAGGCCCCACTGTAATAGCATTTTAAGGCTTACCTTTTACAGCATGTTTGATGAACAATATGGAACAAGGTTAGATGTTGCCATAAGGCCACATATGGAAGATACGGCAACAACATGACCACGGCCAGCTACCACAAAAGATGGTAACCATTCTTGAACAGTCTGCAAAGGAAGATAATCAACTTTTAACACTACAGTATGAACCTAAACCATATTAAATTTTCAGTAGAAAACAGACCTTATATCCAACACAATTTTTCCCTGCATCCAAACTTATCTAAATCAATCAATCAATTAATCAATATCTATGTCAACAGCCACTCTCAGACATGGCAGGTCTGTAAAATAGCAGAAGGCAAAGGTCCGATTCAACCTTCAGAAATTCTAGGCCCAGATCTTAGAACACAACTATGAAAAAAATGCAACAAGAGTGACATACTTTCACAAGTCATGCACACGGGTACAGCATTCACCTACGAATTCAAATCATATGGGGTAGACCCTGTCTGGGTCTACACAGATAGGGTCAGTTGATCAAAGTTACTGTACCTGAATTTCTTACGAAGCACGTAAAAATACTGAACAAGCGTTCTTATTTGTACTCAACCAATTGAACTTGTATTTCCATATACAATAAATATATTTAGATTGTTATAGCAACCGTTTCATAAAATATATAAAAATAAAATTACAACAATATACAATCGGTCGCAATGACATAGCTGAAAATTTAACACCCAACCCACAAATGTGAAAATAAAAGAATTTACAATGTTTCGGTCTATCCTGGTCCATTATCAACTTGTGTAATAGAAATAGAAGTGTGGTAGAGATCAATATATATAAGGTAAGAGACCGAGATGACAGGTGAAAAAGTTTGTAAGAATAGGAAGGAGTAAGGTAAGAAGAATAGAAATAGGTTTGAAGTATGGGAATCAAGAAGTATAGCAGTAAGATAATAACATAAGAATAAGGTAAAAAGGTCAGAAAAAGGTACAAGTTAAGGAAAATATATAGATGTGATATACTGTATATTTTTAGTGTGCAAGTGTAGAAAATATACTTATATTTTATATACAAGTGATATATATAGAAAATATACTGAAGTTTTTGCAGTATTATTATTCAATAATGTGTAATTTGAGGAAGTTATATAGTTAAATGTGCAGTACATCGCTGTGCTCAAAAATATGGTTGTCATACTTAGTGACATTCTTAGAACAATAAAACTGTGTTTGCTGTTATTACACAACAGTATATACACATGTCAAATATAGCTACCTTTATTTTTATAAACCCATAACGAACCACTAAGTAGTTCTGGTGGGTGTAGTAAAGATATCTTAGCACAGTATAGACCCACATGCCACAACCAGACTACATCAGCAGACAACGTCACCCAACACAGCAATATGCATTAAGTATACTACCACATTGTTATTCTAGCCACAACACTATTATTATTATTATGTGATTCCTGTCACTAATCATGAATATGAATCATTTCCCACAAGAATATTTTCTAAAGAAACACGAGGTTATGTTGCACGATGCACATATGTACAAAACCTCGGCTGTGTGCTTTAATTAAATGTCTACATCCTGCTGTGAACATAATTAGAACTATGTTCACCGATATCTGAACCTTGTGCACGGGTTTTTATTACAATCAGGATAAGCTATGACACACTCATTCTAAAATAATTGAAGTTACTTATTTTATTCCTCATTATTAAGTGGTGTTGTGGTCCCAACCTGCACAGCTGTGCTGTGAGTTTCCTGCTGTATGTACAAGCTTAGGAAGCACTGGTAGTACTGAGATCCTCTCATCCAGCAGGAATTTCAAGATGGCATCTTGAAATAGAGACCAGAGGAATAGAGTCTGATGTAAGCCCCATGTTTAATACTGAAGTTTTGAATCATTCTCTATACAGTACCTGTACCTACAAACAAGTTTTCTCAGATGGGACACCACCCATCAGCCGAGATATCTCAGTATGAGCAGTGCAGGGGTTAAAATTTCTAACATGACGGAAGACAGCAATGTGTGTGCAGACTTGACACTCCCTTTGTGTTCTTTTAGTCTGTCTTTAAGAATACAGCCAGTTTCACCAATGTATTGGAGTGGACAAGATGAACAGGAAATAAAGTAAATGCCAGCAGCATTGTAAGTAAGAGGAGCAATGTGAACCAAATTACTACAAATTGTGTTAGTTTGTTGAAAGTTGGAGTTTTATATCGTAAGGACGAAGGTATTGGCGAGATTTTTTTTATTCAGATATGAAAAGAAGGCACAGCACAGTGTTGAAAGTCAATTTAGAATAAAAGAAATTTATTTTAGCTTGAAATAGGTACAGTTGATCTTATTTAAGGCATAATCAAGCAATGCTCAAACTTTGCCTTAATTTTGGTCAAATTACTTAAGAGATTAGAGTTAACAAGGTCTGAATTGTTGGGTGGTCACTGCATATATATGGCAGCTGACTGAATGTGACAACCAAGCAGAACTGGGAGAGGCTAGCTTTGCAACATGGAGTCAGAGTTTTAAGATTAATATATAAAACAAATGTATGCACATAAGGCCTAAAAGTTATTTTTACCCAGTAAAAAAGGAAGTTACATACGCACAAAGTCAAATGCCAGAGATGCAGGTGTTAGACCTCTTAGAATTTAAGTTCTCCCGCCAATGGTATGGACGAGCCATAGGACCATGATGGGTATCAGATGAAGGTACGATAGAGAAGGGCTCAAAGCGAGGATAATACCAGCCACACTGGAGGGGCAACATGACACAGCTTGCAAAACTCTCCAATTTGGCCATCATGGGAAACAGATAGTGAATGGAGGAAAAGTGTCTAATAAAGTGCTAGGTGTTTCAGTTGAGGCATACCACCCAATGGCAACGTCTCTCTGCTGAAATAGAACCATGTACGCTGGAAAGCCAATGGTTCAACGCAGAGGCAAGCAGTTTTACCAGGACAATGAGTACTACTATTATCAAGAACATGACAGCAAGAAAAAAAAATCTGCAAGTCACCAAGAGATGACGACAGTAAGGAAGGCACATCACATGTACACATTCAAGAGAGAGACAGTAAGGAAGGCACATCACATGTACACATTCAAGAGATGACGACAGTAAGGAAGGCACATCACATGTACACATTCAAGAGAGAGACAGTAAATGGAAAAAAAAAAACATGGGAAATGGGCAATGAAATTATTTAGTATACCAATACTTCATCAAGAATTTGTTTTTTTGTTTTATTTTGGTACTTACCCAAAAATGAGAAAACACATTGACTTTGAAGATGTTGTGAACATCTTCAGGAGTATGTTTAAGGAAGGGCTTGCATGGCATGATGCCAGCATTGTTAACCAGGATGGTTACGTCTCCTACATCTTTACGGATCTGGAATCAGATGATATTAATACTGTAAATGGAAACAAAATTGAAAATAACAATGTAATACTGTAATACAATACACACCATTTATTAATTATAAAACTGATTTTTTTTTGTGCTGTTAATCCTATAATCAAGAAAGTCTACATAACACAAAGTAATAAAAGAAGAATACAGAATTAAATCACCATCTCAAATGTTACTTCACACAAAGGGTTGACTCATTCCTACAGACAAAAATAACCTGTACATGCTTTTAATGAATAAATAAACAGGTACAATGAAAAAAAATTGCAACCCACAATCTATGTAAAAGTATAAGTTAACCAAGAACTTAATATAATGAAATGCCACTTTGTGGTAGGCCCTCAGTAGCTCCATGTAGCTAAGTGGTGTTCCATCCAAGATATAGGAAGATGCAGTAGACCTCCAAGATCCCCCCCCCCTTGCCTATGGGAAGTCACGACCAGAAACTAGCATGCTCTACAAAGCAAGAGGAGCCCAGAATTCAGAGATCAGTGCACTCAAAAGAAGCAACTGCTTTAGGAGATTTGGTACCCAAGGCAGTAAATGTTTATTGCTGAGTTGTAAACACCCTAATTGTGAAATGCCTGACAGCCAGTAAGTAGGTGGCAACTAAGGCCACATCCCAGGAACAACTGGGCACACTGCCCACGAACCAAAGGAGGCCATAGGGTGGAACCGAGTCACAGGCCCTGAGCCTTGAAAAACACAGGTGGCCTAGGGTAGGGGGAAACCCCAGGGAGAAGACTAACAAGCCTTCCAGAAGAACAAGCTCTTAGGCCTAGCTAAAACAAGGCCACAAAGAGGTAGACCAGGCTAGCCCCAAGCTGTAAGGCACCTCTGAGACGGATGGTAAGAGACAGCCAACAATCCCCATTTTCCTTGAAGTCCTTGGTAAACACCTCAAAATCAGTGGTTGCCAGATCAAAAGATAGGCTCCAAGGCCAACATCAACCTTGATGGGAATAGCCCAGCCACTGCCGCAACTTGACTTGAAACCTGGGGGACGCACAAGCCAAAGCCCCACTTTACACAGGGAATCCAGAGGAAAAATTGCAGAATCCTAGCCAGAGCAGGAGACACAGAGGTGAGGACCTGCTAAAAGCTCACAAAATGAAGACCAAGTGCCCGCTGGCATCTGGGACACATACCCAGAAAGTAAGACCAAAGTACACAAAGGAGCCACAGCCTGCCATTCAGCCTGGAGCCTAAAATACACTGTAGTTTTTGAAAAAAAAAAAAAAAATGGAGCAAAAGCCACCATTACAGAGAGCAGAAGCAAACAGCCATAGCCACAAACGAGGCCAACAGCCATTGCCATATGAAACAGGACCACAGCAGCCCCTTTCATGGGCAGAGGAAAGCAGGGGCAGAGGACAGCAGGAGTCCATTGAAGCAGAAAGTGGTTTCTACTGCAACCTGCAGTCAGGTATAGGAATGGATGGGGAAGCCAAAACAATCTGAGAACATAATATAAGTGGGATGAAGGAAAGCAGCCACGTGAATACAGTAGTCATATAGATGGGCAGGCATGCCAGGCATGACCAAAGTGTCTTGGCTGAATAAACCTGAACCTTAACCATAAACACCTGGCAAGAAATGGAGGAGGCAGTCATGGACGAGAACAACGGGTTACACAACCCAAGTGTATGCTCGGTAAAAGCCCCAACATTATAAGGAGAAGGAGCAGGGCCAGGTGTGTTCACAACACAAGAACACCACTAAATACTATCCCCCCCATTAACAGGCCTTGCAGTGGAGAACATGTCTTGTACACTACCCAGAAGTAAGGTGACTCAGGAGGAGTTTGCTCATAAAGGAAGAATCCAAACACCTCATGCAAGAATCTCTTAGTGGGGCTGGATAAATGTGGGCTGACTGCTAAAGAAGGAAACTCTGGCTCAAAGTGAAAAAAAAAGCTCCCTCCCCCCAGAACTACTATTCCCAGTATAGCCAACACCACTTAGCTTAACATGGAACATGAATGAGCTGCATCGGAATAACCATGCTCTTTATTTTGTGTCCAGCGAGAGGAGAGCGAAGAGGGGGTATATTTTTTTTACCTAAGGATACCTAATTTTTTTATAAGTAATTCCTTGTTTTGTTGTGCTTTTGCTTTATAGTGGGTTTTTCTCCCTTTTAGGTTGATCCCTGATCCTCAAGCTCCCCTTACCTCATAGATGGAGTCAGATTCTGGGCGTGGTTTGGTGTAGACAATGGTGGGTCTCAAAGAGATCTGGTGCATCTCCCTATGACTGGATTAGACCAGCTCTTAGCTATGGAAAGCAACAGATGGGGCCCCCTCCCAGAAACATACTTTCTAATTGTATGTCATATTAGTTATTAAACTCATGACACAAAAAGTGGAACCATCTACCAAAGACTGAATAAAATCTTTTTTGTATCATTGATTCACCTGAAATTGGAAAATGCCAAGATTGTATTCAGATGTGTAGGTCAACATCAAGGAAGCTGCAGGCACAAAATCCAAACCAAAACTTTCTATATCAATGTACTGTACATGTACATATCCTAGCAGCCTTTCATACTATTACTCCGCTAGTGGTTATTAAATATAATACATTGTAGTAAAATATAATGGAATGGGTAATTGCTAACATGACCAACTAAAAATGTGGAGGAGTTTATCGAGTAACAATAATGAAATAGCCGAGAAGAACAGTGGAAAAGTTAAGGTACATCGCCCATCCACAACAGCCTAGGGTGCTGTTGTAAAATATATTATAATAAATAATATCGGTACTATGTCTCTCCTAGACATATATATCATGATGTTTATACATCAGCTGGTTTACAATATGGACAACATATTAAACATACCTTGTCTGACACTGCATGGACATCTTCCTTACTACTGACATCACATCTATAACCCCAAGCACTTCCACCTTCTTTTCCAATATCCGCTACAGTTTTGTTGTTGTTAGCCTATGTTAATAAAAACAACAGGGGAGTCATTTTTCAATTAAATAAGGCAGGAACAAGTACAACAATACACAAACTATTAAAATAAAAAAAAAAAAAATATATATTTTATTATGCTAGGAACTCCTCTTGAAACATAAAAACTTAAAACACATGAAATATCTGTAAAGCAAATTGCATACTGAATTGGTTTTGACAAGTGAGTCACCACATACGGGTACCTTAAAGTATAGTTTTCAGTAGAGAATTGAGGATTTATCAGCAAGCAAATACAGTAAGTAAAGAGGTAACCAAGTAAGGAAAGCCACAAAAGAGAGAAAAATAAAGTATAGGACAACAGCTTTTATAATACTGTACTGCATACATAATGTGAAGATGGAAAGCAAGTTACTTCCATCAAGAGGCACTACCGCAATGTGCGTGTGGTCTACAAACCACCATACAGCACTACAGTTAAAGTGAAGCCAGCAAAGTCTCCCGACTTTCGTTTGGAGGCTTAGAACTACTTCTTGCAGCTCTTACTAAGTCCTATCCTGCTTGTTTTTCCCAGAACATGATCCACTAATCACCTTACAACCAGGTCCCCAGTTACTGCTGGATGAACAAGGGTGAACAGTGAAATACCAGAGCCTAATCATCCCACCTGCCAAAGGATCAAACCAGTGAGGGAGTGATTCTTGTTTGTGAGGCAAGCAGGTGTGGACGCCACCCTCTCACCGTGGTCTCCAAACTATGGAATGCTTTACCACATCCAGCCAGCAACAACTTGAAATATATAAAAGTACAGTAATAAAATTAATTGTTTCCCTTCATTTTTTCTCAACCAAAACATTCAAGACATTTGACACGTCCAGTTCTTGTCCGCCATGCTCCTTACATAGGACACCAAGCCAGAGTGTTGTCAGCCTGGCCAATCTGTCGTTTACCAAGCAGTAAGAAAACATCAATACTGGTACATTTGTTTGGGAATCCTCTGATGTTTATTATGGACTTGAGTATAAAGGTGCAGACTGACTTTATTTTTGTTAGACTGTTATTGATGACTACAGGGGTATTTAGATTTTTTTGATTTGTTTTAATGAATTTCTTGAGGTTTGTATTTTACCAGAGTGCACAAAATTGGGCAAATTCTCATTTCAGTAAATAAAATTACTAAAAGAGTTAATAACCTGCCATTCTCATCTGCTGGTAAGTAAATGATTCTTGTGTCAGAGCATTTGCTATGTTTAACATTTGTTACTCATTATATAGCATTCCAAGTGTTAGCTTGGCATCTTTGCAATCTTCACATTTCTCTTGTTCTGAATTATCTCATGCTCATTACCCAGAAAGATGCAAATCAAATTTATTCATTCAGTTTATAAAACCAATTTTTTCTTTGACATGCAAAATGGGTAAAATGGGTAAGATGTGGGCCTCATACTGAAAAGTTGGGAGGACCCCCCCCCCTACACAACACCACAGGCAGCTTCTTTGTCTCTCTCATCTCTTTCTCCCATTGACTGACAGCTTATAATTGATAATGGCTTTTTTTTTTAACATCTTCACTTATGTCTAGTGAACTGCACTACACTTTTTGATTCTGATCTCCCCTTTTTTTTTATTAATTTTGTCTTCTTTAGAATCTTGGCAATCTCCATGATTATTTTCTCCTCTTCCACTACTATCATGTTCTCATGTACCCATTTGGCTGCTTCCTTCTCTTTGTTATCCTTTATAGTCCTTCAATGTCCTCCTTAACCTGGCTACTTTATTCCTATCTAGCTATTTTCGTTTCCCAGCAACCTTACGTTCCCTCTCAGCTTCCCTTTGTGTCCCATGTCCCTTCTAATTCTTCAATCATTTTCCAGAGGTCCTTTACTCCAGCACATGTGAGTCTATATATCCAGCACACCACTAAGTGGTACCAAGATAAGTGCCATCAAAACATCCAATGCTAAAAGAAAGGCTCTTACCTCACTCTCTTCATAGTACTAGTACTATACCTGCCTGTGAAAAAAAGGCCAAATGATCCCCCTGCCTTGTAAAGTTATAAAACTCTTTTAAACTATTTAGCACCAATATAAAAAAAAAATTGGAAATTATAAATATTACCTAAGAGGTAAACTTATGATATTTTTTACATGTAATAAATTGAAAAGCACAGCACAGTATATGAAAAGGTTCATAACCTTGATTGAAATATATACCATACAAAGTAATGTCTAAATAATTAATGTACTTAGTGGACACAACCTCCAAGCATAACCTCAATGCTGAATGAATGTCATCAACTTTAATTCAACATTGATAACACTGAATATAGGTTTAAAGTTATAGTTTGGATACTGTGCCCACTGGATAAGGTTCTTAGTTTTGTGCAAATATTTTAGCAAAGAAAGCAAGATGAAAGGTAACTAATACAAACCTCATTAATATCCAAGCACACAACTCTAGCTCCTAAACGTGCGAACTGGAGCCCCAGTTCTCGACCAATTCCATGACCAGCTCCAGTCACCTAAAAATTAGACGAAGATAAATATTTAGAGTATTTATTTAAATGGAAGGGATGAGGGAAACTACAATTACAGTATGAGGTTAAACCACATCCTTAACACAGGAATGTATAACAAAACTACATTGATCAGTGTCTAGCAGTGAGTTGGCCTACTGGAAGGATCGGCTACATTTTGTACTGTACAGTGCATTACATATTAACGAGCATAATTACATCTAAAATCCTTTCAAGCTTTTTATCAAAAACAAAATGTATTATTTTAAATTACGATATATATTTTTGTGGTCCATATATCTAATAATCAGTAGTACCTGTAGTTTGTGTTGAGAAAATTATATTTGGAATTCTGCATTCTGCAAGATTTGTTTGAGCTGGACTAGTCTAGGGCCAGCTACACCTCACAGATATATTTTATGTAAGCATAAAATAAAGCTTGTATTTTGCTTTTTCCTGTGTTTAAATGAATAACTATCCATTAAAGCCCCAGTGTGCTTAATAAGGTTAATTATGCTTCATCTTCTCCTTGATGGCCTGTTTGAACTATGTTTATGGCTCTTCTGGCCCTGTCCAAATCCGGGAATTTTTCCATAGCTCTGCCTCTTTCAGCAGGTCAGCCCTATGATATACCTTCCTGGTTCAGCTTTCTCCTTTGTTCTATATGTCTGGAGTTTCTGACATGGGTCTTTTTTACCATTTGTGTGGCAAGCAGGTGGTTGGGTTATTTGTGTCACGCCAGCGGCAGCTCTTGGCGGCAGCAGTATGACGATGCCTCGCACTTATTTCACCTCTTCTGTCCCTTCATCTTCTCTTTTGATGCATGTTTCAGGGTGGGTTCTTTCACCTCCAGACAGCTCATGCTTCTCCTGAGCTGCCTTTGTCTCTTGATAAGAGTCTTTGTCTTTCTTCTCCTGTGTTCCCAGTTGGCCCTTCAGTCAGGGGTATTCTCTCAGAGAGGCAAGAAACACACCCCTCGTGCTCTCCTCTGGAGGCAGGAGGGGGGATTGTTCCTCACTCCTGGTGGAAAATTTGTCTGTTGCCATCTCCTTTACTGGCACAGTATGAGTCAGCTGGCTTCTAGGAGGGGTCCTTTGGTGTTTGATGCTTGGTTTCTCAGGTCAGGAATGCATCACTTGTTATGTCCAGTGGTGGCATTTGGCCACTGCCTGTGTGCCACTGGTCCTGCTTTGTAAACACGTTGTTTGTTCCTATTTCCCCATGGTCCATGTTATGGGGCTCATTTCCTCTGTCTGTCATGTTATCATAGCTGCCAGCCTGTGGTCTACCCTCAAGTCCTTGGTGTTTTTAAGTACACAACATTTTCTGCAACTTTCCCCATGTTGTTTACCTATTTTCAGGTTCGATGGTCTTATTGTTCTGATGAGGTTCTGGCAGCCCATTGTTTGATTCTTATTGTTGGTCCTATCAGTCTTGTGTGTTGCTGGGATGGTTCCTGACCAAGGGCTTTTTTTTTCAGGGTAGTACCTGCTGTCTCTCCTCATACCCTGGTAAAGTCCCTTGTTTTCCGTTATTGTGGTCATTTAGCTCCAGGAAGCCACCAAATGGCTCCTCCCAGAAACCAGTATTGAATGTAATAAGCCAGCGGTGGCTCTCCGACTTCCTTCCTCCCTACCAGGTTTGTTGGTTCAGAGTGCATCAGCTCTGGTCAAGCCTCCCGACTTCCTTCCTCCCTACCAGGTTTGTCGGTTCAGAGTGCATCAGCTCTGTCAAGCCTTGGAGTCACCTGTGGGCCAGAGCTTCAGGCCACCTGGTGGCAGTCATCAATACTAATGAATCTATGCTAGTTAGATCGCTTGCTTTTGCCCGAATAGTTTTGACGAGTCTTTTGGCCACTTCGGTGCTTCATTTTCTATAAACCTTGCAGTTGTCTTTGTTGACTTTCTGGATGCTTTCCAATTGTGGGTGATGACAATGTCCCAAATTCTCTCTGCCTCTGAGAGGAAGCCAGGTTCTGTTCCCAGTAAGCCTAAATGGACTCCTACGATTAAATTGACCTAGTGGTGAGGAGCCGGCTTCAGGGAGGCCACCAGGGCTCTACCAGAGGCATTCATTACATTCAATACTGGTTTTATATCAATAATAGTCACCTCAAATTATAATATACTTTTGAAATGTCCACTTAAAGCTTTCAACACACAAAATGCAAGAATACAGTATAATAAAAATTTATATATAAAACAAATTTAACTCCTAAACTAAGTTAAATTTTAAGAAAACTGCAAGATAATTATAATACAGTGAGAGAAAACTTACATTATCAGGATTTTCACATTCTAGAATTTAAAATAGAAAATTTTCAGAACTCATACAAACCACAAATAATGACAAAAAAATAATTGGAAAAATAATGGTTATAAACACAACAGTAAAGGGTAAAATAGAAACAATCCATCAAAAGAAAAATTGAATCAAATCGAAACCATAGCAAGCAAATCCCTTTCCAAGAACAATAAACTGCACGGTTAGCAGGGAAGTGCTTAGAGCTGGCGAGTCCTCATTAATTACAACAACAAACACCTTCATTACAGTTTCCGTGCTAAAGCAATGTTGTAATTAAAGCAATAAAGCAGTCATAATGAACACCCATCACTACCTAATTGAGCCAATGTACTCTATTTGAAAACTACTTTAGCAAATATTCATTATCTTCCTAACATGTGGAAATTAAAATTTTCTGATATCACAGCATTTTATAAATCCACTTTTTGCTCTCAGAGTTTATGAATATTCCTCAGACAAACTGTAACTAAGTTTAGCACTCAAAGGGTTAATCTTTCGTATGTGGTAGCAATTAAACCTAAGATCATAGCAAAGTGCTTTGAGAATGCAATAGTTCATCACTTCACTGTAAAATATTTCAGTAAGGGAAAACTGTCAAGCATATTAGCATCCCATGCAAAACATGCAAGGGTCTGTAGGTACTCAGAAGCTCAAATATACACATTAAAAATGTATTACCAAAATAAAGAATACCACTTTGAAAGGTGAATCTTGTGTGACCACATCAGTAGAAAGGAGTCAAGTTTGACCAATATTCCAAAGTTGATTTGAGTCACTGGATGGCCCCCTTAGGTGGCAAGAGCTGGTCTAGTGCCTTTGAAACAAATGCACACCACATATCCTTTTTTTTACGACTGTTGAAATAAGTCTTGGTAGAACCTGTAGAATACATGAATTGCCTCTCTTAGCTACATTAATCATAAGGAAGAGAACATGTTCTGTAAATGTTAACTGTCAAGTTATATACATGAGAAAGTAATTTATAAGCACAAATATGGACAGAAGGGAGAGCATGGATAGTTGTTAAGACAATTAAGTACTGTACTATGCACTTAAGAATAAAAATAGACCAAAAACCTGCGGATGCCATTTGCCTTGGTTTGTACCAGTGGGGTTTCTGTATGGTGTCCTCTGATACAAGTTCTTCTAGTGCCTTCCAGGTTGAGATTTACTAGTCACTTCATTTTCCTATCTCCTTGTAATAGGTACCACTCATGGTTCCTGGCACATTCGTGCATTGACCCCATTAAATTCTATTTGGGGCCTCCAACTGGGCAACCAGGCCCGTTGCAATAAGGAGAATTGAGCATGCAATGCAGCTGCTGCCTAATCCCTGAGATCATCAGACAAGGGATGGGTAAATTGAAGCACAAACAGGGAACAAGTCTTGCAAGACTCCGGGTCGTGGGTGTCACTGACCCACCGAGCAGCATGACGAAGGAAGTTCAGATGATCGTCACCCTAAGGCAGGAGCGACGAACAATCTTCATATTCGCACATGGCGAGAGAGGACCTCGTGCGACAACTGGATATGCCAACAAACACTTTCCAAACAACGATATATCTTGGATAAGTCGCTCCACAACATTGCTGCTTGGACCATCGACTTCCTTTGATGCTACTTATTTCATAATGAAATTATATTAGTTTGGAGTAAATATATGTTTTCTCATGTTCTGCATTCAGCACCCACATTATAGTGAGTAAATATACCATATTACTTCATTACTTAAATAATGCTAGGAGGGTTTGAGTAGCTTTGGGTATTTAGTGCACAGAATCTCCAATAGATGGGGCGAGAGTCGCCCCATCTCTCTCACCCGAGAGAGAGTCGAAACTTAATTTAAAATTGATATATCTTTGTTCTCGAACATGATATATTTCATTTGGTGCAATTATAATAATGTTCATATATCGGTCTTTCTGGAGGCATATAAGATTTTAGGCTTTATTAGCGTATCTTTGTTAATTATACAATATATCGGCAAGTGCGTAGGCGTCTGCACTCCATGCCCGACAAGCTACTGAGCGCTACTATAAAAACATATGTATCTTCACTTGAGCTATAAATATGTCTATTGTAATGTATTTAAAATGAAGCTCTTATTTCTATCTTGCTTAAGACTTATAAAACATTTGTGTTTATTAACGAATTTACGTGAAATAAACATTGATCTGAGAGAGAGTTGCTCTGTCGTTCAGTCTGTACGGGGTGGGAGCTCCGTAATTTTTAAAATACAATAATCTTCATTAGAAATTTAAATATGTCTATAGTAAAGTGTTTAAAGTGAAGCTTATTTGTCTGTCTTTCTTGAGACATAAAAAAAATATATGTTTACTAACGAATTCACGTGAAATAAACATTGTTCTGAGAGAGAGTTGCTCGGTCGATCGATCTGTCCGGGGTCGGAGCTCGGCTATTATAAAAGTACACGTATCTTCGGTCTAAATTTAAATATGCCCATGGTAAGGTATTTAGAATGAAGCTTATATTTCTATCTTTCTTGTGACATATAAAACTTTTACGTTTATTAAGGAATCTGCGTGAAATAGGCATGGTTCTGAGATGAATGCTGCGGTTTTCGAGCTCGACGCGCGGCAATGGACGCCATATACACATCCAGTGGGTGTTATTGGACCCCATACCCATTTTATGGGTGGTTGGAGCCCCATACCCATTCTATGGGTGGTTGGAGCCCCATACCCATCCTGTGGGTTGTAGTGGACGCCATACTCATCCTGTGGGTGGTATTGGACCCCATACCCTTCCTGTGGGTGGATGTGATCCCCATACTCATCCTCTGGGTGGATGTGACCCTCATACCCATCCTGTGGGTGGTATTGCACCCCTTACTCACCTAACAGGTGGTAGTGGACAATATACCGATCCTGTAGTTGGTATAGTAGACACAATACCATCCTGTTTAGAGTAGTTTACCCCATAGACATTCCAATGAACCATCGTTTTCTGTTAGCGTTCCTACAAAACATCCTTTAAAGATTTGTAAAGCACCAACTATGGTATATAATATTGATTGGTGAAGGACTGTTATTCTATGTAATAATTTTTAGTGCTTATTATAATTTACTAAGAACAACTAATATTTCTCAAAACAAAACTACGAACCTTCAATAGGAAGTAGCTGATCTATAATATTCTAAGAGCATGGACAATAGTAGGTAAATTTCACAACCCATGTGGGACCTGAAAAGTACAATTTTCCTTATAATTGAACCAATCACGACTATTCTGCTATCTAGGTTGACGGATGGGTACTGTGAGACGCAAGTTGGTACGTGAGGAAGAGTTTGGGCCTTGGGAAAAAAAGTAACTGGGAATATATCACATATTTACTAATTCATATTCAACATATTGACTTTAAGCATTAAGTCATATATGTGCTGTCTTGTGTGAGAACGGGTTGATGAAATAGTATCGAAATATTGGTAAAAATGAATATATTTACGTAATATCAAACTACATGAAAAATGTGAAAAAAGTCATTATTATTCCTAATTTGAGGATTTTAACTTCGAATCATAGAGCGACGTTTCGTATTTTTAGACCCTAGAAAAGATGTATAAAGATGTTGCTTACAATACAAATGATAAAAATCAATGTGTTTTCATTAAAATTAACTAAAATGTTCCTGATTTTCGGTTTATATTACCGATGGAAGATGTACTACGAAAAACTGTTCTAATCCGGCTAAAACGTCGATATATGCAAAAAAACAGAACTTCTCCTCTTTTAAATATCTTACTCAGTATTTTAACGAGAAACAAATAGATGATTGAAAATGAAGTATTTAAGGTTATTTCTGATCAATTATGTGTTTGCATAATTTTTATCGTATATTTAATGAATTAATAACAATAAACTGAAAATTCACAAAAACGTGGAAAAACGGCCTAATTCAATGATATTTTATTTAAATTACATAATGGAAAAGGGTGATGATAATGGTCAAAATATTGCTAAATTCGATGATTTTTAGTATGAAACAAAATGCAAGAAAACTTGCTTAAAACGCAAAATTATGCGAAAATCTGAGATTTGAAGGCCAAATCACAAATCGTGATGCTACATGAAATAGTATCGAAATATTGGTAAAAATGAATATATTTACGTAATATCAAACTACATGAAAAATGTGAAAAAAGTCATTATTATTCCTAATTTAAGGATTTTAACTTCGAATCATAGAGCGACGTTTCGTATTTTTAGACCCTAGAAAAGATGTATAAAGATGTTGCTTATAATACAAATGATAAAAATCAATGTGTTTTCATTAAAATTAACTAAAATGTTCGTGATTTTCGGTTTATATTACCGATGGAAGATGTACTACGAAAAACTGTTCTAATCCGGCTGAAACGTCGATATATGCAAAAAAACAGAACTTCTCCTCTTTTAAATATCTTACTCAATATTTTAACGAGAAACAAATAGATGATTGAAAATGAAGTATTTAAGGTTATTTTCTGATCAATTATGTGTTTGCATCATTTTTATCGTATATTTAATGAATTAATAACAATAAACTGAAAATTCACAAAAACGTGGAAAAACGGCCTAATTCGATGATATTTTGTTTAAATCACATAAAGGAATAGGGGATGACAATGGTCAAAATAATGCTAAATTCGAGGATTTTTAGTACAAAACAAAATGCAAGAAAACTTGCTTAAAATGCAAAATTTGCGAAATTCTGAGATTTGAAGGCCAAATCACATATCGTGAAAAAACATGAAGTAGTATCGAAATATTGGTAAAAACTAATATATATACGTAAAATCACACTACATGAATAACGTGAAAAAAGTCACTTTATTACCATATTTGAGGATTTTAACTTCAAATCATAGAGCGAGGTTTCGTATTATTTAGATCCGAGAAAAGACATATGACAATGTTGTTTCAAATACAAATGATAAAAATCAATTTGTTTTTATTAGAATTAACTAAAATGTTCCTGATTTTCCGTTTATATTACCGATGGAAGATGTACACGTAAAACCGCTGTAATCCGGCTGAAACGTCGATATATGCAATAAAAACAGAACTTCTCCCCTTTCCAATATCTAACTCAGTATTTTAACGAGAAAAAAATAGTTGATTGAAATGAAGTGTTTAAGGTTAATTTCTACTCAATTATATGTTTGCATCATTTTTATTGTATATTTAATGAATTAATAACAATAAACTGAAAATTCACAAAAACGTGGAAAAACAGCAAAATATTGCCTAATTCGATGATATTTTGTTTATATCACGTAAAGGAAAAGGGGATGATAAACGTCAAAATATTGCTGAATTCAATGATTTTTGGTACGAAACAAAATGCAAGAAAACTTGCTTAAAATGCAAAATTTGCGAAATTCTGAGATTTGAAGGCCAAATCACATATCGTGAAAAAACATGAAGTAGTATCGAAATATTGGTAAAAACGAATATATATACGTAAAATCACACTACATGAATAACGTGAAAAAAGTCACTTTATTACCATATTTGAGGGTTTTAACTTCAAATCATAGAGCGAGGTTTCGTATTATTTAGATCCAAGAAAAGACATATGACAATGTTGTTTCAAATACAAATGATAAAAATCAATTTGTTTTTATTAGAATTAACTAAAATGTTCCTGATTTTCCGTTTATATTACCGATGGAAGATGTACACGTAAAACCGCTGTAATCCGGCTGAAACGTCGATATATGCAATAAAAACAGAACTTCTCCCCTTTCCAATATCTTACTCAGTATTTTAACGAGAAACAAATAGTTGATTGAAAATGAAGTGTTTAAGGTTAATTTCTAATCAATTATATGTTTGCATCATTTTTATCGTATATTTAATGAATTAATAGCAATAAACTGAAAATTCACAAAAACATGGAAAAAGAGCAAAATATTGCCTAATTCGATGATATTTTGTTTATATCACAAAAAGGAAAAGGGGATGATAAACGTCAAAATACTGCTGAGTTCGATGATTTTTAGTACGAAACAAAATGCTAGAAAACTTGCTTAAATTGCAATATTATGCGAAAATCTGAGATTTGAAGGCCAAATCACATATCGTGATGCTACATGAAATAGTATCGAAATATTGGTAAAAATGAATATATTTACGTAATATCAAACTACATGAAAAATGTGAAAAAAGTCATTATTATTCCTAATTTGAGGATTTTAAGTTCGAATCATAGAGCGACGTTTCGTATTTTTAGACCCTAGAAAAGATGTATAAAGATGTTGCTTACAATACAAATGATAAAAATCAATGCGTTTTCATTAAAATTAACTAAAATGTTCCTGATTTTCGGTTTATATTACCGATGGAAGATGTACACGTAAAACTGTTCTTTTCCGGCTGAAACGTCGATATATGCAAAAAAACCAGAACTTCTCCTCTTTTAAATATCTTACTCAGTATTTTAACGAGAAACAAATAGATGATTGAAAATGAAGTATTTAAGGTTATTTTCTGATCAATTAATGTTTGCATAATTTTTATCGTATATTTAATGAATTAATAACAATAAACTGAAAATTCACAAAAACGTGGAAAAACGGCCTAATTCGATGATATTTTGTTTAAATCACATAAAGGAAAGGGGGATGACAATGGTCAAAATAATGCTAAATTCGAGGATTTTTAGTACAAAACAAAATGCAAGAAAACTTGCTTAAAATTCAATATTATTCGAAAATCTGAGATTTGAAGGCCAAATCACATATCGTGATACAACATGAAATAGTATCGAAATATTGGTAAAAATGAATATATTTACGTAATATCAAACTACATGAAAAACGTGAAAAAAGTCATTATTATACCAAATTTGAGGACTTTAACTTCGAATCATAGAGCGACGTTTCGTATTTTTAGACCCTAGAAAAGATGTAAAAAGATGTTGCTTCCAATACAAATGATAAAAATTAATGTGTTTTCATTAAAATTAACTAAAATGTTACTGATTTTCCGTTTATATTACCGATGGAAGATGTACACGTAAAACCGCTCTAATCCGGCTGAAACGTCGATATATGCAATAAAAACAGAACTACTCCCCTTACTTCTCATCTTACTCAGTATTTTAACGAGAAACAAATAGTTGATTGAAAATGAAGTGTTTAAGGTTAATTTCTACTCAATTATGTGTTTGCATCATTTTTATCGTATATTTATTGAATTAACAGCAATAAACTGAAAACTCACAAAAACGTGGAAAAACGTCCTAATTCAATGATATTTTGTTTAAATCACATAAAGGAAAAGGGGATGTTAATGGTCAAAATATTGCTAAATTCGATGATTTTTAGTACAAAACAAAATGCAAGAAAACTTGCCTAAAATGCAAAATTTGCGAAATTCTGAGATTTGAAGGCGAAATCACATATCTTCAGAAAACATGAAGTAGTATCGAAATATTGGTAAAAACGAATATATATACGTAAAATCACACTACATGAATAACATGAAAAAAGTCACTATATTACCATATTTGAGGATTTTAACTTCAAATCATATAGCGAGGTTTCGTATTATTTAGATCCAAGAAAAGACATATGACAATGTTGTTTCAAATGCAAATAATAAAAATCAATGTGTTTTCAATAGAACTAACTAAAATGTTCCTGATTTTCCGTTTATATTTCCGATGGAAGATGTACACGTAAAACTGCTGTAATCCGGCTGAAACGTCGATATATGCAATAAAAACAGAATTTCTCCCCTTTCCAATATCTTACTCAGTATTTTACCGAGAAACAAATAGTTGATTGAAAATGAAATGTTTAAGGTTCATTTCTAATCAATTATATGTTTGTATAAGTTTTATCGTATATTTAATGAATTAATAGCAATAAACTGAAAATTCACAAAAACGTGGAAAAACAGCAAAATATTGCCTAATTCGATGATATTTTGTTTATATCTCAAAAAGGAAAAGGGGATGATAAACGTCAAAATATTGCTGAATTCGATGATTTTTAGTAGTAAACAAAATGCAAGAAAACTTGCCTAAAATGCAATATTATGCGAAAATCTGAGATTTGAAGGCCAAATCACATATCGTGATACTACATGAAATAGTATCGAAATATTGGTAAATATGAATATATTTACGTAATATCAAACTACATGAAAAACGTGAAAAAAGTCATTATTATTCCTAATTTGAGGATTTTAACTTCGAATCATAGAGCGATGTTTCGTATTTTTAGACCCTAGAAAAGATGTATAAAGATGTTGCTTACAATACAAATGATAAAAATCAATCTGTTTTCATTAAAATTAACTAAAATGTTCCTGATTTTCGGTTTATATTACCGATGGAAGATATACACGTAAAACCGTTCTAATCCGGCTGAAACGTCGAGATATGCAATAAAAACAGAACTTCTCCTCTTTTAAATATCTTACTCAGTATTTTAACGAGAAACAAATAGATGATTGAAAATGAAGTATTTAAGGTTATTTTCTGATCAGTTATGTGTTTGCATAATTTTTATCGTATATTTAATGAATTAATACCAATAAACTGAAAATTCACAAAAACGTGGAAAAACGGCCTAATTCAATGATATTTTGTTTAAATCACATAAAGGAAAAGGGTGATGATAATGGTCAAAATATTGCTAAATTCGAGGATTTTTAGTACAAAACAAAATGCAAGAAAACTTGCCTAAAATGCAAAATTTGCGAAATTCGGAGATTTGAAGGGCAAATCACATATCGTGAAAAAACATGAAGTAGTATCGAAATATTGGTAAAAACGAATATATATACGTAAAATCACACTACATGAATAACGTGAAAAAAGTCACTTTATTACCATATTTGAAGATTTTAACTTCAAATCATAGAGCGAGGTTTCGTATTATTTAGATCCAAGAAAAGACATATGACAATGTTGTTTCAAATACAAATGATAAAAATCAATTTGTTTTCATTAGAATTAACTAAAATGTTTCTGATTTTCCGTTTATATTACCGATGGAAGATGTACACGTAAAACCGCTCTAATCCGGCTGAAACGTCGATATATGCAATAAAAACAGAACTTCTCCCCTTTCCAATATCTTACTCAGTATTTTAACGAGAAATAAATAGTTGATTGAAAATGAAATGTTTAAGGTTAATTTCTACTCAATTATATGTTTGCATCATTTTTATCGTATATTTAATGAATTAATAGCAATAAACTGAAAATTCACAAAAACATGGAAAAAGAGCAAAATATTGCCTAATTCGATGATATTTTGTTTATATCACAAAAAGGAAAAGGGGATGATAAACGTCAAAATATTGCTGAATTCGATGATTTTTAGTACGAAACAAAATGCAAGAAAACTTGCTTAAAATGCAATATTATGCGAAAATCTGAGATTTGAAGGCCAAATCACATATCGTGATGCTACATGAAATAGTATCGAAATATTGGTAAAAATGAATATATTTACGTAATATCAAACTACATGAAAAATGTGAAAAAAAGTCATTATTATTCCTAATTTGAGGATTTTAACTTCGAATCATAGAGCGACGTTTCGTATTTTTAGACCCTAGAAAAGATGTATAAAGATGTTGCTTACAATACAAATGACAAAAATCAATGTGTTTTCATTAAAATTAACTAAAATATTCCTGATTTTCGGTTTATATTATCGATGGAAGATGTACACGTAACACTGTTCTTATCCGGCTGAAACGTCGATATATGCAAAAAAAAACAGAACGTCTCCTCTTTTAAATATCTTACTCAGTATTTTAACGAGAAACAAATAGATGATTGAAAATGAAGTATTTAAGGTTATTTTCTGATCAATTAAGTGTTTGCATAATTTTTATCGTATATTTAATGAATTAATAACAATAAACTGAAAATTCACAAAAACGTGGAAAAACGGCCTAATTCGATGATATTTTGTTTAAATCACATAAAAAGAAAGGGGGATGACAATGGTCAAAATAATGCTAAATTCGAGGATTTTTAGTACAAAACAAAATGCAAGAAAACTTGCTTAAAATGCAAAATTTGCGAAATTCTGAGATTTGAAGGCCAAATCACATATCGTGAAAAAACATGAAGTAGTATCGAAATATTGGTAAAAACGAATATATATACGTAAAATCACACTACATGAATAACGTGAAAAAGGTCACTTTATTACCATATTTGAGGATTTTAACTTCAAATCATAGAGCGAGGTTTCGTATTATTTAGTTCCAAGAAAAGACATATGACAGTGTTGTTTCAAATACAAATAATAAAAATCAATTTGTTTTCATTAGAATTAACTAAAATGTTCCTGATTTTCCGTTTATATTACCGATGGAAGATGTACACGTAAAACCGTTCTAATCCGTCTTAAACGTCGATATATGCAATAAAAACAGAACTTCTCCCTATTTCAACATCTTACTCAGTATTTTAACGTGAAACAAATAGATGATTGAAAATGAAGTATTTAAGGTTATTTTCTGATCAATTATGTGTTTGCATCATTTTTATCGTATATATAATGAATTTATAACAATAAACTGAAAATTCACAAAAACGTGGGAAAACGGCAAAATATTGCCTAATTCGATGATATTTCGTTTAAATCACATAAAGGAAAAGGGGATGATAAATGTCAAAATATTGCCAAATTCGATGATTTTTAGTACAAAACAAAATGCAAGAAAACTTGCTTAAAAATGCAATATTATGCGAAAATCTGAGATTTGAAGGCCAAATCACATATCGTGATACTACATGAAATAGTATCGAAATATTGGTAAAAATGAATATATTTACGTAATATCAAACTACATGAAAAACGTGAAAAAAATCATTATTATACCAAATTTGAGGATTTTAACTTCGAATCATAGAGCAACGTTTCGTATTTTTTAGACGCTAGAAAAGATGTATAAGATGTTGCTTCCAATACAAATGATAAAAATCAATGTGTTTTCATTAAAATTAACTAAAATGTTCCTGATTTTCGGTTTATATTACCGATGGAAGATGTACACATAAAACCGTTCTAATCCGGCTGAAACGTCGATATATGCAATAAAAACAGAAATTCTCCCCTTTTAAATATCTTACTCAGTATTTTAACGAGAAACAAATAGATGAATGAAAATGAAGTATTTAAAGGATCAAGAGAGTGATGCAGAGGCTGAAAAGAGAGATGCAGAGGCATAGGAGAGTGATGCAGAGGCTCAAGAGAGTGATGCAGGGGCTCAAGAGAATGATGTAGAGGCTTAAGAGATTAATGTAGAGGCTCAAGAGAGTGATGTAGAGGCTCAAGAGAGTGATGCAGAGGTGCAAGAGAGTGATGCAGAGGCTCAAGAGAGTGATGCAGTGGATCAAGAGAGGGAAGCAGAGGCTTAAGAGAGTGATGCAGAGGCTGAAGAGAATGAAGCAGAGGCTCTAGAGAGTGATGCAGAGGCTCAAAAGAGGGATGCAGAGGCTCAAGAGAGTGATGCAGCGGATCTAGAGAGTGATGCAGAGGCTCGAGAGAGTGATGCAGAGGCCTCATGAGAGGGATTCAGGAGCTTAAGAGAGTGATGCAGAGGCTGAAGAGAGTGTTGCATAGGCTCAAGAGAGGGATGCAGAGGCACAAGAGAGTGATGCAGAGGCTCAAGAGAGTGATGCAGAGGCTCAAGAGAGTTTTGCAGAGGATCAAGAGAGTGATGCAGAGGCGTAAGAGAGTGATGCAGATGATCAAGAGAGGGATGCAGAGGCTTATGAGAGTGATGCAGAGGCTGAAGAGAGTGTTGCAGAGGCTTAAGAGAGCGATGCAGAGGCTCAAGAGAGTGATGCAGAGGCTCAGGAGAGTGATGCAGAGGCTCAAGAGAGTGATGCAGAGGCTTAAGAGAGGGATGCAGAGGCTCAAGAGAGGGATGTAGAGGCTCAAGAGAGAGATGCAAAGGCTCAAGAGAGTGATGCAGAGGCTCTAGAGAGGGATGCAGAGGCTGAAGAGAGTTATGCAGAGGCTCAAGAGAGGGATGCAGAGGCTCAAGAGAGTCATTCAGATGCTTACGAGAGTGACGCAGAGTCTTAAGAGAGTGATGCAGAGGCTTAAGAGAGGGATGCAGAGGCTCAAGAGAATGATGCAGAGGCTGAAGATAGGGATGCAGGGGCTGAAGAGAGGAATTCAGAGGCTCAAGTGAGGGATGCTGAGGCACAAGAGAGGGATGCAGAGGCTCTTGAGAGTAATGCTGAGGCTCAAAAGAGGGATGCAGAGGCTTAAGCGAGTGATGCAAAGGGTCAAGAGAGGGATGCAGAGGCTCATGAGAGGGATGCAGAGGTTCAGGAGAGTGATGCAGAGGCTCAAGAGAGGGATGCAGGGGCTCAAGAGGGTGATGCAGAGGCTCAAGAGAAAGACGCAGAGGCTCAAGAAAGGGATGCAGAGGCTCCAGAGAGGGATGCAGAGGCTCAAGAGGGGGATGCAGAGGCTTAAGTGAGGGATGCAGAGGCACAAGAGAAAGATGCAGCGGCACTTGAGAGTGATGCAGAGGCTCAAGAGAGGGATGCAGAGGCTTATGAGAGTGATGCAGAGGCTCAAGAGAGGGATGCAGAGGCTCAAGAGAGTGATGTAGAGGCTTAAGAGAGGGATGCAGAGGCTCAAGAGAGGGATGCAGAGGCTTAAGAGAGGGATGGGAGGGATAAATGAGGAGGCTTTTAGGGCGCTTTACACTGCTTACGTGAGACCCGTCTTAGAGTATGCCGCACCATCATGGAGCCCCCACCTGAAGAAACACATAAAGAAACTGGAGAAGGTTCAGAGGTTTGCGACGAGGCTTGTCCCAGAGTTACGAGGGATGGGATATGAAGAGCGTCTGAAGGAACTGACCCTTACGACACTAGAGAAAGAAGGGAGAGAGGAGATATGATAGGGATATATAAAATACTCAGGGGAATTGACAAAGTGGAAAAATATGAAATGTTCACACGTAATAATAACAGAACGAGGGGACATGGGTGGAAACTGGAAACTCAGATGAGTCACAAATATGTTAGGAAGTTTTCTTTTAGCGTGAGAGTAGTGGAAAAATGGAATGCACTTGGGGAACAGGTTATGGAAGCAAATACTATTCATACTTTTAAAACTAGGTATGATAGGGAAATGGGACAGGAGTCATTGCTGTAAACAACCGATAGCTGGAAAGGCGGGATCCAAGAGCCAATGCTCGATCCTGCAAGCGCAAATAGGTGAGTACAAATAGGTGAGTACACACACACACACACACACAGGGGCCTCGTACACAGGGGATAGCGCGCAGGACTCGTAATTCTGTGGCGCGTGTTCGATTCCCTCACGAGGCAGAAACAAATGGGCAAAGTTTCTTTCACCCTAAGTGCCCCTGTTACCTAGCAGTAAATAGGTACCTGGGAGTTAGTCAGCTGTCACGGGCTGCTTCCTGGGGGGTGTGTGTGTGTGTGGTGTGAAAAAAAAATAAAGTAGTTAGTCAACAGTTGATTGACAGTTGAGAGGCTGGCCGAAAGAGCAAAGCTCAACCCCCGCAAAAACACAACTAGTAAACACAACTAGTAAACACACACACACACACACACACACACACACACACACACACACACACACACACACACACACACACGTGTCCAACCACTGGGTCTGATTATTAGATTGACTTGGGTTCTTGCAGGGTCGGCGTTCGATCCCCGATGGTCCAAGTAACTATGCATAGTTCCTTCACCCTTTTTTCACTAACAGAGTGGTAGACAGTTGGAACAAGTTAGGTGAGAAAGTGGTGGAGGCCAAAACCGTCAGTAGTTTCAAAGCGTTATGTGACAAATGACAAAGAGTGCTGGGAAGACGGGACACCACGAGCGAAGCTCTTATCCTGTAACTACACTTAGATAATTACAAGCACACACACAAGACGAAGCTTTAAAAAGTTCAGAGGTTTGCCACTAGGCTAGTCCCAGAACTAAGAGGCATGAGTTAAGAGAAAAGGCGGTGTGAAATGCACCACACGACAAAGAACGGGGAGACATAATCACTACCTACAAAATTCTCAGAGGAATTGACAGGGTAGAAAAACATAGACTGTTTAACACGGGTGGAACGCGGACAAGGGGACACAGGTGGAAACTGAGAACCCAAATGAGCCACAGGGACGTTTTCAGTGTCAGAGTAGTTAGTAAATGGAATGCACTAGGCAGTGATGTGGTGGAGGCTGACTCCATACATAGTTTCCAATGTAGATATGATAGAGTCCAGTAGGCTCATTAATCTGTACATCAGTTGATTGATGGTTGAGAGGCGGGACCAAAGAGCCAGAGCTCAACCCCCGCAAGCACAACTAGGTGAGTACACACACACACACACCCACAATGGTGAGTCACACCCACTCGCAACGGTGAGTCACACTCACCCGCAACGGTGAGTCACATTCACCCGCAACGGTGAGTCACATTCACCCGCAACGGTGAGTCACATTCACCCGCAACGGTGAGTCACACTCACCCGCTACGGCGAGTCACACCCACCCGCAGCGGTGAGTCACACTCACCGCTGAGTGTGAACGGAGATACCCACAAGACTGGAATTCAAATTACCAACAAGCACACAGGTACTACACCAGACAACACCCGTCCTACTACCAAAACTGGACGAATCACTTCCAAAACGACACACCCTGGACGCAAACACAGTGGCCTCCTTACCAGAGCCTCAGATATTAACACCAAGTAAGGCTTCCAGCACTTCCACTAACACGATAACATCATTTATATTTGCCAACATCCAGGGTATAAAAACACGCAAAACCAACAAAGTTCAATTTATAGATGGTCTCCTTCATGAGGCAAATGCAGTGTTTGCAGCCCTAACAGAAACCCACACAAAGGACTACTATGATGGTGAAATATGGATCTCAGAGTACATTCTTTTCAGATGTGATAGGAAACACCGGCTTCAGGGTGGGGTCAGCCTCTACATCAAAGACACACTCATCTGTACTGAGCTGCTAAACACCTCAAATGATATGGTGGAAGTGCTGATAATCAAAATAGAGATTTTAAATGTAGTTATTGTCCTTGTATATAAGTCACCGGAGGCAAACCCTCAGCAGTTTAAAGACCAACTAATGAAAATAGAACACTGCTTGGAAAACCTCACAAATCCAGCTCCGAACATCATCCTGCTTGGGGACTTCAACCTACGGCACCTGAAATGGAAGCACCTGGCTAATACAGTAATATCAGAAAGAATACCAGGAAGTAGCCTAAATGAACAGGCACATGCAAATGACCTGCTACGGATGTGCGACAGGTTTGCCTTAAACCAGCAAATAGTAGAACCAACTAGGAAGGAGAACACGCTGGACCTCATTTTCACTAATAATGATGAATTGATCAGGAACGTAATGATTACAAATACCTGTTACTCAGATCACAACTTAATTGAAGTTATGACAACCATGGGGAGTAGACCTTCAAAACCAGTCCAGATTCCCGGTGGAGGAGATTTCAGCAAATTCAACTTCAATAATAAACAGATAAACTGGGAGCAAATAAACCAGGACTTCACATAAATAAACTGGGAAGAACAGCTAGAAAATGCAAACCTGAACCAGTGCCTGGAAAAAATAAGCTCAGTAGCACTAGAAATATGTTCAAACCGCATAACTCTAAGAAAAAAGAGGAAGAGATGCAGATTGGAACGGGACCGTCGTTCCCTATATAGGCGAAGAAAACGAATCGCGGAACAACTTGAGAGTCGCACCCTATCTCAAGAACGGCGAAGAAGGTTAGGTAGAGAAATAGAAAAAATTGAACGGAAGCTACAAGAATCATACAAAACCCAGGAGAGGCAAAGAGAGCAAAAGGCCATCAGTGAAATAGAAAGAAATCCGAAATATTTTTTCTCCTATGCAAAATCAAGATAAAAAACCACATCTAGTATCGGGCCCCTGCGAAAGGGAGATGGAACTTTCACCGATGACAACAAAGAAATGAGCGAGCTACTGAGGACGCAGTACGACTCTGTTTTCAGCGAGCCATTAAACACACTAAAGATTGATAACCCAAATGAATTTTTCATGGATACGATACCAACATCAAATCATATATCAGACGTCACCCTATCCCCACTGGATTTTGAAGAAGCCATAAACAGTATGCCTATGCACTCTGCACCAGGCCCGGATTCTTGGAACTCCATATTCATAAAGAACTGTAAAAAACCACTATCGCAGGCCCTCCACATTCTGTGGAGACAAAGCCTAGATACTGGCGTTATTCCTGATATACTAAAAACAGCAGAGATAGCACCACTTCATAAAGGAGGAAATAAGGCTGAGGCAAAAAATTACAGATCGATAGCGCTAACATCGCACATCATAAAAATTTTTGAGAGTGCTAAGAAGTAAAATCACAAAATACATGGAATCACAGCAACTCCATAACCCCGGACAACATGGTTTGAGAACAGGGCGCTCTTGCCTGTCGCAGTTGCTGGACCACTATGATATGGCATTAGATGCTATGGAAGACAAACATAACCCGGATGTAATTTACACAGATTTCGCAAAAGCTTTTGATAAATGTGACCATGGTGTTATTGCACATAAAATGCGTTCAAAAGGAATTACCGGAAAAATAGGCAGATGGATCTACAATTTCCTGACCAACAGAACCCAATGTGTAATAGTCAACAAAATAAAATCCAGCCCATCAACCGTGAAGAGCTCAGTCCCCCAGGGTACTGTGCTTGCTCCAGTACTTTTTCTCATCCTCATTTCGGACATAGACAAGAACACAACCTATAGCACTGTATCATCCTTTGCAGATGACACTAGGATCTTCATGAGAGTAGGCAACATAGAGGACACGGCGAACCTCCAGTCAGATGTAGATCAGGTCTTTCTATGGGCTACAGAAAATAATATGGTGTTTAACGAAGATAAGTTCCAGCTCATGCGCTATGGAAAAAATGAAAATATAAAAACGGAAACCACGTACAAAACTCAGGCAAATCATAACATAGAACGAAAAGGCAATGTAAAGGATCTGGGTATACTCATGTCGGAAGATCTTACCTATAAAGAACACAATAAAGTAGCCGTCACAACTGCAAGAAAAATGACAGGTTGGATAACAAGAACTTTTCACACTAGAGATGCTATACCGATGATGATACTTTTCAAAACGCTTGTGCTCTCTAGAGTAGAGTACTGCTGCACAATGACAGCACATTTCAAAGCTGGAGAAATTGCTGACCTGGAGAGCGTGCAGAGATCCTTTACTGCTAGAATCCACTCAGTAAAACATTTAAACTATTGGGACCGACTAAAGAGCCTAAAACTGTACTCCCTTGAGCGCAGGCGGGAGAGGTACATAATAATTTACACGTGGAAAATATTAGAGGGGCTGGTCGCAAACCTGCACACAGAAATAACATCACATGAGACCAGAAGACATGGCAGGATGTGCAAAATACCCCCGTTGAAAAACAGAGGTGCAGTCCAGTCAGATGTAGATCAGGTCTTTCTATGGGCTACAGAAAATAATATGGTGTTTAACGAAGATAAGTTCCAGCTCATGCGCTATGGAAAAAATGAAAATATAAAAACGGAAACCACGTACAAAACTCAGGCAAATCATAACATAGAACGAAAAGGCAATGTAAAGGATCTGGGTATACTCATGTCGGAAGATCTTACCTATAAAGAACACAATAAAGTAGCCGTCACAACTGCAAGAAAAATGACAGGTTGGATAACAAGAACTTTTCACACTAGAGATGCTATACCGATGATGATACTTTTCAAAACGCTTGTGCTCTCTAGAGTAGAGTATTGCTGCACAATGACAGCACATTTCAAAGCTGGAGAAATTGCTGACCTGGAGAGCGTGCAGAGATCCTTTACTGCTAGAATCCACTCAGTAAAACATTTAAACTATTGGGACCGACTAAAGAGCCTAAAACTGTACTCCCTTGAGCGCAGGCGGGAGAGGTACATAATAATTTACACGTGGAAAATATTAGAGGGGCTGGTCGCAAACCTGCACACAGAAATAACATCACATGAGACCAGAAGACATGGCAGGATGTGCAAAATACCCCCGTTGAAAAACAGAGGTGCAACTGGTACTCTGAGAGAGAACTCTATCAACATCAGAGGTCCGAGACTGTTCAACACGCTTCCGCTACACATAAGGGGCATAACTGGCCGACCCCTCACAGTGTTCAAGAGAGAACTGGATAAGCACCTCCAAAGGATACCTGATCAACCAGGCTGTGACTCATACGTCAGGCAGCGAGCAGCCGCGTCCAACAGCCTGGTTGATCAGTCCGGCAACCAGGAGGCCTGGTCGACAACCGAGCCGCGGGGACGCTAAGCCCCGGAAGCACCTCAAGGTAACCTCAAGGTAACCTCAAGGTTGGATCCCGCCTTTCCAGCTATCGGTTGTTTACAGCAATGACTCCTGTCCCATTTCCCTATCATACCTAGTTTTAAAAGTATGAATAGTATTTGCTTCCACAACCTGTTCCCCAAGTGCATTCCATTTTTCCACTACTCTCACGCTAAAAGAAAACTTCCTAACATCTCTGTGACTCATCTGAGTTTCCAGTTTCCACCCATGTTCCTTCGTTCTGTTATTATTACGTGTTAACATTTCATCTATTTCCACTTGGATCCCGGCTTTCCAGCTATCGGTTGTTTACAGCAATGACTCCTGTCCCATTTCCCTATCTTACTTAGTTTTAAAAGTATGAATAGTATTTGCTTCCACAACCTGTTCCCCAAGTGCATTCCATTTTTCCACTACTCTCACGCTAAAAGAAAACTTCCTAACATCTCTGTGACTCATCTGAGTTTCCAGTTTCCACCCATGTCCCCTCGTTCTGTTATTATTACGTGTGAACATTTCATCTATTTCCACTTTGTCAATTCCCCTGAGTATTTTATATGTCCCTATCATATCTCCTCTCTCCCTTCTTTTCTCTAGTGTCGTAAGGTTCAGTTCCTTCAGACGCTCTTCATATCCCATCCCTCGTAACTCTGGGACAAGCCTCATCGCAACCCTCTGAACCTTCTCCAGTTTCTTTATGTGTTTCTTCAGGTGGGGGCTCCATGATGGTGCGGCATACTCTAAGACGGGTCTCACGTAGGCAGTGTAAAGCGCCCTAAAAGCCTCCTCATTTATCCCTCTCATCCCTCTCTTAAGCCTCTTCATCACTCTCTTGAGCCTCTGCATCCCTCTCTTAAGCCTCTACATCATTCTCTTGAGCCTCTGCATCCCTCTCTTGAGCCTCTGCATCACTCTTTTAAGCCTCTGCATCCCTCTCTTGAGCCTCTGCATCACTCTCAAGTGCCTCTGCATCTTTCTCTTGTGCCTCTGCATCCCTCACTTTAGCCTCTGCATCCCTCTCTTGAGACTCTGCATCCCTCTCTTGAGCCTATTCATCCCTCTCTTGAGCCTCTGCATCCCTCTTTTGAGCCACTGCATCCCTTTCTTAAGCCTCTGCATCCCTTTCTTGAGCCTCTGCGTCTCTCTCTTGAGCCTCTGCATCACCCTCTTGAGCCCCTGCATCCCTCTCTTGAGTCTCTGCATCACTCTCCTGAACCTCTGCATCCCTCTCATGAGCCTCTGTATCCCTCTCTTGACCCTTTGCATCACTCGCTTAAGCCTCTGCATCCCTCTTTTGAGCCTCTGCATTACTCTCAAGAGCCTCTTCATCCCTCTCTTGTGCCTCAGCATTACCCCCCCCCTTGAGCCTCTGCATTCCTCTATTGGGCCCCTGCATCCCTCTCTTGAGCCTCTGCATCATTCTCTTGAGCCTCTGCATCCCTCTCTTGAGCCTCTGCATTACTCTCTTCAGCCTCCGCATATCTCTCTAGAGCCTCTGCATCATTTTCTTGAGCCTTTGCATCTCTCTCTTGAGCCTCTACATCCCTCTCTTGAGCCTCTGCACCCCTCTCTTAAGCCTCTGCATCACTCGCTTGAGCCTCTGCATCACTCTCCTGAGCCTCTGCATCATTCTCTTGAGCCTCTGCATCCCTCTCTTAAGCCTCTGCAACACTCTCTTCAGCCTCTGCATCACTCTCATAAGCCTCTGCATCCCTCTCTTGATCATCTGCATCACTCTCTTAAGCCTCTGCATCACTCTCTTGATCCTCTGCATAACTCACTTGAGCCTCTGCATCACTCGCTTGAGCCTCTGCATCACTCTCTTGAGCCTCTGCATCCCTCTCTTGAGCCTATGCAACACTCTCTTCAGCCTCTGCATCACTCTCTTAAGCCCCTGAATCCCTCTCATGAGGCCTCTGCATCACTCTCTTGAGCCTCTGCATCACTCTCTTGATCCTCTGCATCACTCTCTTGAGCCTCTGCATCCCTCTTTTGAGCCTCTGCATCACTCTCTAGAGCCTCTGCTTGAGCATCTGCATCCCTCACTTTAGCCTTTGCATCACTCTCCTAAGCCTCTGCATCCCTCTCTTGTGCCTCTGCATCCCTCACTAGAGCCTCTGCATCCTTCTCTTGAGTCTCTGCGTCCCTCTCATGAGCCTCTGCATCCCTCTCTTGAGCCTCTGCATCCCTCTCTTAAGCCTCTGCATCACTCTCTTAAGCCTCTGCATCACTCTCGTAAGCCTCTGCATCACTCTCTTGAGCCTCTGCATTACTCTCTTGAGCCTCTGCATCACATCTCTTGATCCTCTGCATTACTCTCTTGAGCCTCTGCATCACTCTCTTAAGCCTCTGCTCCTCTCTCTTGAGCCTCTGCATCACTCTCTTGAGCCTCTGTATCACTCTCTTAAGCCTCAGCCTCCGTCTCTTGATCCTGTGCATCACTTTCTTGAGCCTCTGCATCATTCTCTTGAGCCTCTGCATCCATCTGTTAAGCCTCTACATCATTCTCTTGAGCGTCTGCATTACGCTCTTGAGCCACTGCGTCACTCTCCTAAGCCTCTGCATCTCTCTCTTCAGCCTCTGCATCACTCTCTTTAGCCTCTGCATCCCTCTCTGGAGCGTCAGCATCCCTCTCTTGAGCCTCTGCAGCACTCTCTTGAGCCTGTGCATCATTCTCTTGAGCCTCTGCAACCCTCGCTTGAACCTCTGCATCACTCTCTAGAGCATCTGCATCCCTCTCATTAGCCTTTGCATCACTCTCTTAAGCCTCTGCATCCCTCTCATGAGCCTCTGCATCCCTCTCTTGAGCCTCTGCATCCCTCTTTTAAGCCCCTGCATCACTCTCTTAAGCCTCGGCATGACTCTAGTAAGCCTCTGAATCACTCTCTTAAGCCTCTGCATCACTCTCATGAGCCTCTGCATCACTCTCAAGAGCCTCTGCATCCCTCTCTTGTGCCTCTGCATCCCTTACTTGAGCCTCTGCATCCTTCTCTTGAGCCTCTGCGTCCCTCTCTTGAGCCTCTGCATCCCTCGCTTGAGCCTCTGCATCCCTCTCTTGTGCCTCTGCATCCCTTACTTGATCCCCTGCATCCCTCTCTTGAGCCTCTGCATCACTATCATCATCACCCTTTTAAGCCTCTGCATCCCTCTTTTGAGCCTTTGCATTACTTTCTTAAGCCTCTGCATCCCTCTCTTGAGCCTCTCCATCACTCTCCTGAACTCCTGCATCTCTCTCATGAGCCTCTGCATTCCACTCTTGAACTTTTGCATCACCCTCCTAATCCTCTGCATCCCTCTCTTGAGCCCCTGCATCCCTCTCTTGAACCTCTGCATCCCTCTCTTGAACTCCTGCATCCCTCTCATGAGCCTCTGCATCCCTCTCGTAAGCCTTTGCATCACCCTCTTAAGCCTCTGCATCCCTCTCTTGAGCCCCTGCATCCCTCTCTTAAGCTTCTGCATCACTCTCTTAAGCCTCTGCATCATTCTCTTGAGCCTCTGCATCACTCACTTGAGCTTCTGCATCCCTCTCTTGAGCCTCTACATCACTCACTTCAGCCTCTGGATCCCTCTCTTGAGCCTCTGCATCATTCTCCTAGGGCTCTGCCTCCCTCTCTTGAGCCTCTACATCACTCTCGTAAGCTTAAGGAGGCTTAAGAGAGTGATGCAAAGGCTCAAGTGAGAGATGCAGAGGCTCATGAGAGGGATGCAGGAGTTGAAGACGGTGATGTAGAGGCTCAAGAGAAGGATGCAGAGGCTCAAGTGAGGGATGAAAGTGAGGTAATGTGTTACCTCAAGTGAGTTAATGTGATTACCTCAAGTGAGGTAATGTGATTACCTCAAGTGAGGTAATGTGATTACCTCAAGTGAGGTAATGAAAAAAGATTGATTTTTATCATTTGTATTGGAAACAACATCTTTATATATCTTTTCTAGGATCTAAATAATACGAAACCTCGCTTTATGATTTGAAGTTAAAATCCTCAAATTTGGTAATATAGCGATTTTTTTCACATTTTTCATGTAGTGTCACTTCACGTAAATATATTCGTTTTTACCAATATTTCGATACTACTTCATGTTTTCTCACGATATGTGATTTGGCCTTAAGTCTGAGAATTTCGCATAATAATGCATTTTTAAGCAAGTTTTATTGTTTTTTGTTTTGTACTATAAATCATTGAATTTAGCAATATTTTGACGTTTATCATCCCCATTTTCCTTTATGTGATTTAAACAAAATATCATCGAATTAGGCAATATTTTGCCGTTTTTCCACGTTTTTGTGAATTTTCAGTTTATTGTTAATAATTCATTATATATACGATAAAAATGATGCAAACACATAATTGGTTAGAAATTAACATTAAATACTTCATTTTCAATCAACTATTTGTTTCTCTTTAAAAAACTGAGTAAGATATTAAAAAAGCGAGAAGTTATGGTTTTATTACATATATCGACGTTTCAGCCGGATTAGAGCGGTTTTACGTGTACATCTTCCATCTGTAATATAAACGGAAAATTAGGAACATTTTAGTTAATTCTAATGAAAACACATTGATTTTAATAATTTGTATTGGAAACAACATTTTTATGTCTTTTCTAGGATCTAAAAAATACGAAACCTCGGTTTTTGGATTTGAAGTAAAAATCCTCAAATTTGGTAATATAGCGACTTTTTTCACGTTTTTCATGTAGTGTTACTTTACGTAAATATATTAGTTTTTACCAATATTTCGATACTACTTCATGTTTTCTCACGATATGTGATTTGGCCTTCAAATCTCAGAATTTCGCAAATTTTTCATGTTTAAGCAAGTTTTCTTGCATTTTGTTTTGTATTAAAAATCGTCGAATTTAGCAATATTTTGACGTTTATCATCCTCTTTTCCTTTAAGTGATTTTAACAAAATATCATCGAATTAGGCAATATTTTGCCGTTCTTCCACGTTTTTGTGAATTTTTAGTTTATTGGTATTAATTCATTTGGAATTAATTAATTGGTATAATTCAAAATATACGATAAAAATGATGCAAACACATAACTGATTAGGAAATAACCTTAAATACTTCATTTTCAATCAACTATTTGTTTCTCGATAAAATACTGATTAAGATGATGCAAACACATAATTGTGTTATGATGCAAACACGTAAATAATTGTAAATTTACCTTAAATACAAGATTTTCAATCAACAGTGAGTAAGATATTGATTAAGAGAGATTTTCTGTTTTTATTGCATATTTCGACGTTTCAGCCGGAGTAAAGCAGTTTTATGAGTACCTCTTCTTTCAGCAATATAAACGAAAATTGAGAAACATTTTAGTTAATTCTAAAGAGAACACATTGATTTTTATCATTTGAATTGAAAACCTCGTTTTCATATGCCTTTTTAATTATCAAAATAATACGCAACCTCGCTTTATGATTTGAAGTAAAAATCCTTGAATTTGGTATTATAGTGACTTTTTTCACGTTTTTCATTTAGGGTGATTTTAGGGTGATTCGAAATTAATAATATTTTGATACTACTTCATGTTGTCTCTCTATTTGTGATTTGGCCTATAAATCTCAGAATTACACATAATATTGCGTTTTTAAGCAAGTTTTCTTGCATTGTGCCTTGTACATAAAATCAGCGAATTTAGCAATATTTTGAAGTTTTTCATCCTTGTTTCCTTTATGAGATATCATCCACGATTTAGGCAATACTTAGCCGTTTTTCCACGTTTTCAAGCATTTTCGGTTTATTGCCTGTAATTCATTAAATTTACGATAAATATGACGCAAACACGTAATGAATTGCAAATTACCCTTAAATACTTGATTTTCAATCAACTATTTGTACCTCGTTAAAATAGTGAGTCAGATATTGATTAGGAGAGATTTTCTGTTATTATTGCATATTTCGACGTTTCAGCCGGATTAGGGCAGTTTAACGAGTACCTTTTCTCTCAGTAATATAAACGGAAATTCAGGAACATTTTAGTTAATTCTAATGAAAAGACATTGATTTTTTATCATTTGAGTTGGAAAACGCCGTATCATATGATCAAAATAACACGAAACATTGCTTAATGATTTGAAGCAAAAATCCACGTAATTGGTAATGTGTCTTTTTTCACGTTTTCATGTGACAACATGAAAACATTTAAGGTAGTAGTATTCGAATTTACTAATATTTTGATACAACCTCATGTTTTCTCGCGAAATGTGATTTAGCCTAAAAATCTAAGAATTTAGCATAATATTGCGTTTTTAAGCAAGTTTTCTTGTATTTTATTTGTACTAATAACAATGGAATTTAGCAATATTTTCACGTTTATCATCCTTTTTTCCTTTATAAGACTTAAACGAAATATCAACGATTTAGGAAATTTGCCGTTTTTCAACGATTTTAAGCATTTTTAGTTTATTGTCATTAATGCATTAAAAATACGATAAATATGATGCAAACACATAATTAATTGCAAATTACCCTTAAGTACTTTATTTACAATCAACTATTTGTACCTCGTTAAAATAATGAGTTTGGTATTGATTAGGAAAGATTTTTTGTTGTCATTGCATATTTTTACGTTTCAGCCGGTTTAAAGCGGTTTTACGAGTACCTCTTCCTACAGTAATATAAACGGAAATTCAGGAACATTTTAGTTAATTCTAAAGAAAAAAAATTGATTTATATCATTTGAATTGGAAACAACGTTTTCATATGCCTTTTTAATGATCAAAATAATACGCAACCTCGCTCTATGATTTGATGTAAAAATCGTCAAATTTGGTATTTTTAGTGACTTTTTCACGTTTTTTATGTAGAGTTATTTTAGGTAAATATGTTCGAATTGATTTATATATTGATACTACTTCATGTTGTCTCGTAAAATGTAATTTAGTCTACAAATCTCAGAATTTCGCATAATATTGCGTTTTAAGCAATATATATTGCGTTTTCATGCATTGTGCTTTGTACATAATATCATCGAATTTAGCAATATTTTGAGGTTTTTCATCCTTGTTTTCTTTAAGATTTAAACCAAATATCAACGATTTAGGCAATATTTTGCCATTTTTCCGCGTTTTCAAGCCTTATCGGTTTATTGCCATTAATTCAATAAATTTACGATAAATATGATGCAAACACGTAATTAATTGCAAATTAAAATTAAATACTTGATTTTAAATTAACTATTTGTATCTCGTTAAAATAGTGAGTAAGATATTGATTAGGGGAGATTTTCTGTTTTTATTACATATTTCGACGTTGCAGCCGGAGTAAAGCAGTTTATGAGTACCTCTTCTTACGATGATATAAACGGAAATTCAGGAACACTTTAGGTAATTCTATAGAAAACACATTGGTTTTTATCATTTGAATTGGAAACAACGTTTTCATATGCCTTTTTATTGATCAAAATAATACGCAACCTCGCTCTATGATTCTATGTAAAAATCCTCGAATTTGGTATTATAGTGACTTTTTTCACGTTTTTCATGTTGAATGATATAAGGTTAAAATGTTTGAATTTACTCATTTTTTGATACTGCTTCATGTTGTCCAACTATATGTGATTTGGCCTACAAAGCTCAGAATTTCACATAATATTGCGTTTTTAAGCAAGTTTTCTTGCATTGTGCTTTGTACTTAAAATCATCGAATTTAGCAATATTTTGGGGTTTTTCATCCTTGTTTCCTTTATGAGATTTAAACCAAATATCAACGATTTATGCAATATTTTGCCGTTTTTCCACGTTTTCCAGCCTTTTCGGTTTATGTCCATTAATTCATGAAATTTACGATAAATATGACGCAAACACATAACGAATTGCAAATTACCCTTAAATACATGATTCTCAATCAACTATTTGTACTTCGTTAAAATAGTGAGTCAGATATTGATTAGGAGGGATTTACTGTTTTTATTGCATATTTCGACGTTCCAGCCGGATTAGAGCGGTTTTACGAGTACCTCTTCTTTCGGTAATATAAACTGAAGTTCAGGAACATTTTAGTTAATTCTAATGAAAAGACATTGATTTTTGTCATTTGAATAGGAAAACGCCTTTTCATATGATTAAAATAACACGAAACCTCGCTTAATGATTTTAAGCAAAAATCCACGTTGTGACTTTTCGTGACTTTTTTTACGTTTACATGTGAAAACATATGTCATGTACATTTGCCTTGTACATAAAATCATCGAATTTAGCAAAACTTTGGGGGTTTTCATCGTTGTTTCTTAAGCCTCTGCAATTCAGTGGCTTAAGGCTTAAGCCACTCTCTTAAGCCTCTGCAACTCTCTATTCAGTGTCTGCATCACTCTCTTACGTCTATGCATCCCTCTCTTGATCCTTTTGAGGGATGCAGAGGCTCAAGAGAATGATGTAGAGGCTTAAGAGAGGGATGCAGAGGCTCAAGAGAGGGATGCAGAGGCATAAGAAAGTGATGGAAAAGCTCAAAAGGGGATGCAGAGGCTTAAAAGGGTGATGCGGAGGCGCAAGAGAGTGATGCAGGGGCTCATGAGAGTGATGCAGAAGCTCAAGAGAGTGATTCAGAGGCTTACGAGAGTGATGCCGAGGCTTAAGAGAGTGATGCAAAGGCTTTAGAGAGGGATGCAGAGGCTCAAGAGAGTGATGCAGAGGCTTAAGAGAGTGGTGCAGAGGCTCGTGAGAGTGATGCAGTGGATCAAGAGATGGATTCAGAGGCTCAAGAGAGGGATTCAGAAGCTTAAGAGAGTGATGCAGAGGCTGAAGAGGGTGTCGCAGAGGCTCAAGAGAGGGATGCAGAGGCTTAAGAGAGTGATGCAAAGGCTCAAAAGAGGGATGCAGAGGCTTAAGAAAGTGATGCAGATGCTCAAAATAGAGATGCAGAGGCTTAAGAGGGTGATGAAGAGGCTCAAGAGAGTGATGCAGAGGCTCAAGAGAGGGATGCAGGGGCCCAAGAGAGTGATGCAGATGCTCAAGAGAGGGATGGAGAGGGTGAAGAGAGTGATGCATAGGCTCGAGAGAGTGATGCAGAGGCTCAAGGGAGGGATTCAGAGGCTTAAGAGAGGGATTCAGAGGCTTAAGAGAGTGATGCAGAGGCTGAAGAGAGTGTTGTAGAGGCTCAAGAGTGTGATGCAGAAGCTCAAGTGAGTGATGCAGAGACGCAAGAGAGTTATGCAGCGGCTCAAGAGAGTGATGCAGAGGCTTAAGAGAGTGATGCAGAGGCTTAAGAGAGGGGATGCAGAGGCTCAAGAGAGTGATGCAGAGGCTCAAGAGAGTGATGCAGAGGCTTAAGTGAGGGATGCAGTGGCTCAAGAGAGGGATGCAGGGGCTCAAGAGAGGGATACAGAGGCTCGAGAGTGGGATGCAAAGGCTCTTGAGAGTGATGCAGAGGCTCAAGAGAGGGATGCAGAGGCTTAAGAGAGTGATGCAAAGGCTGAAGAGAGAGATGCAGAGGCTTAAGAGAGGGATGCAGAGGCTCAAGAGAATGATGCAGAGGCTCAAGAGAGTGATGCAGAGGATCAGGAGAGGGATGCAGAGGCTTAAGAGAGTGATGCATCGCTGACCCATCGCTGACCCAATGACCCATCGCTGCTCTCAGTAATTGGCATATTTTCGGTATAAAAAGTCGTAATTTCAAACTGCGAATACGTGCTGAGAGCCAGAATTTGCCTATAAAATATGGCTCAATTGTCGAATTGAGGATGTTTAGGATGTTTTGAAAACTTCAGGGGGGTTTGGGCAAAATGTGACCCGTCGCTGCTCTCAGTAGTTGGCGTATTTTCGATATAAAAATTCATAATATCAAACTGAGAATACGTGCCGAGAGCAAGAATTTGGCTCCAAAATATTGTTCAAGGGTCGAAATTGGGATGTTTGGGATATTTTAAAAACTGCAGGGGGTTTGGGCAAATTGTTACCCATCGCCTCTCTCCGTAATTGCCATATGCTCGGTATAAATTTCGTAATTTCAAACTGCGAATTCGTGCAGGAAGCCAGAATTTGGTTCCAAATTATGCCTCAAGGGACGAATTTGAGATGCTTGGGATATTTAAAAAACTGCAGGGGGTTTTTGGGCAAAATGTGATCCATCGCTGCTTTCAGTAATTGGCATAATTACGGTATAATAAGACGTATTTTAAAACTGCGAATACGTGCAGAGAACTAGAATTTGGCTCCAAAATATAGCTCAAGCGTCGAATTTGGGACGTTTGGGATATTTTGAAAACTGCAGGGGAGGGGGGTTTTGGAAAAATGTGACTCATCGCCGCTTTCAGTAATTGACTTATTTTCAGTATAAAAAGGCGTAATTTCAAACTACGAATACATGCAGAGAGCCAGAATTTGGCTCCAAAATATGGTTCAAGGGTCGAATTTTGGATGTTTGGGATATTTTATAAACTGCAAGGAGGGTTTGGGCAAAATGTGATCCATCGCCGCTTTCAGTAATTGGCATATATTCGGTATAAAAATTCGTAATTTCAAACTGCGAATAGGTGCAGAGAGCCAGAATTTGGCTCCAAAATATATCTCAAGGGTCGAATTTTGATTGTTTGGGATATTTTGAAAACTGCAGGGAGGGTTTGGGCAAAATATGAAACATCGCTGTTGTCCGTAAGTGGCATATTTTCGGTATAAAAAGTCGTAATTTCAAACTGCGAATACGTACAGAGAGCCAGAATTTGGCTCCAAAATATGGCTCAAGCGTCGAATTTGTGATGTTTGGGATATTTTGAAAACTGCAGGGGAGGGAGGTTGGGCAAAATGTGACCCATCGCCGCATTCAGTATTTGGCATATTTTCGGTATAAAAAGACGTAAATTTAAACAAGAAATACGTGCAGAGAGCCAGAATTTCGCTCCAAAATATGGCTCAAGGGTCGAATTTGGGATGTTTGGGAAATTTTGAAGTCTGCAGGGAGGCTTTGGGCAAAATATGACCCATCGCTGCTCTCAGTAATTGGCATATTTTCGGTATAAAATGTCGTTATTTCAAACTGCTTGAGCCATATTTTGGAGCCAAATTCTGGCTCTCTGCACGTATTCGCAGTTTGAAATTACGAATATTTATACCGAAAATTTGTAAATTACTGAAAGCAGCGATGGATCACATTATGCCCAAACCCTACCTGCAGTTTTCAAAATATCACAAACATCCCAAATTCAACGCTTTAGCAATATTTTGGAGCCAAATTCTGGCTCTCTGGACGTATTCGGAGTTTGAAATTACGACTTTTTTATACCGAAAATATGCCAATTAATGAGAGCGGCGATGTATCACATTTTGCCTAAACCCTCCCTGCAGTTTTTAAATATCCCTAACATCCCAAATTCGACCCTTGAGCCTTATTTTGGAGCCAAATTCTGGCTCTCTTCACGAATTTTCAGTTTGAAATTACGATTTTTTTGTACTGAAAATATGCCAATTACTGAGAGCAGCGATGGGTCATATTTTGCCCAATCCCCCCCTGCAGTTTGCAAAATATCCCAAACATCCCAAATTCGTCCCTTGAGGCATAATTTGGAGCCAAATTCTGGCTCTCTGCACGTATTTGCAGTTTGAAATTACGAAATTTATACCAAAAACATGCCAATTACTGAGAGAGGCGATGGGTAACAATTTGACCAAACCCCCTGCAGTTTTTAAAATATCGCAAACATCCCAAATTCGACCCTTGAACCATATTTTGGAGCCAAATTCTGGCTCTCTGCACGTATTCTCAGTTTGAAATTACGAATTTTTATACCGAAAATATGCCAATTACTGAGAGAAGAGATGGGTCATATTTAGCCCAAACCCTCTCTGCAGTTTTCAAAATAATTTAAACATCCCAAATTCGACGCTTGAGCTATATTTTGGAGCCAAATTCTGGCTTTCTGTACGTATTCGCAGTTTGAAATTACGACTTTTTATACCAAAATACGCGAATTGCTGAGAGCGGTGGTGTGTCACATTTTGCCCAAACTCCCCTGCAGTTTTAACACTCAAGAGTGTTATGCAGAGGCTCAAGAGAGTGATGCACAAGTTTACGAGAGTGATGCAGAGGCTGAAGAGAGTGATGCAGAAGTTTACGAGAGTGATGCAGAGGCTGAAGAGAGTGATGCAGAGGCTCAAAAGAGTGATGCAGAGGCTCAAGAGAGTGATGCAGAGGCTAAAGTGAGTGATGCAGTGTTACGAACCCGGATCCAGCGTCCGAGCACGGAGCAGTGACGACCGCGCCATCTGTGGGTCAGCTCCCGAAACCCCCTCCAAAACAGACGACGACACCTGGTGAGGACGACGTGTACTGGCTACGAGGGCCAGTTTCCAGTCCCGTTCAGCGCTCAACACCGCCGCCGCTGACCTCTGGTGAGGTGGTGCTCACCACCTACAACGCCATCTATGGAGTGGATATGTCGGGCGTTTGTGTCTGAGCCTGTAAGTGAGGTGTTTTAGTGTCCCTGGTATTGATGACGTGTCTGCTTACAGAGTCGACCTGGGACTGCTGTGATGGAAGTTGAGTCAGTCTACCCAAGGCAGCCGTCTTTGGCAACCTTGTGCTTTGCTGCAGCAGCTGTGAAGTCGTTCCCCGGAAGAACATTGTGGTGTTACCCTGCCAGTGGAGTGGCAGTAGAAGGATTACCCGGGACCGACTGCTGGAGACGATTATCCACTGGGGTATTGAGGACAGGAGAGTGATTTGTGGTATCACACGAGGCTCCTGTCTAGGGCGTTACCCTAATATCGCTCGTGGAGTGGCCTGACCAGCGTTGCTGATCCGGAACCTGCCAGCAGACCTGCTGGACTTGTGGTTGACAACCTCCACGGCGGTGCCCCCAGTGGACCTGTGTTTTGGCTGACCTGTGGCCAGGGTAGGCTCAGCTTCTCAAAGGAATCGTTGTGAGGCCACGAAAGCACCGAAGACTTAGCACCGAGAGCTTGGATCCAGAGTCTTCAGGAGAAGACGTTTGTATACAGTGTTAATACCCCTCCCCCCATGTAATCTTTTTATATATTATTTATTGGTGGTGGTCAATATATTATATTAAGTTCTTGACTTTATTTCCCTTCCCCTTTAAGTTACTTGCTTCACGGATCTCATCCCTTGAAAGCCATTACTGGCTTGGGGCCGGATACAACTTCCTCTAACAACATCAGAGTAAGAACCCCGTTGCGTCCCGAGAGGGCCGTAACATGCAGAGGTTCAGGAGAGTGATGCAGAGGCTTAGGAGAATGATGCAGAGGCTCAAGAGAGGGATGCAGAGGCTGAAGAGAGAGATGCAGAGGCTCAAGAGAGTGATTCAGAGGCTTACGAGAATGATGCAGAGGTTTAAGTGAGTGATGCAAAGGCTTAAGAGAGGGATGCAGAGGCTGAAGAGAGGGAAGCAGAGGCTCCATAGAGGGATGCTGAGGCTCAAGAGAGTGATGCAGAGGCTGAAGAGAGAGATGCAGAGGCTTAAGAAAGTGACGCAGAGGCTCAAGAGAGTGATGCAGAGGCTCAAGAGAATGATGTAGAGGCTTAAGAGAGGGATGCAGAGGCTCAAGAGAATGATCCAGAGGCTCAAGAGAGTGATGCAGAGGATGAAGAGATGGATGCAGAGGCTTAAAAGAGTGATGGAGAGGTTCAAGAGAGTGATGCAGAGGCTTAAGTGAGTGATGCAGAGGCTCAGCAGAGTGATGCAGAGGCTCAAGAGAGTGATGCAGAGGATCAAGAGAGTGATGCAGAGGCTCAAGAGAGTGATGCAGAGGATCAAGAGAGGGAAGCAGAGGCTTAAAAAAAGTGATGCACAGGAACAAGAGAGTGATGCAGAGGATCAAGAAAGGGAAGCAGAGGCTTAAGAGAGTGGTGCAGAGGCTGAAGAGAGAGATGCAGAGGCTCTAGAGAGTGATGCAGAGGCTTAAGAGAGTGATGCAGAGGCTCAAGAGAGTGATGAAGAGGTTCAAGAGTGATGCAGAGGCTCGAGCGAGTGATGCAGAGGCTCAAGAGAGGGATTCAGAGGCTCAGGAGAGGGATTCAGAGGCTTAAGAGAGTGATGCAAAGGCTTAAGAGAGGGATGCAGAGGCTCACGAGCGTGATGTAGACACTCAAGAGTGTTATGCAGAGGCTCAAGAGAGTGATGCAGAAGTTTTCGAGAGTGATGCAGATGATCAAGAGAGGGATGCAGGAGTTCAGGAGAGGGATGCAGAGACTCAGGAGAGGGATACAGAGGCTTATGAAAGTGATGCAGAGGCTCAAAAGAGGGATGCAGAGGCTTAGGAGGGTGATGCAGAGGCTTTAAGAGAGTGATGCAGTTGCTCAAGAGAGGGATGCAGGGGCTCAAGACAATGATGCAGAGGCTCGAGAGAGTGATTCAGAGGCTTACGAGAGTAATGCAGAGGCTTAAGAGAGTGATGCAGAGGTTTAAGAGAGGGATACAGAGGATGAAGGGAGTGATGTAGAGGCTCTAGAGAGGGATTCAGAGGCTCAAGAGAGGGATTTAGAGACTCATGAGAGTTATGCAGAGGCTCAAGAGAGGGATGCAGAGGCTAATGAGAATGATGTAGAGGCTTAAGAGAGTGATGCAGAGGCTTAAGAGAGGGGTGTAGAGGCTGAAGAGAGTGATGCAGAGGCTCAAGAGAGGGATGAAGAGTCTGAAGGGAGTAATGCAGAGGCTCAAGAGAGGGATGCAAAGGCTCAAGAGATTGATGCAGAGGATCAAGAGAGTGATGCAGAGGATTAAGAGAGTGAGGCAGAGGTTTAGGAGAGGGATGCAGAGGCTCAAGAGAGTAAAGTAGAGGCTTGAGAGAGGGATGCAAGGGCTCAAGAGAGTGATGCAGAGGCTCTAGAGAGTGATTCAGAGGAGGATTAAGAGAGTGATGCAGAGGATTAAGAGAGTGATGCAGAGGCTTAAGAGAGGGATGCAGAGGCTCAAGAGAGGGATGCAGAGGCCAAAGAGAGGGATGCAGAGGCTCTTGAAAGTGATGCAGAGGCTCAAGAGAGGGATGAAGGGGCTCAAGAGAGGGATGCAGAGGCTCAAGTGAGGGATGCAGAGGCACAAGAGAGGGATGCAGAAGTTCTTGAAAGTGACGCAGAGAGTTCAAGAGAGGGATGCAGAGGCTTAAGAGAGTGATGCAAAGGCTAATGAGAGGGATGCAGAGGCTCAAGAGAGGGATGCAGGAGTTCAAGAGAGTGATGCAAAGGCTCAAGAAAGAGATGCAGAGGTTTAGGAAAGTGATGCAGAGGCTCACAAAAGGGATGCAGAGGCTTAAGAGAGTGATGCAGTGGCTGAAGAGTGTTTCAGAGGCATAAGAGAGGGATGCAGAGGCTCAAGAGAGTGATGCAAAGGTTCAAGAGAGTGATGCAGAGGCTTAAAAGAGGGATGCAGAGGCTCAAGAGAGCGATGCAGAGGCTTAAGAGAGTGATGCAGAGGTTCAAGAGAGTGATGAAGTGGCACAAGAGAATGATGTAGAGGCTTAAGAGAGGAATGCAGAGGCTTAAGAGAATGATGCAGAGGCTTAAGAGAGGGATGCAGAGGCTGAAGAGAATGATGCAGAGGCTTAAGAGAGGGATGCAGAGCCTCAAGAGAATGATGGAGAGACTCAAGAGAGTGATGCAGAGGATCAACAGAGTGATTCAGAGGCTTACGAGAGTGATACAGAGGCTTAAGAGAGGGATGCAGAGGTTCAAAAGAGGGATGCAGAGGCTTAAGAGAGGGATGCAGGGGCTCAAGAGAGGAATGCAGAGGAGCAAGTGAGGGAAGCAGGTAAGAGGCACAATAGAGGGATGATGAGAGGGCTCTTGAGAGTGACGCAAGTGAGCCAGAGGCACAAGAGAGGGATGCAGAGGCTTAAGAGAGTGATGCAGAGGCTAAAGAGAGTGATGCAGAGGCTTACGAGAGTGATGCAGAGGCTTAAGAGAGTGGTGCAGAGGCTGAAGAGAGGGATGCAGAGGCTCAAGAGAGGGCTGCAGAGGCTAAAGTGAGTGATGCAGAGGCACAAGAGAAAGATGCAGAGGCACTTGAGAGTGATGCAGAGAATCAAGAGAGTGATGCAGAGGCTCGAGAGAGTTATGCAGAAGCCTCAAGAGAGGGATTCAGAGGCTGAAGAGAGTGTTGCAGAGGCTCATGAGAGGGATGAAGAGCCTGAAGAGAGTGATGCAGAGGCTCAAGAGAGGGATGCAGAGGCTCAAGAGAGTGACGCAGAGGCTTAAGAGAGTGAGACAGAGGCTTTGGAGAGGGATGCAGAGGCTTAAGAGAGTAATGCAGAGGCTTGAGAGAGGGATGCAGGTGCTCGAGAGAGTGATGCAGAGGCTCAAGAGAGTGATTCAGAGGCTTAAGAGAGTGATGCAGAGGCTTAAGAGAGTGATGCAGAGGCTTAAGAGAGGGATGCAGAGGATAAAGAGAGGGATGCAGAGGCTCAAGAGAGGGATGCAGAAGCCCAAGAGAGGGATGCAGAGGATAAAGAGAGGGATGCAGAGGCTCAAGTGAGGGATGCAGAGGCCCAAGAGAGGGATGCAGAGGCTCTTGAGAGTGATGCAGAGGCTCAAGAGAGGGATGCAGTGGCTTAAGAAAGTGATGCAAAGGCTCAAGAGAGGGATGCAGAGGCTCGTGAGAGGGATGCAGGAGTTCAAGAGAGTGATACAGAGGCTCAAGTGAGGGATGCAGAGGCACAAGAGAGGGATGCAGAGGCTCTTGAAAGTGACGCAGAGGCTTAAGACAGGGATGCAGAGGCGTAATTAAGAGAGTGATGCAAAGGCTCAAGAGAGGGATGCAGAGGCTCATGAGAGGGATGCAGGAGTTCAAGAGAGTGATGCAATGGCTCAAGAAAGGGATGCAGAGGCTTAAGAAAGTGATGCAAAGGCTCAAAAAAGGGATGCAGAGGTTTAAGAGAGTGATGCAGAGGCTGAAGAGAGTGATGCAAAGGCTCAAGAGAGTAATGCAGAGGCATAAGAGAGGGATGTAGAGGCTCAAGAGAGGGATGTAGAGGCTTAAGAGAGTGATGCAGAGGCTCAAGAGAGGGATGCAGAGGCTGAAGAGAGAGATGCAGAGGCTTAGGAGAGTGATGCAGAGGTTCAAGAGAGTGATGCAGAGGCACAAGAGAATGATGTAGAGGCTTAAGAAAGGGATGCAGAGGCTCAAGAGAATGATGCAGGGGCTCAAGAGAGTGATGCAGAGGCTTAAGAGAGTGATGCAGAGGATCAAGAGAATGATGCAGAGGCTTAAGAGAGGAATGCAGAGGCTGAAGAGAACGATGCAAAGGCTTAAGAGAGGGATGCAGAGGCTTAAGAGAGTGATAGAGAGGCTCAAGAGAGTGATGCAGAGGCTCAACAGAGTGATTCAGAGGCTTACGAGAGTGATGCAGAGGCTTAAGAGAGGGATGAAGAGGATCAAAAGAGGGATGCAGAGGCTTAAAAGGGTGATGCAGAGGCTGAAGAGAGTGATGCAGAGGCTCAGGAGAGTGATTCAGATGCTTACGAGAGTGATGCAGAGGCTTAAGAGAGTGATGCAGAGGCTGAGGAGAATGATGCAGAGGATCAAGAGAGGGGAGCAAAGGATTAATAGAGTGATGCTGAGGCTGAAGAGAGTGATGCAGAGGCTCTAGAGAGTGATGCAGAGGCTCAAGAGAGTGATGTAGAGGCTCAAAAGAGTGATGCAGAGGATGAAGAGAGGGATGCAGAGGCTTAAGCGGGCGAGGCAGAGGCTCAAGAGAGTGATGTAAGAGGCTTGAGAGAGGGATGCAGGGGCTCAAGAGAGTGATGCAGAGGCTCAAGAGAGTGATTCAGAGGCTTAAGAGAGTGATGCAGAGGCTAAAGAGAGTGATGCGGAGGCTCAAGAGAGTAATGCAGAGGCTCGGGAGAGGGATGCAGGGGCTCAAGAGAGTGATGCAGAGGCTTGAGAGAGGGATGCAGGAGTTCAAGACAGTGATGAAGAGGCTCAAGAGAGGGATGCGAAGGCTCAAGTGAGGGATGAAGAGGCATAAGAGAGGGATGCAGAGGCTCTTGGGTGTGATGCAGAGGCTCAAGAGAGGGATGCAGATGCTCAAGAGAGTGACTCAGAGGCTTACGAGAGTGATGCAAAGGATTAAGAGAGTGATTAAGAGGCTCAAAAGAGGGATGCAGAAGCTTAAAAGGATGATGCAGAGGCTGAAGAGAGTGATGCAGAGGCTCAAGAGAGTGATTCAGATGCATACGAGAGTGACGCAGAGGCTTAAAAGAGTGAAGCAGAGGCTCAAGGGAGTGATGCAGAGGCTGAAGAGAGTGATGCAGAGGCTCTAGAGAGAGATGCAGCGGCTCACGAGAGTGATGCAGAGGCTCAAGAGAGTGATACAGAGGCTTAAGAGAGTGATGCGGAGGCTTAAGAGAGGGGATGCAGAGGCTCAAGAGAGTGATGCAGAGGCTCAAGAGATGGATGCAGAGGCTCAAGAGAGGGATGCAGGGGCTCAAGAGAGGGATGCAGAGGCTCAAGAAAGGGATGCAGAGGCTCTTGAGAGTGATGCAGAGGCTGAAGAGAGGGATGCAGAGGCTGAAGAGAGTGATGCAAAGGCTTAGGAGAGGGATGCAGATGCTCAAGAGAGTGATGCAGAGGCTCAAGAGAGGGATGCAGAGGCTCATGAGAGGGATGCAGGAGTTCAAGAGGGTGATGCAGAGGCTCAAGAGAAGGATACAGAGGCTCAAATGAGGGATGAAAGTGAGGTAATTACCTCAAGTGAGGTAATGTGATTAATGCAAGTGAGTTAATGAAAACACATTGATTTTTATCATTTGTATTAGAAACAACATCTTTATATATCTTTTCTAGGATCTAAATAATACGAAACCTCGCTTTATGATTTGAAGTTAAAATCCTCAAATTTGGTAATATAGCGATTTTTTTCACGCTTTTCATGTAGTGTGATTGTACGTAAATATATTCGTTTATACCAATATTTCGATACTACTTTATGTTTTCTCACGATATGTGATTTGGCCTTAAGTCTGAGAAGTTCGCATAATATTGCATTTTTAAGCAAGTTTTCTTGCTTTTTGTTTTGTACTAAAAATCATTGAATTTAGCAATATTTTGACGTTTATCATCCCCCTTTTCCTTTATGTGATTTAAACAAAATATCATCGAATTAGGCAATATTATGCCGTTTTTCCACGTTTTTGTGAATTTTCAGTTTATTGTTATTAATACATTATATATACGATAAAAATGATGCAAACTGCAAAATTGTAAGACTGCAAAACTGGAAAACTTTGCATCATACGATGATGATTATATATATGATAAAAATGATGCAAACTGCAAAACTTTGCATCATACGATAATGATGATGCAAAATTGATAAGAAATTATTATTAAATACTTCATTTTCAATCAACTATTTGTTTCTCGTTAAAAAACTGAGTAAGATATTGAAAAGGCGAGAAGTTATATTTATATTGCATATATCGACGTTTCAGCCGGATTAGAGCGGTTTTTCGTGTACATCTTCCATCGGTAATATAAACGGAAAATCAAGAACATTTTAGAGTATTTTAATGAAAACACATTGATTTTTATCATTTGTATTGGAAACAACATCTTTATATGTCTTTTCTAGAATCTAAATAATACGAAACCTCGCTCTATGATTTGAAGTTAAAATCCTCAAATTTCGTAAAATAGCGATTTTTTTCACGTTTTCATGTAGTGTGACATTACGTAAATATATTTGTTTTTTTACCAATATTTCGCTACTAATTCATGTTTTCTCACGATATGTGATTTGGCCTTAAATCTGAGAATTTCGCATAATATTGCATTTTTAAGCAAGTTTTCTTGCGTTTTGTTTTGTACTAAAAATCATTGAATTTAGCAATATTTTGACGTTTATCATCCTCTTTTCCTTTATGTGATTTAAACAAAATATCATCGAATTGGCAATATTTTGCCGTTTTTCCACGTTTTTGTGAATTTTCAGTTTATTGTTATTAATTCAATATATATACGATAAAAATGATGCAAACACATAATTGATTAGAAAAAACTTTAAATACTTCATTTTCAATCAACTATATGTTTCTCGTTAAAATACTCAGTAAGATATTGAAAAGGGCAGGAGTTCTGTTTTTATTGCATATAAAGACGTTTAAGCCGGATTCGAGCGGTTTTACGTGTACATGTTCCATCGGTAATATAAACGGAAAATCAGGAACATTTTAGTTAATTCTAATGAAAACACATTCATTTTTATCATTTGTATTGGAAACAACATTTTTATGTCTTCTCTAGGATCTAAAATGAACGAAACCTCGCTTTATGATTTGAAGTAAAAATCCTCAAATATGGTAATATAGCGACTTTTTTCACGTTTTTCATGTAGTGTTACTTTACGTAAATATATTCGTTTTTACCAATATTTCGATACTACTTCATGTTTTCTTACGATATGTGATTTGGCCTTCAAATCTCAGAATTTCGCAAATTTTTCATTTTTCAGCAAGTTTTCTTGCATTTTGTTTTGTACTAAAAATCCTCGAATTTAGCAATATTTTGACGTTTATAATCCCCTATTCCTTTAAGTGATTTTAACAAAATATCATCGAATTAGGCAATATTTTGCCGTTTTTCCACTTTTTTGTGAATTTACAATTTTTTGGTATTAATTCATTATATATACGATAAAAATGATGCAAACACATAACTGATTAGAAAATAACCTCAAATACTTCATTTTCAATCAACTATTTGTTTCTCGTTAAAATACTGAGTAAGATGATGCAAACACAAAATTGTGTTATGATGCAAACACGTAAATAATTGCAAATTTACCTTAAATACAAGATTTTCAATCAACTCGTTAAAACAGTGAGTAATATATTGATTAAGGGAGATTTTCTGTTTTTATTGCATATTTCGATGTTTCAGCCGGAGTAAAGCAGTTTTATGAGTACCTCTTCTTTCAGCAATATAACGGAAATTCAGGAACATTTTAGTTAATTCTAAAGAGAACACATTGATTTTTAACATTTGAATTGAAACATCGTTTTCATATGTCTTTTTAATTATCAAAATAATACGCAACCTCGCTTTATGATTTGAAGTAAAAATCCTTGAATTTGGTATTATAGTGACTTTTTTCACGTTTTTCATTTAGGGTGATTTTAGGCAAAAATGTTCGAAATTACTAATATTTTGATACTACTTCATGTTGTCTCTCTATTTGTGATTTGGCCTACAAATCTCAGAATTACACATAATATTGCGTTTTTAAGCAAGTTTTCTTTCATTGTGCCTTGTACATAAAATCAGCGAATTTAGCAATATTTTGAGGTTTTTCATCCTTGTTTCCTTTATGAGATATCATCCACGATTTAGGCAATATTTGGCCGGTTTTCCACGTTTTCAAGCATTTTCGGTTTATTGCCTTTAATTCATTAAATTTATGATAAATATGACGCAAACACATAATTAATTGCAAATTACCCTTAAGTCCATTATTTACAATCAACTATTTGTTCCTCGTTAAAATAATGAGTTAGGTATTGATTAGGAAAGATTTTTTGTTGTCATTGCATATTTTTACGTTTCAGCCGGTTTAAAGCGGTTTTACGAGTACCCCTTCCTACAGTAATATAAACGGAAATTTAGGAACATTTTAGTTAATTCCAAAGAAAACACATTGATTTTTATCATTTGAATTGGAAAGAACGTTTTCATATGCCTTTTTAATGATCAAAATAATACGCAACCTCGCTCTATGATTTGAAGTAAAAATCGTCAAATTTGGTATTTTTAGTGACTTTTTCACGTTATTCATGTAGAGTAATTTTAGGTAAATATGTTCGAATTTACTTATATTTTGATACTACTTCATGTTGTCTCGCAAAATGTAATTTAGTCTACAAATCTCAGAATTTCGCATAATATTGCGTTTTAAGCAATATATATTGCGTTTTCATGCATTGTGCTTTGTACATAATATCATCGAATTTAGCAATATTTTGAGGTTTTTCATCCTTGTTTTCTTTAAGATTTAAACCAAATATCAACGATTTAGGCAATATTTTGCCATTTTTCCGCGTTTTCAAGCCTTATCGGTTTATTGCCATTAATTCAATAAATTTACGATAAATATGATGCACGTAATAAATTGCAAATTAAAATTAAATACTTGATTTTAAATCAACTATTTGTATCTCGTTAAAATAGTGAGTAAGATATTGATTAGGGGAGATTTTCTGTTTTTATTGCATATTTCGACGTTTCAGCCGGAGTAAAGCAGTTTTATGAGTACCTCTTCTTACGATGATATAAACGGAAATTCAGGAACACTTTAGGTAATTCTATAGAAAACACATTGGGTTTTATCATTTGAATTGGAAACAACGTTTTCATATGCCTTTTTATTGATCAAAATAATACGCAACCTCGCTCTATGATTCTATGTAAAAATCCTCGAATATGGTATTATAGTGACTTTTTCACGTTTTTCATGTTGAGTGATATCAGGTTAAAATGTTTGAATTTACTCATTTTTTGATACTGCTTCATGTTGTTCAACTATATGTGATTTGGCCTACAAATCTCAGAATTTCACATGATATTGCTTTTTTAAGCAAGTTTTCTTGCATTGTGCTTTGTACTTAAAATCATCGAATTTAGCAATATTTGGGGGTTTTTCATCCTTGTTTCCTTTATGAGATTTAAACCAAATATCAACGATTTATGCAATATTTTGCCGTTTTTCCACGTTTTCCAGCCTTTTCGGTTTATGGCCGTTAATTCATGAAATTTACGATAACTATGATGCACACACGTAATGAATTGCAAATTACCCTTAAATACATGATTCTCAATCAACTATTTGTACCTTGACTATTTCTTGAGCGTCTACATCCCTGTCTTAAGCCTCTACATCATTCTCTTGAGTCCATGCATCACTCTCTTGAGCCTCTGCATCACTCTCTTAAGCCTCTGCATCTCTCTCTTCAGCCTCTGCATCACTCTCATGATCCTCTGCATCACTCTCTTGAGCCTCTGCATCATTCTCTTGAGCCTCTGCATCCCTCTCTTGAGCCTCTACATCATTCTCTTGAGCCTCTGCATCCCTCTCTTGAGCCTTTGCATCACTCTCTTAAGCCTCTGCATCCCTCTCTTGAGCCTTTGCATCACTTTCAAGTGCCTCTGCATCTTTCTCTTGTGCCATGCATCCCTCACTTCAGCCTCTGCATCACTCTCATACGCCTCTGCATCACTCTCTGAAGCCTCTGCATCACTTTTTTGAGCCTCTGCATCACTCTCTTTAGCCTCTGCATCACTCTCTCTTGAGCCTTTGCATCCCTCTCTTGTGGCCTCTGCATCCCTCTCTTAAGCCTCTGCCTCACTCTCATAGACCTCTGCATCACTCTCTTGAGCCTCTGCATCCCTCTCTCGTGAGCCTCTGCATTACTCTCTTCAGCCTATTCAACCATCTCTTGAGCCTCTGCAACACTCTCTTAAGCCTCTGCATCACTCTCATACGCCTCTGCATCACTCTCTTAAGCCTCTGCATCACTCTCTTGAGCCTCTGCATCACCCTCTTGAGCCGCTACATCACTCTCTTGAGCCCCTGCATCCCTCTCTTGTGGCCTCTGCATCCCTCTCCTAAGCCTCTGCCTCACTCTCTTAGACCTCTGCATCACTTTCTTGAGCCTCTGCATCCCTCTCTTGAGCCTCTGCATCACTCTCTTCAGCCTATTCAACCATCTCTTGAGCCTCTGCAACACTCTCTTAAGCCTCTGTATCACTCTCCTAAGCCTCTGAATCCCTCTCTTGAGGCCTCTGCATAACTCTCTCGAGCCTCTGCATCACTCTCTTGATCCTCTGCATCACTCTCGTAAGCTTCTGAATCACTCTCTTGAGCCTCTGCATCCCTCTCTTGAGCCTCTGCATCCCTTTCTTAAGCCTTTGCATCACTCTCTTAAGCCTCTGCATCCCTCTCTTGAGCCTTTGCATCACTTTCAAGTGCCTCTGCATCCTTCTCTTCTGCAATGCATCCCTCACTTCAGCCTCTGCATCACTCTCATACGCCTCTGCATCACTCTCTGAAGCCTCTGCATCACTCTCTTGAGCCTCTGCATCACTCTCGTTAGCCTCTGCATCACTCTCTTGAGCCTTTGCATCCCTCTCTTGTGGCCTCTGCATCCCTCTCTTAAGCCTCTGCCTCACTCTCATAGACCTCTGCATCACTCTCTTGAGCCTCTGCATCCCTCTCTTGAGCCTCTGCATTACTCTCTTCAGCCTATTCAACCATCTCTTGAGCCTCTGCAACACTCTCTTAAGCCTCTGCATCACTCTCATACGCCTCTGCATCACTCTCTTAAGCCTCTGCATCACTCTCATACGCCTCTGCATCACTCTCATAAGCCTCTGCATCACTCTCTTGAGCCTCTGCATCCCCTCTTGAGCCGCTACATCACTCTCTTGAGCCCCTGCATCCCTCTCTTGTGGCCTCTGCATCCCTCTCCTAAGCCTCTGCCTCACTCTCTTAGACCTCTGCATCACTTTCTTGAGCCTCTGCATCCCTCTCTTGAGCCTTTGCATCACTCTCTTCAGCCTATTCAACCATCTCTTGAGCCTCTGCAACACTCTCTTAAGCCTCTGTATCACTCTCCTAAGCCTCTGAATCCCTCTCTTGAGGCCTCTGCATAACTCTCTCGAGCCTCTGCATCACTCTCTTGATCCTCTGCATCACTCTCGTAAGCTTCTGAATCACTGTCTTGAGCCTCTGCATCCCTCTCTTGAGCCTCTGCATCCCTTTCTTAAGCCTCTGCATCACTCTCTTAAGCCTCTGCTTCCCTCTCTTGATCCTCTGCATCACTCTCTTGACCCTCTTCATCACTCTCTTGATCGTCAACATCACTCTCTTGAGCCTCTGCATCACTCTCTTGAGCCTCTGCAGTACTCTCTTGAGCACTGCATCACTCTCGTGAGCCTCCGCCTCCCTCTCTTGAGCCTCTGCATTACTCTCTTCAGCCTCTGCATCACTTTCCTAAGCCTCTGAATCCCTCTCTTGAGGACTCTGCATAACTCTCTCGAGCCTCTGCATCACTCTCTTGACCCTCTGCATCACTCTCGTAAGGCTCTGAATCACTCTCTTGAGCCCCTGCATTCCTCTCTTGAGCCTCTGCATCCCTTTCTTAAGCCTCTGCATCAATCTCTTAAGACTCTGCATCACTCTCTAGAGCCTCTGCATCACTCTCTTCAGCCTCTGCATCACTCTCTTAAGCCTCTGAATCCCTCTCTTGAGTACTCTGCATAACTCTCCCGAGCCTCTGCATAACTCTCCCGAGCCTCTGCATCACTCTCTTGATCGTCTGCATCACTCTCTTGAGCCTCTGCATGCCTCTCTTGAGCCTCTGCATCACTCTCTTCAGCCTATTCAACTATCTCTTGAGCCTCTGCAACACTCTCTTAAGCCTCTGTATCATTCTCTTTAGCCTCTGAATCCCTCTCCTGAGGACTCTGCATAACTCTCTCGAGCCTCTGCATCACTCTCTTGATTCTCTGCATCACTCTCGTAAGCCTCTGAATCACTCTCTTGAGCCTCTGCATCCCTCTCTTGAGCCTCTGCATTCCTTTCTTAAGCCTGTGCATCAATCTCTTAAACCTCTGCATCACTCTCTACAGCCTCTGCATCACTCTCTTAAGCCTCTGCTTCCCTCACTTGATCCTCTGCATCACTCTCTTGAGCCTCTGCATTACTCTCTTGATAGTGTGCATCACTCTCTTGAGCCTCTGCATCACTCTCTTGAGCCTCTGAGCACTCTCCTGAGCCTCTGCATCACTCTCTTGAGCCTCCACATCACTCTCTTGAGCCTCTGCATCACTCTCTTCAGCCTCTTCATCCCTCTCTTGAGCCTCTGCCTTACTCTCTTCAGCCTCTGCATCACTCTCTTAAGCCTCTGAATCCCTCTCTTGAGGCCTCTGCATAACTCTCTCGAGCCTCTGCATCACTCTCTTGATCGTCTTTATCACTCTCTTGAGCCTCTGCATCACTCTCTTGAGCTTCTGCATCACTCTCTTGAGACTCTGCATCACTCTCTTGAGCCTCTGCATCACTCTCTTGATCGTCTTCATCACTCTCTTGAGCCTCTGCATCACTCTCTTGAGCTTCTGCATCACTCTCTTGAGACTCTGCATCACTCTCTTGAGCCTCTGCATCACTCTCTTGAGCCTCTGCATCACTCTCTTTAGCCTCTGCATCACTCTCTCTTGAGCCTTTGCATCCCTCTCTTGTGGCCTCTGCATCCCTCTCTTAAGCCTCTGCCTCACTCTCATAGACCTCTGCATCACTCTCTTGAGCCTCTGCATCCCTCTCTCGTGAGCCTCTGCATTACTCTCTTCAGCCTATTCAACCATCTCTTGAGCCTCTGCAACACTCTCTTAAGCCTCTGCATCACTCTCATACGCCTCTGCATCACTCTCTTAAGCCTCTGCATCACTCTCTTGAGCCTCAGCATCACCCTCTTGAGCCGCTACATCACTCTCTTGAGCCCCTGCATCCCTCTCTTGTGGCCTCTGCATCCCTCTCCTAAGCCTCTGCCTCACTCTCTTAGACCTCTGCATCACTTTCTTGAGCCTCTGCATCCCTCTCTTGAGCCTCTGCATCACTCTCTTCAGCCTATTCAACCATCTCTTGAGCCTCTGCAACACTCTCTTAAGCCTCTGTATCACTCTCCTAAGCCTCTGAATCCCTCTCTTGAGGCCTCTGCATAACTCTCTCGAGCCTCTGCATCACTCTCTTGATCCTCTGCATCACTCTCGTAAGCTTCTGAATCACTCTCTTGAGCCTCTGCATCCCTCTCTTGAGCCTCTGCATCCCTTTCTTAAGCCTTTGCATCACTCTCTTAAGCCTCTGCATCCCTCTCTTGAGCCTTTGCATCACTTTCAAGTGCCTCTGCATCCTTCTCTTCTGCAATGCATCCCTCACTTCAGCCTCTGCATCACTCTCATACGCCTCTGCATCACTCTCTGAAGCCTCTGCATCACTCTCTTGAGCCTCTGCATCACTCTCGTTAGCCTCTGCATCACTCTCTTGAGCCTTTGCATCCCTCTCTTGTGGCCTCTGCATCCCTCTCTTAAGCCTCTGCCTCACTCTCATAGACCTCTGCATCACTCTCTTGAGCCTCTGCATCCCTCTCTTGAGCCTCTGCATTACTCTCTTCAGCCTATTCAACCATCTCTTGAGCCTCTGCAACACTCTCTTAAGCCTCTGCATCACTCTCATACGCCTCTGCATCACTCTCTTAAGCCTCTGCATCACTCTCATACGCCTCTGCATCACTCTCTTAAGCCTCTGCATCACTCTCTTGAGCCTCTGGATCACCCTCTTGAGCCGCTACATCACTCTCTTGAGCCCCTGCATCCCTCTCTTGTGGCCTCTGCATCCCTCTCCTAAGCCTCTGCCTCACTCTCTTAGACCTCTGCATCACTTTCTTGAGCCTCTGCATCCCTCTCTTGAGCCTCTGCATCACTCTCTTCAGCCTATTCAACCATCTCTTGAGCCTCTGCAACACTCTCTTAAGCCTCTGTATCACTCTCCTAAGCCTCTGAATCCCTCTCTTGAGGCCTCTGCATAACTCTCTCGAGCCTCTGCATCACTCTCTTGATCCTCTGCATCACTCTCGTAAGCTTCTGAATCACTCTCTTGAGCCTCTGCATCCCTCTCTTGAGCCTCTGCATCCCTTTCTTAAGCCTTTGCATCACTCTCTTAAGCCTCTGCATCCCTCTCTTGAGCCTTTGCATCACTTTCAAGTGCCTCTGCATCCTTCTCTTCTGCAATGCATCCCTCACTTCAGCCTCTGCATCACTCTCATACGCCTCTGCATCACTCTCTGAAGCCTCTGCATCACTCTCTTGAGCCTCTGCATCACTCTCGTTAGCCTCTGCATCACTCTCTTGAGCCTTTGCATCCCTCTCTTGTGGCCTCTGCATCCCTCTCTTAAGCCTCTGCCTCACTCTCATAGACCTCTGCATCACTCTCTTGAGCCTCTGCATCCCTCTCTTGAGCCTCTGCATTACTCTCTTCAGCCTATTCAACCATCTCTTGAGCCTCTGCAACACTCTCTTAAGCCTCTGCATCACTCTCATACGCCTCTGCATCACTCTCTTAAGCCTCTGCATCACTCTCATACGCCTCTGCATCACTCTCATAAGCCTCTGCATCACTCTCTTGAGCCTCTGCATCCCCTCTTGAGCCGCTACATCACTCTCTTGAGCCCCTGCATCCCTCTCTTGTGGCCTCTGCATCCCTCTCCTAAGCCTCTGCCTCACTCTCTTAGACCTCTGCATCACTTTCTTGAGCCTCTGCATCCCTCTCTTGAGCCTCTGCATCACTCTCTTCAGCCTATTCAACCATCTCTTGAGCCTCTGCAACACTCTCTTAAGCCTCTGTATCACTCTCCTAAGCCTCTGAATCCCTCTCTTGAGGCCTCTGCATAACTCTCTCGAGCCTCTGCATCACTCTCTTGATCCTCTGCATCACTCTCGTAAGCTTCTGAATCACTGTCTTGAGCCTCTGCATCCCTCTCTTGAGCCTCTGCATCCCTTTCTTAAGCCTCTGCATCACTCTCTTAAGCCTCTGCTTCCCTCTCTTGATCCTCTGCATCACTCTCTTGACCCTCTTCATCACTCTCTTGATCGTCAACATCACTCTCTTGAGCCTCTGCATCACTCTCTTGAGCCTCTGCAGTACTCTCTTGAGCACTGCATCACTCTCGTGAGCCTCCGCCTCCCTCTCTTGAGCCTCTGCATTACTCTCTTCAGCCTCTGCATCACTTTCCTAAGCCTCTGAATCCCTCTCTTGAGGACTCTGCATAACTCTCTCGAGCCTCTGCATCACTCTCTTGACCCTCTGCATCACTCTCGTAAGGCTCTGAATCACTCTCTTGAGCCCCTGCATTCCTCTCTTGAGCCTCTGCATCCCTTTCTTAAGCCTCTGCATCAATCTCTTAAGACTCTGCATCACTCTCTAGAGCCTCTGCATCACTCTCTTCAGCCTCTGCATCACTCTCTTAAGCCTCTGAATCCCTCTCTTGAGTACTCTGCATAACTCTCCCGAGCCTCTGCATAACTCTCCCGAGCCTCTGCATCACTCTCTTGATCGTCTGCATCACTCTCTTGAGCCTCTGCATGCCTCTCTTGAGCCTCTGCATCACTCTCTTCAGCCTATTCAACTATCTCTTGAGCCTCTGCAACACTCTCTTAAGCCTCTGTATCATTCTCTTTAGCCTCTGAATCCCTCTCCTGAGGACTCTGCATAACTCTCTCGAGCCTCTGCATCACTCTCTTGATTCTCTGCATCACTCTCGTAAGCCTCTGAATCACTCTCTTGAGCCTCTGCATCCCTCTCTTGAGCCTCTGCATTCCTTTCTTAAGCCTGTGCATCAATCTCTTAAACCTCTGCATCACTCTCTACAGCCTCTGCATCACTCTCTTAAGCCTCTGCTTCCCTCACTTGATCCTCTGCATCACTCTCTTGAGCCTCTGCATTACTCTCTTGATAGTGTGCATCACTCTCTTGAGCCTCTGCATCACTCTCTTGAGCCTCTGAGCACTCTCCTGAGCCTCTGCATCACTCTCTTGAGCCTCCACATCACTCTCTTGAGCCTCTGCATCACTCTCTTCAGCCTCTTCATCCCTCTCTTGAGCCTCTGCCTTACTCTCTTCAGCCTCTGCATCACTCTCTTAAGCCTCTGAATCCCTCTCTTGAGGCCTCTGCATAACTCTCTCGAGCCTCTGCATCACTCTCTTGATCGTCTTTATCACTCTCTTGAGCCTCTGCATCACTCTCTTGAGCTTCTGCATCACTCTCTTGAGACTCTGCATCACTCTCTTGAGCCTCTGCATCACTCTCTTGATCGTCTTCATCACTCTCTTGAGCCTCTGCATCACTCTCTTGAGTTTCTGCATCACTCTCTTGAGACTCTGCATCACTCTCTTGAGCCTCTGCATCACTCTCTTGAGCCTCTGCATCACTCTCTTTAGCCTCTGCATCACTCTCTCTTGAGCCTTTGCATCCCTCTCTTGTGGCCTCTGCATCCCTCTCTTAAGCCTCTGCCTCACTCTCATAGACCTCTGCATCACTCTCTTGAGCCTCTGCATCCCTCTCTCGTGAGCCTCTGCATTACTCTCTTCAGCCTATTCAACCATCTCTTGAGCCTCTGCAACACTCTCTTAAGCCTCTGCATCACTCTCATACGCCTCTGCATCACTCTCTTAAGCCTCTGCATCACTCTCTTGAGCCTCAGCATCACCCTCTTGAGCCGCTACATCACTCTCTTGAGCCCCTGCATCCCTCTCTTGTGGCCTCTGCATCCCTCTCCTAAGCCTCTGCCTCACTCTCTTAGACCTCTGCATCACTTTCTTGAGCCTCTGCATCCCTCTCTTGAGCCTCTGCATCACTCTCTTCAGCCTATTCAACCATCTCTTGAGCCTCTGCAACACTCTCTTAAGGCTCTGTATCACTCTCCTAAGCCTCTGAATCCCTCTCTTGAGGCCTCTGCATAACTCTCTCGAGCCTCTGCATCACTCTCTTGATCCTCTGCATCACTCTCGTAAGCTTCTGAATCACTCTCTTGAGCCTCTGCATCCCTCTCTTGAGCCTCTGCATCCCTTTCTTAAGCCTTTGCATCACTCTCTTAAGCCTCTGCATCCCTCTCTTGAGCCTTTGCATCACTTTCAAGTGCCTCTGCATCCTTCTCTTGTGCCATGCATCCCTCACTTCAGCCTCTGCATCACTCTCATACGCCTCTGCATCACTCTCTGAAGCCTCTGCATCACTCTCTTGAGCCTCTGCATCACTCTCGTTAGCCTCTGCATCACTCTCTTGAGCCTTTGCATCCCTCTCTTGTGGCCTCTGCATCCCTCTCTTAAGCCTCTGCCTCACTCTCATAGACCTCTGCATCACTCTCTTGAGCCTCTGCATCCCTCTCTTGAGCCTCTGCATTACTCTCTTCAGCCTATTCAACCATCTCTTGAGCCTCTGCAACACTCTCTTAAGCCTCTGCATCACTCTCATACGCCTCTGCATCACTCTCTTAAGCCTCTGCATCACTCTCATACGCCTCTGCATCACTCTCTTAAGCCTCTGCATCACTCTCTTGAGCCTCTGGATCACCCTCTTGAGCCGCTACATCACTCTCTTGAGCCCCTGCATCCCTCTCTTGTGGCCTCTGCATCCCTCTCCTAAGCCTCTGCCTCACTCTCTTAGACCTCTGCATCACTTTCTTGAGCCTCTGCATCCCTCTCTTGAGCCTCTGCATCACTCTCTTCAGCCTATTCAACCATCTCTTGAGCCTCTGCAACACTCTCTTAAGCCTCTGTATCACTCTCCTAAGCCTCTGAATCCCTCTCTTGAGGCCTCTGCATAACTCTCTCGAGCCTCTGCATCACTCTCTTGATCCTCTGCATCACTCTCGTAAGCTTCTGAATCACTGTCTTGAGCCTCTGCATCCCTCTCTTGAGCCTCTGCATCCCTTTCTTAAGCCTCTGCATCACTCTCTTAAGCCTCTGCTTCCCTCTCTTGATCCTCTGCATCACTCTCTTGACCCTCTTCATCACTCTCTTGATCGTCAACATCACTCTCTTGAGCCACTGCATCACTCTCTTGAGCCTCTGCAGTACTCTCTTGAGCACTGCATCACTCTCGTGAGCCTCCGCCTCCCTCTCTTGAGCCTCTGCATTACTCTCTTCAGCCTCTGCATCACTCTCCTAAGCCTCTGAATCCCTCTCTTGAGGACTCTGCATAACTCTCTCGAGCCTCTGCATCACTCTCTTGACCCTCTGCATCACTCTCGTAAGGCTCTGAATCACTCTCTTGAGCCCCTGCATTCCTCTCTTGAGCCTCTGCATCCCTTTCTTAAGCCTCTGCATCAATCTCTTAAGACTCTGCATCACTCTCTAGAGCCTCTGCATCACTCTCTTCAGCCTCTGCATCACTCTCTTAAGCCTCTGAATCCCTCTCTTGAGTACTCTGCATAACTCTCCCGAGCCTCTGCATAACTCTCCCGAGCCTCTGCATCACTCTCTTGATCGTCTGCATCACTCTCTTGAGCCTCTGCATGCCTCTCTTGAGCCTCTGCATCACTCTCTTCAGCCTATTCAACCATCTCTTGAGGCTCTGCAACACTCTCTTAAGCCTCTGCATCACTCTCATACGCCTCTGCATCACTCTCTTAAGCCTCTGCATCACTCTCATACGCCTCTGCATCACTCTCTTAAGCCTCTGCATCACTCTCTTGAGCCTCTGCATCACCCTCTTGAGCCGCTACATCACTCTCTTGAGCCCCTGCATCCCTCTCTTGTGGCCTCTGCATCCCTCTCCTAAGCCTCTGCCTCACTCTCTTAGACCTCTGCATCACTTTCTTGAGCCTCTGCATCCCTCTCTTGAGCCTCTGCATCACTCTCTTCAGCCTATTCAACCATCTCTTGAGCCTCTGCAACACTCTCTTAAGCCTCTGTATCACTCTCCTAAGCCTCTGAATCCCTCTCTTGAGGCCTCTGCATAACTCTCTCGAGCCTCTGCATCACTCTCTTGATCCTCTGCATCACTCTCGTAAGCTTCTGAATCACTCTCTTGAGCCTCTGCATCCCTCTCTTGAGCCTCTGCATCCCTTTCTTAAGCCTCTGCATCACTCTCTTAAGCCTCTGCTTCCCTCTCTTGATCCTCTGCATCACTCTCTTGACCCTCTTCATCACTCTCTTGATCGTCAACATCACTCTCTTGAGCCTCTGCATCACTCTCTTGAGCCTCTGCAGTACTCTCTTGAGCACTGCATCACTCTCGTGAGCCTCCGCCTCCCTCTCTTGAGCCTCTGCATTACTCTCTTCAGCCTCTGCATCACTCTCCTAAGCCTCTGAATCCCTCTCTTGAGGACTCTGCATAACTTTCTCGAGCCTCTGCATCACTCTCTTGACCCTCTGCATCACTCTCGTAAGGCTCTGAATCACTCTCTTGAGCCCCTGCATTCCTCTCTTGAGCCTCTGCATCCCTTTCTTAAGCCTCTGCATCAATCTCTTAAGACTCTGCATCACTCTCTAGAGCCTCTGCATCACTCTCTTCAGCCTCTGCATCACTCTCTTAAGCCTCTGAATCCCTCTCTTGAGTACTCTGCATAACTCTCCCGAGCCTCTGCATAACTCTCCCGAGCCTCTGCATCACTCTCTTGATCGTCTGCATCACTCTCTTGAGCCTCTGCATGCCTCTCTTGAGCCTCTGCAACACTCTCTTAAGCCTCTGTATCATTCTCTTTAGCCTCTGAAACCCTCTCCTGAGGACTCTGCATAACTCTCTCGAGCCTCTGCATCACTCTCTTGATTCTCTGCATCACTCTCGTAAGCCTCTGAATCACTCTCTTGAGCCTCTGCATCCCTCTCTTGAGCCTCTGCATTCCTTTCTTAAGCCTGTGCATCAATCTCTTAAACCTCTGCATCACTCTCTACAGCCTCTGCATCACTCTCTTAAGCCTCTGCTTCCCTCACTTGATCCTCTGCATCACTCTCTTGAGCCTCTGCATTACTCTCTTGATAGTGTGCATCACTCTCTTGAGCCTCTGCATCACTCTCTTGAGCCTCTGAGCACTCTCCTGAGCCTCTGCATCACTCTCTTGAGCCTCCACATCACTTTCTTGAGCCTCTGCATCACTCTCTTCAGCCTCTTCATCCCTCTCTTGAGCCTCTGCCTTACTCTCTTCAGCCTCTGCATCACTCTCTTAAGCCTCTGAATCCCTCTCTTGAGGCCTCTGCATAACTCTCTCGAGCCTCTGCATCACTCTCTTGATCGTCTTCATCACTCTCTTGAGCCTCTGCATAACTCTCTTAAGCTTCTGCAGCCCTTTCTTGATCCTCTGCATCCCTTTCTTGAGCCTCTGAATCACTCTCTTGAGCTTCTGCATCCCTCTCTTGAGCCTCTGCATCCCTTTCTTAAGCCTGTGCATCAATCTCTTAAACCTCTGCATCACTCTCTACAGCCTCTGCATCACTCTCTTCAGCCTCTGCATCACTCTCTTAAGCCTCTGCTTCCCTCTCTTGATCCTCTGCATCACTCTCTTGAGCCTCTGCATCACTCTCTTGATAGTCTGCATCACGCTCTTGAGCCTCTGCATCACTCTCTTGAGCCTCTGAGCACTCTCGTGAGCCTCTGCATCACTCTCTTGAGCCTCCGCATCACTCTCTTGAGCCTCTGCATCACTCTCTTAAGCCTCTGAATCCCTCTCTTGAGGCCTCTGCATAACTCTCTCGAGCCTCTGCATCACTCTCTTGATCGTCTTCATCACTCTCTTGAGCCTCTGCATCACTCTCTTGAGCCTCTGCATCACTCTCTTGAGCCTCTGCATCACTCTCTTGAGCCTCTGCATAACTCTCTTAAGCTTCTGCAGCCCTTTCTTGATCCTCTGCATCACTCTCTTCAGCCTCTTCATCCCTCTCTTGAGCCTCTGCCTTACTCTCTTCAGCCTCTGCATCACTCTCTTAAGCCTCTGAATCCCTCTCTTGAGGCCTCTGCATAACTCTCTCGAGCCTCTGCATCACTCTCTTGATCGTCTTCATCACTCTCTTGAGCCTCTGCATCACTCTCTTGAGCTTCTGCATCACTCTCTTGAGACTCTGAATCACTCTCTTGAGCCTCTGCATCACTCTCTTGATCGTCTTCATCACTCTCTTGAGCCTCTGCATCACTCTCTTGAGCTTCTGCATCACTCTCTTGAGACTCTGCATCACTCTCTTGAGCCTCTGCATCACTCTCTTGAGCCTCTGCATCACTCTCTTTAGCCTCTGCATCACTCTCTCTTGAGCCTTTGCATCCCTCTCTTGTGGCCTCTGCATCCCTCTCTTAAGCCTCTGCCTCACTCTCATAGACCTCTGCATCACTCTCTTGAGCCTCTGCATCCCTCTCTCGTGAGCCTCTGCATTACTCTCTTCAGCCTATTCAACCATCTCTTGAGCCTCTGCAACACTCTCTTAAGCCTCTGCATCACTCTCATACGCCTCTGCATCACTCTCTTAAGCCTCTGCATCACTCTCTTGAGCCTCTGCATCACCCTCTTGAGCCGCTACATCACTCTCTTGAGCCCCTGCATCCCTCTCTTGTGGCCTCTGCATCCCTCTCCTAAGCCTCTGCCTCACTCTCTTAGACCTCTGCATCACTTTCTTGAGCCTCTGCATCCCTCTCTTGAGCCTCTGCATCACTCTCTTCAGCCTATTCAACCATCTCTTGAGCCTCTGCAACACTCTCTTAAGCCTCTGTATCACTCTCCTAAGCCTCTGAATCCCTCTCTTGAGGCCTCTGCATAACTCTCTCGAGCCTCTGCATCACTCTCTTGATCCTCTGCATCACTCTCGTAAGCTTCTGAATCACTCTCTTGAGCCTCTGCATCCCTCTCTTGAGCCTCTGCATCCCTTTCTTAAGCCTTTGCATCACTCTCTTAAGCCTCTGCATCCCTCTCTTGAGCCTTTGCATCACTTTCAAGTGCCTCTGCATCCTTCTCTTGTGCCATGCATCCCTCACTTCAGCCTCTGCATCACTCTCATACGCCTCTGCATCACTCTCTGAAGCCTCTGCATCACTCTCTTGAGCCTCTGCATCACTCTCGTTAGCCTCTGCATCACTCTCTTGAGCCTTTGCATCCCTCTCTTGTGGCCTCTGCATCCCTCTCTTAAGCCTCTGCCTCACTCTCATAGACCTCTGCATCACTCTCTTGAGCCTCTGCATCCCTCTCTTGAGCCTCTGCATTACTCTCTTCAGCCTATTCAACCATCTCTTGAGCCTCTGCAACACTCTCTTAAGCCTCTGCATCACTCTCATACGCCTCTGCATCACTCTCTTAAGCCTCTGCATCACTCTCATACGCCTCTGCATCACTCTCTTAAGCCTCTGCATCACTCTCTTGAGCCTCTGGATCACCCTCTTGAGCCGCTACATCACTCTCTTGAGCCCCTGCATCCCTCTCTTGTGGCCTCTGCATCCCTCTCCTAAGCCTCTGCCTCACTCTCTTAGACCTCTGCATCACTTTCTTGAGCCTCTGCATCCCTCTCTTGAGCCTCTGCATCACTCTCTTCAGCCTATTCAACCATCTCTTGAGCCTCTGCAACACTCTCTTAAGCCTCTGTATCACTCTCCTAAGCCTCTGAATCCCTCTCTTGAGGCCTCTGCATAACTCTCTCGAGCCTCTGCATCACTCTCTTCATCCTCTGCATCACTCTCGTAAGCTTCTGAATCACTCTCTTGAGCCTCTGCATCCCTCTCTTGAGCCTCTGCATCCCTTTCTTAAGCCTCTGCATCACTCTCTTAAGCCTCTGCTTCCCTCTCTTGATCCTCTGCATCACTCTCTTGACCCTCTTCATCACTCTCTTGATCGTCAACATCACTCTCTTGAGCCTCTGCATCACTCTCTTGAGCCTCTGCTGTACTCTCTTGAGCACTGCATCACTCTCGTGAGCCTCCGCCTCCCTCTCTTGAGCCTCTGCATTACTCTCTTCAGCCTCTGCATCACTCTCCTAAGCCTCTGAATCCCTCTCTTGAGGACTCTGCATAACTCTCTCGAGCCTCTGCATCACTCTCTTGACCCTCTGCATCACTCTCGTAAGGCTCTGAATCACTCTCTTGAGCCCCTGCATTCCTCTCTTGAGCCTCTGCATCCCTTTCTTAAGCCTCTGCATCAATCTCTTAAGACTCTGCATCACTCTCTAGAGCGTCTGCATCACTCTCTTCAGCCTCTGCATCACTCTCTTAAGCCTCTGAATCCCTCTCTTGAGTACTCTGCATAACTCTCCCGAGCCTCTGCATAACTCTCCCGAGCCTCTGCATCACTCTCTTGATCGTCTGCATCACTCTCTTGAGCCTCTGCATGCCTCTCTTGAGCCTCTGCAACACTCTCTTAAGCCTCTGTATCATTCTCTTTAGCCTCTGAATCCCTCTCCTGAGGACTCTGCATAACTCTCTCGAGCCTCTGCATCACTCTCTTGATTCTCTGCATCACTCTCGTAAGCCTCTGAATCACTCTCTTGAGCCTCTGCATCCCTCTCTTGAGCCTCTGCATTCCTTTCTTAAGCCTGTGCATCAATCTCTTAAACCTCTGCATCACTCTCTACAGCCTCTGCATCACTCTCTTAAGCCTCTGCTTCCCTCACTTGATCCTCTGCATCACTCTCTTGAGCCTCTGCATTACTCTCTTGATAGTGTGCATCACTCTCTTGAGCCTCTGCATCACTCTCTTGAGCCTCTGAGCACTCTCCTGAGCCTCTGCATCACTCTCTTGAGCCTCCACATCACTCTCTTGAGCCTCTGCATCACTCTCTTCAGCCTCTTCATCCCTCTCTTGAGCCTCTGCCTTACTCTCTTCAGCCTCTGCATCACTCTCTTAAGCCTCTGAATCCCTCTCTTGAGGCCTCTGCATAACTCTCTCGAGCCTCTGCATCACTCTCTTGATCGTCTTCATCACTCTCTTGAGCCTCTGCATAACTCTCTTAAGCTTCTGCAGCCCTTTCTTGATCCTCTGCATCCCTTTCTTGAGCCTCTGAATCACTCTCTTGAGCCTCTGCATCCCTCTCTTGAGCCTCTGCATCCCTTTCTTAAGCCTGTGCATCAATCTCTTAAACCTCTGCATCACTCTCTACAGCCTCTGCATCACTCTCTTCAGCCTCTGCATCACTCTCTTAAGCCTCTGCTTCCCTCTCTTGATCCTCTGCATCACTCTCTTGAGCCTCTGCATCACTCTCTTGATAGTCTGCATCACGCTCTTGAGCCTCTGCATCACTCTCTTGAGCCTCTGAGCACTCTCGTGAGCCTCTGCATCACTCTCTTGAGCCTCCGCATCACTCTCTTGAGCCTCTGCATCACTCTCTTAAGCCTCTGAATCCCTCTCTTGAGGCCTCTGCATAACTCTCTCGAGCCTCTGCATCACTCTCTTGATCGTCTTCATCACTCTCTTGAGCCTCTGCATCACTCTCTTGAGCCTCTGCATCACTCTCTTGAGCCTCTGCATCACTCACTTGAGCCTCTGCATAACTCTCTTAAGCTTCTGCAGCCCTTTCTTGATCCTCTGCATCACTCTCTTCAGCCTCTTCATCCCTCTCTTGAGCCTCTGCCTTACTTTTTTCAGCCTCTGCATCACTCTCTTAAGCCTCTGAATCCCTCTCTTGAGGCCTCTGCATAACTCTCTCGAGCCTCTGCATCACTCTCTTGATCGTCTTCATCACTCTCTTGAGCCTCTGCATCACTCTCTTGAGCTTCTGCATCACTCTCTTGAGACTCTGCATCACTCTCTTGAGCCTCTGCATCACTCTCTTGATCGTCTTCATCACTCTCTTGAGCCTCTGCATCACTCTCTTGAGCTTCTGCATCACTCTCTTGAGACTCTGCATCACTCTCTTGAGCCTCTGCATCACTCTCTTGAGCCTCTGCATCACTCTCTTTAGCCTCTGCATCACTCTCTCTTGAGCCTTTGCATCCCTCTCTTGTGGCCTCTGCATCCCTCTCTTAAGCCTCTGCCTCACTCTCATAGACCTCTGCATCACTCTCTTGAGCCTCTGCATCCCTCTCTCGTGAGCCTCTGCATTACTCTCTTCAGCCTATTCAACCATCTCTTGAGCCTCTGCAACACTCTCTTAAGCCTCTGCATCACTCTCATACGCCTCTGCATCACTCTCTTAAGCCTCTGCATCACTCTCTTGAGCCTCTGCATCACCCTCTTGAGCCGCTACATCACTCTCTTGAGCCCCTGCATCCCTCTCTTGTGGCCTCTGCATCCCTCTCCTAAGCCTCTGCCTCACTCTCTTAGACCTCTGCATCACTTTCTTGAGCCTCTGCATCCCTCTCTTGAGCCTCTGCATCACTCTCTTCAGCCTATTCAACCATCTCTTGAGCCTCTGCAACACTCTCTTAAGCCTTTGTATCACTCTCCTAAGCCTCTGAATCCCTCTCTTGAGGCCTCTGCATAACTCTCTCGAGCCTCTGCATCACTCTCTTGATCCTCTGCATCACTCTCGTAAGCTTCTGAATCACTCTCTTGAGCCTCTGCATCCCTCTCTTGAGCCTCTGCATCCCTTTCTTAAGCCTTTGCATCACTCTCTTAAGCCTCTGCATCCCTCTCTTGAGCCTTTGCATCACTTTCAAGTGCCTCTGCATCCTTCTCTTGTGCCATGCATCCCTCACTTCAGCCTCTGCATCACTCTCATACGCCTCTGCATCACTCTCTGAAGCCTCTGCATCACTCTCTTGAGCCTCTGCATCACTCTCGTTAGCCTCTGCATCACTCTCTTGAGCCTTTGCATCCCTCTCTTGTGGCCTCTGCATCCCTCTCTTAAGCCTCTGCCTCACTCTCATAGACCTCTGCATCACTCTCTTGAGCCTCTGCATCCCTCTCTTGAGCCTCTGCATTACTCTCTTCAGCCTATTCAACCATCTCTTGAGCCTCTGCAACACTCTCTTAAGCCTCTGCATCACTCTCATACGCCTCTGCATCACTCTCTTAAGCCTCTGCATCACTCTCATACGCCTCTGCATCACTCTCTTAAGCCTCTGCATCACTCTCTTGAGCCTCTGGATCACCCTCTTGAGCCGCTACATCACTCTCTTGAGCCCCTGCATCCCTCTCTTGTGGCCTCTGCATCCCTCTCCTAAGCCTCTGCCTCACTCTCTTAGACCTCTGCATCACTTTCTTGAGCCTCTGCATCCCTCTCTTGAGCCTCTGCATCACTCTCTTCAGCCTATTCAACCATCTCTTGAGCCTCTGCAACACTCTCTTAAGCCTCTGTATCACTCTCCTAAGCCTCTGAATCCCTCTCTTGAGGCCTCTGCATAACTCTCTCGAGCCTCTGCATCACTCTCTTGATCCTCTGCATCACTCTCGTAAGCTTCTGAATCACTCTCTTGAGCCTCTGCATCCCTCTCTTGAGCCTCTGCATCCCTTTCTTAAGCCTCTGCATCACTCTCTTAAGCCTCTGCTTCCCTCTCTTGATCCTCTGCATCACTCTCTTGACCCTCTTCATCACTCTCTTGATCGTCAACATCACTCTCTTGAGCCTCTGCATCACTCTCTTGAGCCTCTGCAGTACTCTCTTGAGCACTGCATCACTCTCGTGAGCCTCCGCCTCCCTCTCTTGAGCCTCTGCATTACTCTCTTCAGCCTCTGCATCACTCTCCTAAGCCTCTGAATCCCTCTCTTGAGGACTCTGCATAACTCTCTCGAGCCTCTGCATCACTCTCTTGACCCTCTGCATCACTCTCGTAAGGCTCTGAATCACTCTCTTGAGCCCCTTCATTCCTCTCTTGAGCCTCTGCATCCCTTTCTTAAGCCTCTGCATCAATCTCTTAAGACTCTGCATCACTCTCTAGAGCCTCTGCATCACTCTCTTCAGCCTCTGCATCACTCTCTTAAGCCTCTGAATCCCTCTCTTGAGTACTCTGCATAACTCTCCCGAGCCTCTGCATAACTCTCCCGAGCCTCTGCATCACTCTCTTGATCGTCTGCATCACTCTCTTGAGCCTCTGCATGCCTCTCTTGAGCCTCTGCATCACTCTCTTCAGCCTATTCAACCATCTCTTGAGGCTCTGCAACACTCTCTTAAGCCTCTGCATCACTCTCATACGCCTCTGCATCACTCTCTTAAGCCTCTGCATCACTCTCATACGCCTCTGCATCACTCTCCTAAGCCTCTGCATCACTCTCTTGAGCCTCTGCATCACCCTCTTGAGCCGCTACATCACTCTCTTGAGCCCCTGCATCCCTCTCTTGTGGCCTCTGCATCCCTCTCCTAAGCCTCTGCCTCACTCTCTTAGACCTCTGCATCACTTTCTTGAGCCTCTGCATCCCTCTCTTGAGCCTCTGCATCACTCTCTTCAGCCTATTCAACCATCTCTTGAGCCTCTGCAACACTCTCTTAAGCCTCTGTATCACTCTCCTAAGCCTCTGAATCCCTCTCTTGAGGCCTCTGCATAACTCTCTCGAGCCTCTGCATCACTCTCTTGATCCTCTGCATCACTCTCGTAAGCGTCTGAATCACTCTCTTGAGCCTCTGCATCCCTCTCTTGAGCCTCTGCATCCCTTTCTTAAGCCTCTGCATCACTCTCTTAAGCCTCTGCTTCCCTCTCTTGATCCTCTGCATCACTCTCTTGACCCTCTTCATCACTCTCTTGATCGTCAACATCACTCTCTTGAGCCTCTGCATCACTCTCTTGAGCCTCTGCAGTACTCTCTTGAGCACTGCATCACTCTCGTGAGCCTCCGCCTCCCTCTCTTGAGCCTCTGCATTACTCTCTTCAGCCTCTGCATCACTCTCCTAAGCCTCTGAATCCCTCTCTTGAGGACTCTGCATAACTCTCTCGAGCCTCTGCATCACTCTCTTGACCCTCTGCATCACTCTCGTAAGGCTCTGAATCACTCTCTTGAGCCCCTGCATTCCTCTCTTGAGCCTCTGCATCCCTTTCTTAAGCCTCTGCATCAATCTCTTAAGACTCTGCATCACTCTCTAGAGCCTCTGCATCACTCTCTTCAGCCTCTGCATCACTCTCTTAAGCCTCTGAATCCCTCTCTTGAGTACTCTGCATAACTCTCCCGAGCCTCTGCATAACTCTCCCGAGCCTCGGCATCACTCTCTTGATCGTCTGCATCACTCTCTTGAGCCTCTGCATGCCTCTCTTGAGCCTCTGCAACACTCTCTTAAGCCTCTGTATCATTCTCTTTAGCCTCTGAATCCCTCTCCTGAGGACTCTGCATAACTCTCTCGAGCCTCTGCATCACTCTCTTGATTCTCTGCATCACTCTCGTAAGCCTCTGAATCACTCTCTTGAGCCTCTGCATCCCTCTCTTGAGCCTCTGCATTCCTTTCTTAAGCCTGTGCATCAATCTCTTAAACCTCTGCATCACTCTCAACAGCCTCTGCATCACTCTCTTAAGCCTCTGCTTCCCTCACTTGATCCTCTGCATCACTCTCTTGAGCCTCTGCATTACTCTCTTGATAGTGTGCATCACTCTCTTGAGCCTCTGCATCACTCTCTTGAGCCTCTGAGCACTCTCCTGAGCCTCTGCATCACTCTCTTGAGCCTCCACATCACTCTCTTGAGCCTCTGCATCACTCTCTTCAGCCTCTTCATCCCTCTCTTGAGCCTCTGCCTTACTCTCTTCAGCCTCTGCATCACTCTCTTAAGCCTCTGAATCCCTCTCTTGAGGCCTCTGCATAACTCTCTCGAGCCTCTGCATCACTCTCTTGATCGTCTTCATCACTCTCTTGAGACTCTGCATAACTCTCTTAAGCTTCTGCAGCCCTTTCTTGATCCTCTGCATCCCTTTCTTGAGCCTCTGAATCACTCTCTTGAGCCTCTGCATCCCTCTCTTGAGCCTCTGCATCCCTTTCTTAAGCCTGTGCATCAATCTCTTAAACCTCTGCATCACTCTCTACAGCCTCTGCATCACTCTCTTCAGCCTCTGCATCACTCTCTTAAGCCTCTGCTTCCCTCTCTTGATCCTCTGCATCACTCTCTTGAGCCTCTGCATCACTCTCTTGATAGTCTGCATCACGCTCTTGAGCCTCTGCATCACTCTCTTGAGCCTCTGAGCACTCTCGTGAGCCTCTGCATCACTCTCTTGAGCCTCCGCATCACTCTCTTGAGCCTCTGCATCACTCTCTTAAGCCTCTGAATCCCTCTCTTGAGGCCTCTGCATAACTCTCTCGAGCCTCTGCATCACTCTCTTGATCGTCTTCATCACTCTCTTGAGCCTCTGCATCACTCTCTTGAGCCTCTGCATCACTCTCTTGAGCCTCTGCATCACTCTCTTGAGCCTCTGCATAACTCTCTTAAGCTTCTGCAGCCCTTTCTTGATCCTCTGCATCACTCTCTTGAGCCTCTGTATCACTCTCTTGAGGCTCTGCCTTTCTCTCTTGAGCCTCTGCATCACTCTCTTGAGCCTCTGCATCCCTCTCTGGAACCTCAGCATCACTCTCTTGATCCTCTGCATCACTCTCTTGAGCCTTTTGCAGCACTCTCTTCAGCCTCTGCATAATTCTCTTGAGCCTATGCATCCCTCTCTTAATGTAGTGTAATGTAGAGGCTCAAGAGTGTAATGTAGAGGCTGTAGTGTAATGTAGAGGCTTAATGTAGTAATGTAGAGGCTCAAGAGAATGATGCAGTGGATCAAGAGAGGGATGCAGAGGTTTAAGAGAGTGATGCAGAGGCTCAAGAGAGTGATGCAGAAGCTCAAGAGAGTGATGCAGAGGCTCGAGAGAGTGATGCAGAGGCTCAAGAGAGGGATGCAGAGGCTCAAGAGAGTGATGCAGAGGCTTAATAGAGGGAAGCAGAGGCTCAAGAGAGTGATGCAGAGGCTTAAGAGAGGGATGCAGAGGCTCAAGAGAATGATACAGAGGCTGAAGAGAGTGCTGCAAAAGGCTCAAAAGAGTGATGCAGAGGATCAAGAGAGTGATGCTGAGGCTCCAGAGAGGGATGCAGAGGCTCAAAAGAGTGATGCAGAGGCTCAAGAGAGAAAGGCAGAGGCTTAAGAGAGTGATGCAGAGGCTCAAGAGAGTGATGCAGAGGCTCAAGAGAATGATGTAGAGGCTTAAGAGAGGGATGCAGAGGCTCAAGAGAATGATGCAGAGGCTCAAGAGAGTGATGCAGAGGATCAAGAGAGAGATGCAGAGGCTTAAGAGAGTTATGCAGAGGCTCAAGAGAGTGATGCAGAGGCTCAAGAGAGTGATGCAGAAGCTCAAGAGAGTGATGCAGAGGCTCAAGAGAGTGATGCAGACGATCAAGAGAGTGATGCAGAGGATCAAGAGAGGGAAGCAGAGGCTTATGAGAGTAATGCAAAGGCTGAACAGAGTGATGCAGAGGATCTAGAGAATGATGCAGAGGCTTAAGAGAGTGATGCAGAGGCTTAAGAGAGAGATGCAGAGGCTCAAGAGAGGGATGCAGAGACTCAAGAGAGGGATGCAGAGGCACAAGGAAAAGAGGCACTTGAGAGTGATGCAAAGGCTCAAGAGAGGGATGCAGAGTCTCAAGAGAATGATCCAGAGGCTCAAGAGAGTGATGCAGAGGATCAAAAGAGTGATGCAGAGGCTCAAGAGAGATATGCAGTCTTAAGAGAGTGATGCAGAGGCTCAAGAGAGTGATGCATGAGCTCAAGAGAGTGATGCATGAGCTCAAGAGAATGATGTACAGGCTTAAGAGAAGGATGTAGAGGCTCAAGAGAATGATGCAGAGGTTCAAGAGAGTGATGCAGAGGATGAAGAGAGGGATGCAGAGGCTCAAGAGAGTGATGCAGAGGCTCAAGAGAGTGATGCAGAGGCTCGAGAGAGTGATATAGAGGCTCAAGAGAGGGATGCAGAGGCTCAAGAGAGTGATGCAGAGGCTCAAGAGAGTGATGCAGAGGCTTAAGAGAGGGATGCAGAAGCCCAGGAGAATGATGCAGAGGCTCAAGAGAATGATGCAGAGGCTGAAGAGAGTGCTGCAAAAGGCTCAAGAGAGTGATGCAGAGGATTAAGAGAGGGAAGCAGAGGCTTAAGAGAGTGATGCAGAGGCTGAAGAGAGTGATGCAGAGGCTCTAGAGAGTGATGCAGAGGCTTAAGAGAGTGATTCAGAGGCTTACGAGAGTGATGCAGAGGATCAAGAGAGTGATGCAGAGGCTCGAGAGAGTTATGCAAAGGCCTCAAGAGAGGGATTCAGAGGCTTAAGAGAGTGATACAGAGGCTGAAGAGAGTGTTGCAGAGGCTTAAGAGATGGTTGAATTGGCTGAAGAGAGTGATGCAGAAGCTCAAGAGAGGGATGCAGAGGCTCAAGAGAGTGATGCAGACGATCAAGAGAGTGATGCAGAGGCTCGGGCGAGTTATGCAGAGGCCTCAAGAGAGGGATTCAGAGGCTTAAGAGAGTGATGCAGAGGCTGAAGAGAGTAATGCAGAGGCTCAAGAGATGGAGGCGGAGGCTCAAGAGAGTGATGCAGAGGCTCAATAGAGTACTGCAGAGGCTCAAGAGAGTGATGCAGAGGCTCAAGAGAGTGATGCAGACGATCAAGAGAGTGACGCAGAGGGTCATTAGAGTGATGCAGAGGATTAAGAGAGGGAAGCAGAGGCTTATGAGAGTGATGCAGAGGCTGAAGAGAGTGATGCAGAGGCTCTAGAGAGTGATGCAGAGGCTTAAGGGAGTGATGCAGAGGCTTAAGAAAGGGATGCAGAGGCACAAGAGAGGGTTGCAGAGGCTCAAGAGAGTGATTCAGAGGCTTACGAGAGTGATGCAGAAGATTACGAGAGTGATGCAGAGGATCAAGAGAGTGATGCAGAGGGTCGAGAGAGTTATGCAGAGGCCTCAAGAGAGGGATTCAGAGGCTTAAGAGAGTGATACAGAGGCTTAAGAGAGTGTTGCAGAGGCTCAAGAGATGGTTGAATAGGCTGAAGAGAGTGATGCAGAGGCTCAAGAGAGGGATGCAGAGGCTCAAGAGAGTGATGCAGAGGTCTAAGAGAGTGAAGCAGAGGCTTAGGAGAGGGATGCAGAGGCCACAAGAGAGGGATGCAGGGGCTCAAGAGAGTGATGCAGAGTCTCAAGAGAGTGATGCAGAGGCTCAAGAGAGTGATGCAGAGGCTCAAGAGAGTGATGCAGAGGCTTAAGAGAGTGATGCAGAGGCGTAAGAGAGTGTTGCAGAGGCTTAAGAGAGGGATCTTTCTTGAGGTTATCTTGAGATGATTTCGGGGCTTTTTAGTGTCCCCGCGGCCCTGTCCTCGACCAGGCCTCCACCCCCAGGAAGCTGCCCGTGACAGCTGACTAACACCCAGGTACCTATTTTACTGCTAGGTAACAGGGGCATAGGGTGAAAGAAACTCTGCCCATTGTTTCTCGCCGGCGCCTGGGATCGAACCTAGGACCACAGGATCACAAGTCCAGTGTGCTGTCCGCTCGGCCGACCGGCTCCCCGGTCGATGCAGAGGCTTAAGAGAGGGATGCAGAGGCTCAAGAGAGGGATACAGAGGCTCAAGAGAGGGATGCAGAGGCTCAAGTGAGGGATGCAGAGGCACAAGAGTAAGATGCAGAGGAACCTGAGAGTGATGCAAAGTCTCTAGAGAGGGATGCAGAGGCTTAAGAGAGTGATGCAAAGGCTCAAGAGAGGGATGCAGAGGCTCAAGAGAATGATGTAGAGGCTCAAGAGAGGGATGCAGTGGTTCAAGAGAATGATGCAGAGGCTCAAGAGAGTGATGCAGAGGATCATGAGAGTGATGCAGAGCTGAAGAGAGAGATGCAGAGGCTTAAGAGAGTGATGCAGAGGCTCAAGAGAGTGATGCATGCGCTCAAGAGAATGATGTAGAGGCTTAAGAGAGGGATGTAGAGGCTCAAGAAATAGTCAAGGTACAAATAGTTGATTGAGAATCATGTATTTAAGGGTAATTTGCAATTCATTACGTGTGTGCATCATAGATATCGTAAATTTCATGAAATAATGGTCATAAACCGAAAAGGCTGGAAAACGTGGAAAAACGGCAAAATATTGCATAAATCGTTGATATTTGATTTAAATCTCATAGAGGAAACAAGGATGAAAAACCCCAAAATATTGCTAAATTCGATGATTTTAAGTACAAAGCACAATGCAAGAAAACTTGCTTAAAAAAGCAATATCATGTGAAATTCTGAGATTTGTAGGCCAAATCACATATAGTTGGACAACATGAAGCAGTATCAAAAAATGAGTAAATTCAAACATTTTAACCTGATATCACTCAACATGAAAAACGTGAAAAAAGTCACTATAATACCAAATTCGAGGATTTTTACATAGAATCATAGAGCGAGGTTGCGTATTATTTTGATAAATAAAAAGGCATATGAAAACGTTGTTTCCAATTCAAATGATAAAAACCAATGTGTTTTCTATAGAATTACCTAAAGTGTTCCTGAATTTCCGTTTATATCACCGTAAGAAGAGGTACTCATAAAACTGCTTTACTCCGGCTGAAACGTCGAAATATGCAATAAAAACAGAAAATCTCCCCTAATCAATATCTTACTCACTATTTTAACGAGATACAAACAGTTGATTTAAAATCAAGTATTCAATTTTAATTTGCAATTTATTACGTGTTTGCATCATATTTATCGTAAATTTATTGAATTAATGGCAATAAACCGAAAAGGCTTGAAAACGCGGAAAAATGGCAAAATATTGCCTAAATCGTTGATATTTGGTTTAAATCTTAAAGAAAACAAGGATGAAAAACCTCAAAATATTGCTAAATTCGATATTATGTACAAAGCACAATGCATGAAAACGCAATAAATATTGCTTAAAACGCAAGATTACGCAAAATTCTGAGATTTGTAGGCCAAATCACAAGTTGAGAGATAACATGTATCAAAATAACAAGTAGTATCAAAATATTAGTAAATTCGAATATTTTTACCTAAAATCACCCAACATGAAAAACGTGAAAAAGGTCACTATAATACCAAATTCGAATATTTTTACTTAAAATAATAGAGCGAGGTTGCGAATTATTTTGATAATTAAAAAGGCATATGAAAACGATGTTTCCAAACTCAAATGATAAAATTCAATGTGTTTTTCTTTAGAATTAACTAAAATGTTCCTGAATTTCCGTTTATATTTCTGAATTCGTAAACCGCTCTAATCTGGCTAAAACGTCGAAATATGCAATGAAAACAGAAATTCTCTCTTAATCAATATCTAACTCACTATTTTAACGAGATATAAAAAGTTGGTTGAAAATCAAGTATTTAAGGGTAATTTGCAATTAATAACGTGAATGCATCATATTTATCTTTTTTTTTTTGCATTAATGACAATAAACCAAAAATGCTTAAAATCGTTGAAAAACGGCAAAACATTACCTAAATCGTTGATATTTGGTTAAAGTCTCATAAAGGAAAAAAGGATGATAACCGTGAAAATATTGCTAAATTCGATGATTATTAGTACAAATATAATGCCAGAAAACTTGCTTACAAACGCAGTATTATGCTAAATTCTTAGATTTATAGGCTAAATCACATTTCGCGAGAAAATTTGAGGTTGTATCAAAATATTAGTAAATTCGAATATTATTACCATAAATGACACATGTTTTCACATGAAAACGTGAAAAAAGTCACAACATTACCAATTACGTGGATTTTTGCTCGAAATGATTAAGCGAGGTTTCGTGTTATTTTAATCATATGAAAAGGCGTTTTCCAATTCATATGATAAAAATCAATATCTTTTCATTAGAATTAACTAAAATGTTCCTGAATTTCAGTTTATATTACTGAGAGAAGAGGTACTCGTAAAACCGCTCTAATCCGGCTGAAACGTCCAAATATGCAATGAAAACAGAAAATCTCTCCTAATCAATATCTGACTCACTATTTTAACGAGGTACAAATAGTTGATTGAAAATCAAGTATTTAAGGGTAATTTGCATTTCATTACGTGTTTGCGTCATATTTATCATAAATTTAATGAATTAAAGGCAATAAACCGAAATGCTTGAAAACGTCGAAAAACGGCCAAATATTGCCTAAATCGTGGATGATATCTCATAAAGGAAACAAGGATGAAAAACCTCAAAATATTGCTAAATTCGCTGATTTTATGTACAAGGCACAATGCAAGAAAACTTGCTTAAAAACGCAATATTATGTGTAATTCTGAGATTTGTAGGCCAAATCACAAATAGAGAGACAACATGAAGTAGTATCAAAATATTAGTAATTTCGAACATTTTTGCCTAAAATCACCCTAAATGAAAAACGTGAAAAAAGTAACTATAATACCAAATTCAAGGATTTTTACTTCAAATCATAAAGCGAGGTTGCGTATTATTTTGATAATTAAAAAGGCATATGAAAACGATGTTTCAATTCAAATGTTAAAAATCAATGTGTTCTCTTTAGAATTAACTAAAATGTTCCTGAATTTCCGTTATATTGCTGAAAGAAGAGGTACTCATAAAACTGCTTTACTCCGGCTGAAACATCGAAATATGCAATAAAAACAGAAAATCTCTCTTAATCAATATCTTACTCGCTGTTTTAACGAGTTGATTGAAAATCTTGTATTTAAGGTAAATTTGCAATTATTTACGTGTTTGCATCATAACACAATTTTGTATTTGCATCATCTTACTCAGTATTTTAACGAGAAACAAATAGTTGATTGAAAATGAAGTATTTGAGGTTATTTTCTAATCAGTTATGTGTTTGCATCATTTTTATCGTATATATAATGAATTAATACCAAAAAATTGAAAATTCACAAAAACGTGGAAAAACGGCAAAATATTGCCTAATTCGATGATATTTAGTAAAAATCACTTAAAGGAAAAGGGGATGATAAACGTCAAAATATTGCTAAATTCGATGATTTTTAGTACAAAACAAAATGCAAGAAAACTTGCTGAAAAATGAAAAATTTGCGAAATTCTGAGATTTGAAGGCCAAATCACATATCGTGAGAAAACATAAAGTAGTATCGAAATATTGGTAAAACGAATATATTTACGTAAAGTGACACTACATGAAAACGTGAAAAAAATCGCTATATTACCAAATTTGAGGATTTTTACTTCAAATCAAAAAGCGAGGTTTCGTATTTTTTAGATCCTAGAAAAAACATAAAAATGTTATTTCCAATACAAATGATAAAAATCAATGTGTTTTCATTAGAATTAACTAAAATGTTCCTGATTTTCCGTTTATACTACCGATGGAAGATGTACACGTAAAACCGCTCTAATCCGGCTGAAACGTCGATATATGCAATAAAATCATAACTTCTCGCTTTTTCAATATCTTGCTCAGCTTTTTAACGAGAAACAAATAGTTGATTGAAAATGAAGTATTTAATGTTAATTTCTAATTAATTATGTGTTTGCATCATTTTTATCGTATATATAATGAATTAATAACAATAAACTGAAAATTCACAAAAACGTGGAAAGACGGAAAAATATTGCCTAATTCGATGATATTTTGTTTATATCACATAAAGGAAAAGAGGATGATAAACGTCAAAATATTGCTATATTCGATGATTTTTAGTACGAAACAAAATGCAAGAAAACTTGCTTAAAATGCAATATTATGCGAAATTCTGATATTTAAAGGCCAAATCACATATCGTGATACTACATGAAATAGTATCGAAATATAGTTAAAAACGAATATATTCACGTGAAGTCACACTACATAAAAAACGTGAACAAAATCGCTCTATTACTATATTTGAAGATTTTAACTTCAAATCATAAAGCTAGGTTTCGTATTATTTAGATCCTAGAAAAGACAGATAAAAATGTTGTTTCCAATACAAATGATAAAAATCAATGTGTTTTCATTAGAATTAACTAAAATGTTCCTGATTTTCCGTTTATATTGCCAATGGAAGATGTACACGTAAAACCGCTCGAATCCGGCTGAAACGTCGATATATGCAATAAACACAGAACTCCTCCCCTTTTCAATATTTTACTGAGTCTTTTAAAGAGAAACAAATAGTTGGTTGAAAATGAAGTATTTAAGGTTTTTTCTAATCAATTATGTGTTTGCATCATTTTTATCGTATATTTAATGAATTGTTAACAATAAAGTGAAAATTCACAAAAACGTGGAAAACGGCAAAATATTGCCTAATTCGATGAAATTTTGTTTAAATCACATAAAGGAAAAGGGGATAAAAAACGTCAAAATATTGCTATATTCGATGATTTTTAGTACAAAACAAAATGCAAGAAAACTTGCTGAAAATGAAAAATTTGCGAAATTATGAGATTTGAAGGCCAAATCACATATCGTGAGAAAACATGAAGTAGTATCGAAATATTGGTAAAAACGAATATATTTACGTAAAGTGACACTACATGAAAAACGTGAAAAAAGTCGCTATATTACCAAATTTGAGGATTTTTACTTCAAATCAAAAAGCGAGGTTTCGTATTTTTTAGATCCTAGAAAAGACATAAAAATGTTGTTTCCAATACAAATGATACAAATCAATGTGTTTTCATTAGAATTAACTAAAATGTTCCTGATTTTCCGTTTATATTACCGATGGAAGATGTACACGTAAAACCGCTCTAATCCGGCTTAAACGTCGATATATGCAATAAAATCATAACTTCTCGCTTTTTCAATATCTTACTCAGCTTTTTAACGAGAAACAAATAGTTGATTGAAAATGAAGTATTTAATGTTAATTTCTAATTAATTATGTGTTTGCATCTTTTTTATCGTATATATAATGAATTAATAACAATAAACTGAAAATTCACAAAAACGTGGAAAGACGGCAAAATATTGCCTAATTCGATGATATTTTGTTTATATCGCATAAAGGAAAAGGGGATGATAAACGTAAAAATATTGCTATATTCGATGATTTTTAGTACGAAACAAAATGCAAGAAAACTTGCTTAAAATGCAATATTATGCGAAATTCTGATATTTAAAGGCCAAATCACATATCGTGATACTACATGAAATAGTATCGAAATATTGTTAAAAAACGAATATAATCACGTGAAGTCACACTACATAAAAAACGTGAACAAAATCGCTCTATTACAATATTTGAAGATTTTAACTTCAAATCATAAAGCTAGGTTTCGTATTATTTAGATCCTAGAAAAGACAGATAAAAATGTTGTTTCCCATACAAATGATAAAAATCAATCTGTTTTCATTAGAATTAACTAAAATGTTCCTGATTTTCCGTTTATATTGCCGATGGAAGATGTACACGTAAAACCGCTCGAATCCGGCTGAAACGTCGATATATGCAATAAACACGGAACTCCTCCCCTTTTCAATATCTTACTGAGTATTTTAACGAGAAACAAATAGTTGATTGAAAATGAAGTATTTAATGTTAATTTCTAATCAATTATGTGTTTGCATCATTTTTATCGTATATATATTGAATTAATAACAATAAACTGAAAATTCACAAAAACGTGGAAAAACGGCATAATATCGCCTAATTCGATGATATTTTGTTTAAATCACATAAAGGAAAAGAGGATGATAAACGTCAAATTATTGCTAAATTCAATGATTTTTAGTACAAAACAAAAAGCAAGAAAACTTGCTTAAAAATGCAATATTATGCGAACTTCTCAGACTTAAGGCCAAATCACATATCGTGAGAAAACATGTAGTATCGAAATATTGGTAAAAACGAATATATTTACGTAAAGTAACACTACATGAAAAACGTGAAAAAATCGCTATATTACCAATTTTGAGGATTTTAACTTCAAATCATAAAGCGAGGTTTCGTATTATTTAGATCCTAGAAAAGATATATAAAGATGTTGTTTCCAATACAAATGATAAAAATCAATGTGTTTTCATTACCAAACTGGAGTTAATCACATTACCTCACTTGATGTAATTACCTCACTTTCATCCATCATTTGAGCCTCTGCATCCTTCTCTTGAGCCTCTGCATCACCCTCTTGAACTCCTGCATCCCTCTCATGAGCCTCTGCATCCCTCTCTTGAGCCTCTGCATCACTCTCTTGAGCATCTGCATCCCTCTCCTTAGCCTTTGCATCACTCTCAAGAGCCTCTGCATCCCTTTTATGAGCCTCTGCATCCCTCTCTTGAGCCCCTGCATCCCTCTCTTGAGCCTCTGCATCCATCTCTTGAGCCTCTGCATCCCTCACTTAAGCCTCTTCATCACTCTCTTCAGCCTCTGCATCACTCTCTTGAGCCTCTGCATCCCCTCTCTTAAGCCTCTGCATCACTCTCTTAAGCCTCTGTATCACTCTCTTGAGCTTCCGCATCACTCTCTTGAGCCCTTACATCCCTCACTTGAGCCTCTTCACCATTCTCGTAAGCCTGTGCATCATTCTCTTGAGCCTCTGCATAACTCTCTTGAGTCTTTGCATCTCTCTCTTGAGCTTCTGCTTCCCTCTCTTGAGCCTCTGCAACACTCTCTTCAGCCTCTGCATCACTCTCTTAAGCCTCTGAATCCCTCTCCTGAGCCTCTGAATCCCTCTCTTGAGTCTCTGCATCACTCTCTCGAGCCTATGCATCATTCTCTTCATCCTCTGCATCCCTCTCTTGAGCATCTGCATCACTCTCTTGGGCCCCTGCATCACTCTCTTGAGCCTCTTCTTCACCCTCTTAAGCCTCTGCATCCCTATTTTGAGCCTCTGCATCACTTTCTTAAGCCTCTGCATCCCTTTCTTGAGCCTCTGCATCCCTCTCTTGAACTCCTGCATCCCTCTCTTGATCCTCTGCATCCCTCTCCTGTGCCTTTGCATCACTCTCTTAAGCCTCTGCATCCCTCCCTTGAGCCTCTGCATCACTCTCGTAAGCCTCTGCATCACTATATTGAGCCTCTGCATCACTCTCTTGAGCCTCTGCATCACTCTCTTGAGCCTCTGCATCATTCTCTTAAACCTCTGCATCCCTCTCTTGATCCTCTGCATCACTCTCTTCAGCTTCTGCATCCCTCTCTTGAGCCTTTGCATCACTCTCTTAAGCCTCTGCATCCCTCTCTTGAGCCTCTGCATCACTCTCAAGTGCCTCTGCATCTTTCTCTTGTGCCTCTGCGTCCCTCACTTTAGCCTCTGCATCCCTCTCTTGAGCCTCTGCATCTCTCTCTTGAGCCTCTGCATCCCTCTCCTGAGCCTCTGCATTCCTCTCTTAAACCTCTGCATCACTCTCATAAGCCTCTGCATCACTCTCGTAAACCTCTGAATCACTCTCTTGAGTTTCTCCATCACTCTCTTGAGGCCCTGCATCCCTCTCTTGGGCCTCTGATCACTCTCGTGAGCCTCTGCATCATCAAATTAGGCCATATTTTGCCGTTTTTCCACGTTTTTGTGAATTTTCAGTTTATTGTTATTAATTAATTTATTATATAATAAATTATATAAATAAATAAATTTATTATATAATAAAATATACGATAAAAATGATATATTTAAATAAATAAAATTTATTATTTTTAAATAAATAATATTTATTTAAATAAATAAATAAAATATATAAAACATTTATAAATATAATAAATATGTATATTTAAATATTGATCTGAATGGATATGGACCCTGTGGGTCCAGGAGGTCATCTGTGTCCCCTCAGATGGTCTCCCTTATCACAGTTTGTGTCTATGGATGTGTGTCAGTGTGTGAGTGTCCGGATGATTGTGTGTCCGGTTACATCTGTGGTTTCAGGAGGCCGTCTGTGTCCCCTCAGATGGTCTCCCTTATCACAGTCTATGGATGTGTGTGTGTGAGTGTCCCTGTGAATGTTCGGATAAGGGTGTGTGTGTGTGTGTGTGTGTGAGTGTCCGGATTTATGTGAGGTTTGGTTCCAGGAACCATTTGTGTCCCCTCCTCCCCCAAATCTTCTCCCTTATTCCCACCGTGGGTTCGAATCCCAGGTGATTAGACCTACCCTAGGTCTATGGATCCAAGGTATCCATCCGTGGGCCCAACGGATTTCACCCCTTCCCCACTTTCCTAGGGCCAGGCCAATTCCAGCTATCCAGGGAACCTGTCGAAACAGAGGCAGCTACAGGAGGGGACACACACAAATATTTGTGCCCTGCAGTTACACAACCGTTCCGACAGGCTCGATCGCAATCTATCCAGATGAGAACACGTTCTCCTCCGACTAGACCACGCTGGAGTCACTGTATGTTTAAAATTTGGTTCCTTTATTTATAGTTAGTATTTTTTGTGTATTAATTGATTTGTTTTTTATTTTTAATGACTTAGGTAGAGTGATTTAGGGAGTGGGGGGAGGTGGGGAGGTACTGGGGGAGGTGGTAGCGTGTGTAGTAGATTATACGAGATCGTGGTTAGTTAGTATTTATCTTGTTGTGTTCACCTAGTTGTTCTTGCGAGGGTTGAGCTCTGCTCTTTCGGCCCGCCTCTTACTGTGAATCAATCAATTTTTACTAGCTAATAAAAAAAAAATTCCACATACACACACCCAGGAAGCAGCCCGTAACAGGTGTCTAATGCCCAAGTACCTATGTACTGCTAGGTAAGAGGAGCATCCTGAATGAATGAAACTCTGCTGATTTTCGTTTGCGCCATCACCGGGGGATCGAACTTTGACCCTAGGATTACGAGTCGAGAGCGCTGTCCACTCAGCTATAAAGCCCCCTAGTGTGTGTATTGGTGCAAAAGATAATTTGGGAGAGGTTAATGGAAAAGAATGATGTTTGGTGGCCTTTAAGGCGCTGGAAGAGGGTTGCCAGTTATGAATTTAAATTATAAATTTATTAAGATAGGATATATATGCAAAAGCCGTTGTGGGAGATAGTAAGAAAAGTGTTTCTGACTGAGGTTAGGTACTGTGTGATTTACTTGTATGTTAGGAAAAAGAATATTTATCAGAAACATAGATGTTCTTTAGAAATGTTTGTTTGCAAATAGTTGCAAATTATTGGGTAAAAAGCCAATGGTTACCGTACCTTGAACAAACACACGTGAGCACAATTAGTCGACGGGGGTCAGAGAGTGAGAGTGAACAGCGAAACAGTAACAATAAATGTGACAATAATGGGAAACTATGTCATTCAAACGTATACATGTTAACCATATAAATTACAGTAACACTAAACGCGCGCATACGTACATATGTCAATCAATTTACATAAATAAACATTTACTAATATGTACCTTTAAAATGGACACATACAGATAATTACCGTACACATGTCAGTTTAATTACAGGTAAACATAAACACATATAGCTTCACGTGTCTGTCGGTCATGACAATAGTACACATGGATACGAAAACAAAACAGTCCATTATCAACTAGTGTGTGTGTGTGTGTGTGTGTGTGTGTGTGTGTGTGTGTGTGTGTGTGTGTGTGTGTGTGTGTGTGTGTGTGTGTGTGTGTGTGTGTGTGTGTGTGTGAGTGTGTGTGTGTGTGTGTGTGTGTGTGTGTGTGTGTGTGTGTGTGTGTGTGTGTCTGTGTGTGTGTGTGTTTTATCCTTATATTTACTATATGTATCTGCAGAATCGAGTTATTAGCTCTTGGACCCCGCCTATCAAATAAATGTATTTATCCTCTTTTATATCTACTACATCTATTTCTCTCTAACTAACACACACACAAACACACACACACACACACATACACACACCCACACACACACACACACACACACACACACACACACACACACACACACACACACATACACACACACACACACACACACACAAACACACACACACACACACACACACACACACACAAACTGGAGGCGTAGCGTCTAAATGGAGAGAGTTCGATGGTTATAATCCTAATGCTCCCCGATCGAAACCCGGTTGATGCAATAGCAAATTGGAAGATATTCTTTAACCGGATTCGACTGTTCACCTAGCACAAATGTATCCATCAATGTATCCATCTATCTATCTACTTATATCTGTCAATCCATCAATCTATCTTCCCATTAAACCAACCATTTATCATTATATACATCTATCTATCCATGTATCCGTCCATCAACTCATCTTTCTATCCATCCATATAGTCATCTGTCTTTCCGTCCATCAACTCATCTATGCATCCGTCTATCCGTCAATATATATATTTAGCAATCAATGTATCCATCCATCTATCTACCTATATATATTTTCCATTAATCTATCCATTTATCATAACCATCTATCAACACCCTCCCCACTCCCTCTCCTATTTTACTACCAAACTCCCTCCTCTCGTTCTGGCACCTTCTCCTTCCCTTTTCCTCCCTCTCATAAACCAACCCGTTCTCACACAAGACAGCACATATATGACTTAATGCTTAAAGTCAATATGTTGAATATGAATTAGTAAATATGTGATATATTCCCAGTTACTTTTTTTCTAAGGCCCAAACTCTTCCTCACGTACCAATTTACGTCTCACAGTATCCATCCGTCAACCTAGATAGCAGAATAGTCGTGATTGGTTCAATTATAAGGAAAATTGTAGTTTTCAGATCCCACATGGGTTGTGAAATTTACCTACTATTGTCCATGCTCCTAGAATATTACAGATCAGCTACTTCCTATTGAAGGCTCGTAGTTTTGTTTTGAAAAATATTAGTTGTTCTTAGTAAATTATAATAAGCACTAAAAATTATTACATAGAATAACAGTCCTTCACCAATCAATATTATATACCATAGTTTGTGCTTTACAAATCTTTAAAAGATGTTTTGTAGGAACGCTAACAGAAAACGATGTTACGTTGGAATGTCTATGGGGTAAACTACTGCAAACAGGATATTATTGTGTCTACTATACCAACTATAGCTAGGATGGGTATATTGTCCACTACCACCTGTTAGGTGGGTAAGGGGTCCAATACCACCCACAGGATGGGTAAGAGGGTCACATCCACCCACAGGATGAGTATGGGGACCACATCCACCCACAGGAAGGGTATGGGGTCCAATACCACCCACAGGATGAGTATGGCGTCCACTACAACCCACAGGATGGGTATGGGGCTCCAACCACCCATAGAATGAGTATGGGGCTCCAACCACCCATAGAATGGGTATGGGGTCCAATAACACCCACTGGATGTGTATGGCGTCCATTGTCGCGCGTCGAGCTCGAAAACCGCAGCATTCATCTCAGAACCATGCCTATTTCACGCAGATTCCTTAATAAACGTAAGAATTTTATATGTCACAAGAAAGATAGAAATATAAGCTTCATTCTAAATACCTTACCATGGGTATATTTAAATTTAAAGATACGTGTATTTTTATAATAGCCGAGCTCCGACCCCAGACAGATCGATCGACCGAGAAACTCTCTCGCTGAACAATGTTTATTTCACGTGAATTCGTTAATAAACATATGTGTTTTATATGTCTCAAGAAAGGCAGACATATAAGCTTCACATTAAACACTTTACCATAGACATATTTAAAGTTCTAATGAAGATACATGTATTTTAAAAATTACGGAGCTCCCACCCCGAACAGACTGAACGACAGAGCAACTCTCTCTCAGATCAATGTTTATTTCACGTAAATTCGTTAATAAACACAAATGTTTTATATGTCTTAAGCAAGATAGAAATAAGAGCTTCATTTTAAATACATTACAATAGACATATTTATAGCTCAAGTGAAGATACATATGTTTTTATAGTAGCGCTCAGTAGCTTGTCGGGCATGGAGTGCAGACGCCTACGCACTTGCCGATATATTGTATAATTAACAAAGATACGCTAATAAAGCCTAAAATCTTATATGCCTCCAGAAAGACCGAGATATGAACATTATTATGATTGCACCAAATGAAATATATCATGTTCGAGAACAAAGATATATCAATTTTAAATTAAGTTTCGACTCTTGCTCGGGCGAGAGAGATGGGGTGACTCTCGCCCCATCTATTGGGGATTCTGTCCACTAAAGACCCAAAGCTACTCAAACCCTCCTAGCATTATTTAGATAATGAAGTAATATGGTATATATACTCACTATAATGTGGGTGCTGAATGCAGAACATGAGAAAACATATATTTACTCCAAACTAATGTAATTTCATTATGAAATAAGTAAATAAGTAGCATCAAAGGAAGTCGACGGTCCAAGCGTCAATGTTGTGGAGCGACTTATCCAAGATATATCGTTGTTTGGAAAGTGTTTGTTGGCATATCCAGTTGGCGCACTTCTCTGCACAAATTATCACAAATTTAAATTATAATGTTAACAAGTAGAATACATATTTTTAATAAAATCTAACATAACTAGTCAGAAAACATTTAACATTTATTAAAAAATATATGTTTGGAAGTTAAATTTATTTATTTTATTTATTTACTTATATATATACAAGAAGGTACATTGGGTTTGTCAGAATACATTGGAGAGTACAGTATTTACACTCTTGTAAAGCCACTAGTACGCGCAGCGTTTCGGGCAGGTCCTTAATCTAACAGATAATTTTAAGTAGGTAATTTTTATCAGAAGTGATAAATGACAAAGATACATTGCAAGAGAAAAATGAGATGAGAGAGCTTAGTAAGTATATTAAAGCACATTGTTATATTAAAGCTCTGATTGATTACATTGACAGCTTGATTAGTAATTTAAACAAGATTAATAGACACCATACAGCAGATTGACAGCACATATAAGACAGCAATGATCACAATGGTAAAGATGTTCAGATTGGGTACATAAAGATTGGGGGACTGGGTAGCAAAAGATACAGATAAACAAGATTTATAAACACCATACAGCAGATTGGCAGCACATATAAGAAGACAGCAATGATCACAATGGTAAAGATGTTCAAATTGGGAACATAAAGGTTGGGAGATTGGGTAGCAATTGATACAGTGCAATTTTAAGGCAAAAAGGGAAAAACTATGAAGATGAAATTAGATACCTTTTAGTATTGATTTTGAATGATGTAAAAGTTGGACAGCTTTTCAATTCAGTAGGGAGTGAGTTCCATAAACTGGGTACCTTTATTTGCATAGAGTGTTTACACAGATTAAGTTTAACTCTGGGGATATCAAAGAGATATTTATTTCTTGTGTGGTGATAATGGATCCTATTACATCTGTCCAGGAAGAGTTTTAGAGCAGGATTTGCATTTAAGAACAGGGTTTTGTAAATGTAGTTGACACAAGAGAATTTATGGAGTGAGATTATGTTTAGCATGTTTAGGGAGTTAAACAAGGGGGCTGTGTGTTGTCTGAAAGCAGAATTTGATATTATTCTGATAGCAGATTTTTGCTGGGTGATGATGGACTTGCGGTGGTTTGCAGTGGTTGAACCCCATGCACAGATACCATAGTTGAGATAGGGATAGATTAGTGCATAATATATAGAGATGAGAGCAGAGTTAGGTACATAATATCTGATTTTGGAGAGTATACCAACTGTTTTAGAGACTTTCTTAGTTATGTGTTGTATGTGGGTACTGAAATTGAGTCTCTTGTCTAGGAATAGGCCAAGAAACTTTCCATCATTTTTATTGCTAATGTTTACATTGTCTATATGAAGCTGAATTGCATTTGTAGATTTGCTTCCAAATAGGATGTAGTAGGTCTTTTCTATGTTAAGTGTTAGTTTGTTGGTTGACATCCATAAGTGGACTTTTTTTAGTTCATTATTAACAACATCATTTAGTGTATGTGGGTTGGGGTTGGAGTAGATGAGGGTAGTATCATCAGCAAACAAAATAGGTTTCAGAATGTTAGACACATTAGGCAGACCATTGATGTATATAAGAAATAGAAGAGGCCCCAAGATGCTGCCCTGTGGCACTCCAACGGTTATTGGTTGAATGGGAGAGGATATATTATTGATGGCTACACATTGGTGTCTATCACTAACTTCAAATCGACTTCATAGGACAATAGTTTTGAAATATATACTCGCTATTCGTTGACATGCGTTCGCTACTTAAACTACCATGTACTGTACTTATGTAAAATCTCCCATGTCTCTTCGCTCATCTCACCGAACCCTACAGGCTCTGTGATATATTGTTTAATTAAGTTGACCAGACCACACACTAGAAGTTGAAGGGACGACGACGTTTCGGTCCGTCCTGGACCATTCTCAAGTCGATTGTGAATGGTCCAGGACGGACCGAAACGTCGTCGTCCCATCAACTTCTAGTGTGTGGTCTGGTCAACATACTTCAGCCACGTTATTGTGACTCATCGCCTTGTTTAATTAATTGAGATTCACAAATAAAGCTTATAATTGTATATGTTATCAAAAAGGCAGAGCTTAGTTTAGTTCATTTATTATGCACCCCATACCCATCCTATGGGCGATAGTGGAGTGTTACAGAGGCACATAATGGGCTCAGGGACTGAGCCCCACAATTCGTATAGCCAAGCAAGTTATTATCTTGATAAGCTAGTTACAAAAGTCAATGCACATTGTCACATCAACAATGGGCTCGAGACCGACCACAAGTACAGTTTATAATTTAAGCAACTGACATATATGGAGGGCTAGTGTCACAATTGATATGTTTATCCTACACATAACCCCCTCTCCCCCATCAAATGGGCAGCGGTGGATAGGTTACAATCAAGTCGTTTTTTGCGTTTTATTCAGAGATTAGATCTTATTGGGTGAGGAAAGATATTCATATTTTAAAGAAGGCTTCTTGGCTGATGCTCTCCATTGATGGAAAATATACAACCTTTTGAAAATCAATGTTAGTTTGATCTAGATATTGTAATTAACGAAAGTATTTGTCATCAGAAAGGTAGAAATATAGGCTACATTTAAAATCCTTTGTCATAAATATAACTGAAGTGAAAACGAAGATATATGCGTTTTGATAGTTACTTGATGGCTAGCTCTGAGAGTGTGAAGCCCTGCACACCAGCCAATAAATTGTATAATTAGTTTCCATATATTTTAATTAATCTTAAAAATCTATATGTCAGAAGAAAGGAAGATGTAGCCGTTAATGTGACAACATTTAAAAATATATATCTCTTAAGTTAAATAAATAATACCACCTTATCGCCTGTGTCCGGACACATGAAAACTACCTAGGTATCAGTATCCAGCCAGGCGGGGATCACAGGCTGCACAATACTGATAAATTATGTAATGCACTACTTGTGGTCGATCTCGAACACATTTATGATGTGACGACTTATAGTGAATTTTGTAACTAGCTCATCAAGATTGTAACTTGCTTAGCTAAATGAATTGTGGGGTTCGGTCCATTCATTTTCTTTCTTTATTATGCACCCCATAATACCCATCCCGTGGGCGGTGGTGTAAAGGTTTACAGAGTCACATAATCGGTTCAGGAACTGAACCCTCTAGTTCGTTCAGCGAAGCAAATAACAATCTTTTGACGCTAGTTACAAAATTATTAATGTACACATACTTATGCATACATGTACATATACATATATACATACACATGCATATTTAATCACCCACACAAATACATACATCAGTAATCTTTTGTATCACAAGTGATTCAACAAGAGACTCACAACAGTAACTATACAAGGCACTTTACATCTATGAAGAGTCGCACAGTTACTAGTCTTGCTCCACACCCACCCAACTGGGCGGCAGCTTTACAGTCATGTGCTCCACACCCACCCAACTGGGCGGCAGCTTTACAGTCATGTGCCCCACACCCACCCAACTGGGCGGCAGCTTTAGTCATGTGCTCCACACCCACCCAACTTGGCGGCAGCGTTACAGTCATGTGCTCCACACCCACCCAACTGGGCGGCAGCTTTACAGTCACGTGCTCCACACCCACCCAACTGGGCGGCAGCTTTACAGTCATGTGCTCCACACCCACCCAACTGGGCGGCAGCTTTACAGTCATGTGCTCCACACCCACCCAACTGGGCGGCAGCTTTACAGTCATGTGCTCCACACCCACCCAACTGGGCGGCAGCTTTACAGTCAAGTGCTCCACACCCACCCATTTGGGCGGCAGCTTTACAGTCATGTGCTCCACACCCACCCAACTAGGCGGCAGTTTTACAGTTACCTGGTGTTATTCTTCACCTATATCTTTTTCTGGTTAATCCCTATTTACATTATGCAGTTCAGGTTTCGTCGCTATGCTATAGTTTTTAGTTTAGTTAATTTATCACATAATGGGTTCAGGGACTGAACACACAATTTATTTATCTAAGCAAGTTACAATCTTGAGGAGCTAGCCACAAAATTCATAATACATCGTCACATCAACAACATGGGTTCGAGATCGACCACAAGTACAGTTTCTAAATTAAGAAAATGCCATATGTGGAGAGCTAGTGTCACAATTGATATGTTTGTCCTGCACATTTCCACAGTAGTTTGCTTGGGTTCTTTTAATTATGTTAGATATCATTGAAGAGAACCTCCTAGGTACTATACTGTATATATGCTGGTAAGAAGTATAATTATCCTGAGAAATCGTGTAAATTATGTTGTACGAGTGCTTCCAGTTAAGTAACATAGTTCATTTGTGTGCGCGTGCTTGAAGAGGAAATGTTATCCCCCCCCCCCTCCCCATTGTAAATATTTGTGGGTTTCAGACCAGACGGCCGCGGCTTACCCTCGCCGCGGTCGAGGGTAAGAACACCGGATGTATACCCAGTATTACAAGTAAACATTAGCAATAACAATTATGGAAAGTTCCTTCACCTATACATAGAGAAGAGACTGAACTTCAGCACCCACATACAACACACAAGGGGATGCTCTGAGAGAGAGGGAGAGAGAGTGAGAGTAAAAATGTCCACTGAGGTCTGATTATGTCCTTTTGGGGACCTTAATCATTAGGACGTCCAATGATTACAACCCGTTCTCGCAAATTCGTAAAGTCAATATTGACTTATTAACTACGTGCATAGGTGATATACTAAACATAATAGATACCCTTAAAAAGATTCATAGAAAACACCGACCTTACCTAACCTTGTTAGTATCTTAAGATAAGCATCTTATTGCTTCGTAATTACAATTATTACTTAACCTATACCTATTATAGGTTAGGTAATAATTGTAATTACGAAGCAATAAGATGCTTATCTTAACATACTAAGTAGGTTAGGTAAGGTCGGTGTTTTCTATGAAGCTTTTCAAGGGAAACTATTATGTTAAGTATGTCACCTATGCACATATTTAATAAGTCAATATTGACTTATTAAATTGTAACTGGCCAGGAGAGGTCCCGCTACAACGCTGGGTCATGAAGGCCTTCTACGCTTGGCACAGTTTGTTTGATGAGGTCACATGCAGATTTTATATGAAGGTCAGAGAGCTGTACATTTGTTCCAATGTTCATTATCTCGTCATCTGTTGAATAATTTAACATTGTCGAATGTGAAGCACTGTTATCACTCTCCTTATTGTTGCATTGGTGTGAGGAGTGGCAGTGATTGGTGCAGTTTATTTTTTCTTTAAATAGGGACATATATTTGTATTGCAGATACCAGTACAGTTGCACCGTTTCTTTATATATTTTATACTTGGGTTAGCAAGGCGAGATGCTTCTCTTAACGTGATACTGTTGGTATCAAATAGAAATAGTTTTTAAAGTATGTATCTTAATAAATTTGAACCTTATATTATTTAACATCAACAAATTAGATTTCGAATGTTAAAACCAATTTCAACCAATTAAAGGATTTATCCTTTAATGTTAAAAATTGTTCAAACTGAAATAAATATATAACACTGTACGGTACAGTTGTGTTTGCCTGCCACAGCCTGCCACAGCCTTGAGAGCACGGAGCCTCTTTCTACATTGGCGACCCAGTCTGGCTAAAACATTGCGGTACAGTAGAACCTCAAGACCAAGGTATTTGTATCTGGTAACATAGTCGAGCAGAGAGCCATCATCCAACTGCATTTTGCGAACGGCCCCACCTCGTCTGGGTGGGTGTCGGTTCAAGATCTTTGTTTTCTCTACTGAGATGACTAATCATAGTTCCTGACATGTGTACAATACAGAGTTCAGAACATTTTGGGTGTTGATACACCCATTGGTGTTGATCAGTATATCATCCACATAGCTAATGATGTGTTCGCTGGACCTTCTAGTTACTAAGTTTAAAAGTGCATTGATTAACACATTGAACAGAGTACGACTGAGGACACCTCCCTGTGGAGTGCCAAGTTCAAAATCTCTCGTTACACGCCTGTGACCTTGGAACATTACAGATGACTTCCTGTTGGATAGATAGCCTCTTATCCACCGTAGAAGCCATCCTCCTACATTCATTTTAGCAAGTTCTCTCAGAATGACGTGTGGGTTAGCAATGTCAAAGGCTGACTTAAGATCTAGGAAAGTGGTATATGACCTATCAGTATGCAGGGTGAGGAATGTGGTAATACAGTGATGTACACTTTTTCCATGCGTAAAGCCATATATCTGGGGAGACAACATATTATTAATTTTGTAAAGGAGACGGTTGAGAACATCCTCTCAAGACACTTATAGAGACAACTAGTGAGGGAGATTGGGCGAAAAGCACTCGGCTGGTGAGGTTTAGGAATGGGAATAGTAACACTGTTGGCCCATGACTTAGGAAGCTCCCCAGTTACATTGCTCATATTATACAATTGTTATATACAAGAGAGTTGTTACAAGAGTTGTTACATTCTTGTACAGCCACTAGTACGCGTAGCGTTTCGGGCAAGTCCTTAATCCTATGGTCCCTGGAATACGATCCCCTACCGCGAAGAATTGTTTTTTCATCCAAGTACACATTTTACTGTTGCGTTAAACAGAGGCTACAGTTAAGGAATTGCGCCCGGTAAATCCTCCCCGGCCAGGATACGAACCCATGACATAGCGCTCGCGGAACGCCAGGCGAGTGTCTTACCACTACACCACGGAGACTGCCTTACCACTACACCACGGAGACGAATTGAAGCAAGGGATTCCCTGGAACTAGCAGAAGCATATGCAGTGTGCCGTAAGTAACTCCATCCTCCCCGGGTGATGTAGCTTTGCCTTTATGTAGAGCAGAATCTAGTTCGTATTCAGTAAAAAACATGTCACAGTCATCCTCTTGATGACGCATAAAGTCAAGGAGCCTTGCCCTATCAGTATATCTATTATTTAATTCATTCTGTGAGGGTAGAGGAAGACTGTCAAAGCTGGAAGTCGTGGCCCAAGCATCAACAAGCTCATTTGCTCTGTGCAGAGGATTAGGGTACGAGATCTCTGCAGCATTTTTCCCTTTGACCTTGTTGATATCCTTCCATGCTCGACTTAGTGGCGTGTGAGAATTGAGACCACGGACAAAAGTTTCCCAGTCTGTCTGCCTCAGCTCCACCATACGTTCCCTGGCCTTAGCCAGAGCCGCTTGAAAGAGCCGAAGCATTTCAGCAGTGCGGGTCCTTCTATAAGCTGGTCCAATTATTCTGGCAGTGCGTTTTAGTGCATGCAATTTAGAATCATTATAATAAGCATAAGTGCTATGACCAGTGTAATTTGGGTTACGTGGCCTGGACGATGGATCAAGTGTTTCTATAAACTGGTTGATAGTACCTGTGAGCTCATTGTTAAAATCTTCAACTGATGAAGGCTCAGATGAACTGCACCAATCTGACACATGGGCAACAAAATTGTCTCGTTGATCGATGGGCAGAGCCAGCCTCTTCCGCTTGAACACTACACCAGGGAGGATAGAGCTGCCAATGCTTATAGTGGCTAATATGGCCAGATGATCAGACGCCATATTTAACACTATTGACGAGGCGCACACGGTGTGGGAGACGTTGAAACCGAGACATAGATCAAGAATACCCCCGTAGATATTCGTCGGTTCAAGGTCACCCACAATCTGTGCATCATCGTGGCTACCTAATAGTGACAACAGTTGGTTGCCGTTACGATTATTGAACTGCGAATTACCAATATTCCTATGCCTAGCGTTATAATCACCTATAATGATGGTAGGCACAGTCTAAATGCAGATAGGAAGGTCAGCATAATTAAAGTTACAAGGAGTTGATTATTTAGTACATAGTTGTTTTTCTTTTTAATTGGATGATAGAGGAGGAGTCTTTAACGTGATTGGGAATACATACACACATACATACATACATACATACATACATACATACATACATACATACATACATACATACATACATACATACATACATACATACATACATACATACATACATGCGTACATATATTCATACATTCATACATACATACATACATACATACATACATACATACATACATACATACATACACGTCCAGTCAGCATATAGCTATTTCGGGACAAAATCCAATACAGTTTATATTGGTGAGACGCCACTGTGATGAGTTTAATTATCACAGGAACTGTAGGTTAATGTGTGACATAGGTGAGGTTAGATGAGGCATCTACAAGCATCAGCTGGAGGCTGATGGAGTGTTGTGGAGGCTGCTGGTACTATACCCAGATGTTGGAGGGTGGATTTGACTCTCCCACCCTCCCTCGCCCCCCACATTGACCGCAGAACGTGTAAGGTTACTTTTCACTCTCGCTTACCAAGGGTATAACCCCCCCCCCTCCCAACACACACACATGCATCAGATTCTTAACTTACAATATTTATGATTTACCAATTTATGTTACAACACTGACTCTCAATTTCACAATATTGTATAAACTTTGATGAATCGCACGTCTATGGGTCATCCAATAATGCTAGCAGACTTCTAGATGTTACCACTGCTAGGTTTAGGCTCGGCTACAAGTACCTCTGGGAATTTGTAACATCTGATGATGTAGATTTGACTAAATGTATACTCTGTCAGCAGAACTATTCGCATACTTTGCGTAATTATATAATGGAATGCGAAAAAATCGCGGAATTTAAAGATAACAACATCAATAGTGTCCATGAAATGTGTATAAGTACTTCATTCATAATGATGTGCTTCCCGAAATCTTAGCGAAGTATCCAAAATTTGCTTACTGTAGGTAATGCATGCACATGACTGTAAAGCTGCCGCCCAGTTGGGTGGGTGTGGAGCACATGACTGTAAAGCTGCCGCCTAGTTGGGTAAGTATGCAGCAAATGACAGTAAAGCTGCCGCCCAGTTGGGTGGGTGTGGAGCACATGACTGTAAAGCTGCCACCCAGTTGGGTATGTGTGCAGCACATGACTGTAAAGCTGCCGCCCAGTTGGGTAAGTATGCAGCAAATGACTGTAAAGCTGCCGCCCAGTTGGGTGGGTGTGGAGCAAGACTAGTAACTGCGACTCCTCATAGACGTAAAGTGCCTTTTATAGTGACTGTTGTGAGCCTTTTGTTGAATTACTTGTGACAAAAGATTACTGATGTGTGTATTTGTTTGGTTGATTAAATATGTATGTGTATGTATATATGTATACGTATGTATTTGTACATGTATGTGTACATTAATAATTTTGTAACTAGCGTCAAAAGATTGTTATTTGCTTAGCTAAACGAACTAGAGGGTTCAGTTCCTGAGCCGATTATGTGCCTCTGTAATCCTTTACATCACCGCCCACGGAATGGGTATTATGGGGTGCATAATAAAGAAAGAAAATGAATGGACCGAACCCCACAATTCATTTAGCTAAGCAAGTTACAATCTTGATGAGCTAGTTACAAAATTCACTATAAGTCGTCACATCATAAATGGCTTCGAGATCGACCACAAGTAGTGCATTACATAATTTATCAGTATTGTGCAGCCTGTGATCCCCGCCTGCCTGGATACTGATACCTAGGTAGTTTTCATGTGTCCAGACACAGGCGATAAGGTGGTATTATTTATTTAAATTAAGAGATATATATTTTTAAATGTTGTCACATTAACGGCTACATCTTCCTTTCTTCTGACATATAGATTTTTAAGATTAATTAAAATATATGGAAACTAATTATACAATTTATTGGCTGGTGTGCAGGGCTTCACACTCTCAGAGCTAGCCATCAAGTAACTATCAAAACGCATATATCTTCGTTTTCACTTCAGTTATATTTATGACAAAGGATTTTAAATGTAGCCTATATTTCTACCTTTCTGATGACAAATACTTTCGTTAATTACAATATCTAGATCAAACTAACATTGATTTTCAAAAGGTTGTATATTTTCCATCAATGGAGAGCATCAGCCAAGAAGCCTTCTTTAAAATATGAATATCTTTCCTCACCCAATAAGATCTAATCTCTGAATAAAACGCAAAAAACGACTTGATTGTAACCTATCCACCGCTGCCCATTTGAAGGGGGAGAGGAGGTTATGTATAGGATAAACATATCAATTGTGACACTAGCCCTCCATATATGTCAGTTGCTTAAATTATAAACTGTACTTGTGGTCGGTCTCGAGCCCATTGTTGATGTGACAATGTGCATTGACTTTTGTAACTAGCTTATCAAGATTATAACTTGCTTGGCTATATGAATTGTGGGGCTCAGTCCCTGAGCCCATTATGTGCCTCTGTAACACTCCACTATCGCCCATAGGATGGGTATGGGGTGCATAATAAATGAACTAAACTAAGCTCTGCCTTTTTGATAACATATACAATTATAAGCTTTATTTGTGAATCTCAATTAATTAAACAATATATCACAGAGCCTGTAGGGTTTGGTGAGATGAGCGAAGAGACATGGGAGATTTTACATAAGTACAGTACATGGTAGTTTAGGTAACGAACGCATGTCAACGAATAACGAGTATATATATTTTTTTTGTAATATAACAAAACTATTGTCCTATGAAGTCGATTTAACTTCCAAACATATATTTTTAATAAATGTTAAATGTTTTCTGGCTAGTTATGTTAGATTTTATTAAAAATACGTATTCTACTTGTTAACATTATAATTTAAATTTGTGATAATTTGTGCAGAGAAGTGCGACAACTGGATATGCCAACAAACACTTTCCAAACAACGTTATATCTTGGATAAGTCGCTCCACAACATTGACGCTTGGACCGTCGACTTCCTTTGATGCTACTTATTTCATAATGAAATTATATTAGTTTGGAGTAAATATATGTTTTCTCATGTTCTGCATTCAACACCCACATTATAGTGAGTATATATACCATATTACTTCATTACCTAAATAATGCTAGGAGGGTTTGAGTACCTTTGGGTCTTTAGTGGACAGAATCCCCAATAGATGGGGCGAGAGTCGCCCCATCTCTCTCACCCGAGCAAGAGTCGAAACTTTATTTAAAATTGATATATCGTTGTTCTCGAACATGATATATTAAATTTGGTGCAATCATAATAATGTTCATATCTCGGTCTTTCTGGAGGCATATAAGATTTTAGGCTTTATTAGCGTATCTTTGTTAATTATACAATATATCGGCAAGTGCGTAGGTCTCTGCACTCCATGCCCGACAAGCTACTGAGCGCTACTATAAAAACATATGTATCTTCACTTGAGCTATAAATATGTCTATTGCAATGTATTTAAAATGAAACTCTTATTTCTATCTTGCTTAAGACATATAAAACATTTGTGTTTATTAACGAATTTACGTGAAATAAACATTGATCTGAGAGAGATTTGCTCTGTCGTTCAGTCTGTACGGGGTGGGAGCTCCATAATTTTTAAAATACATGTATCTTCATTAGAACTTTAAATATGTCTATGGTAAAGTGTTTAAAGTGAAGCTTATATGTCTGCCTTTCTTGAGACATATAAAACATATATGTTTATTAACGAATTCACGTGAAATAAACATTGTTCTGAGAGAAAGCAAATCATCAAATGCAATTCAGCTACAGATAGACAACATTAACATCAATAATATAAATGATGGCAAGTTTCTTGGCCTATTCCTAGACAAGAGACTCAACTACAGCACCCACATTCAACACATAACTAAGAAAGTCTCTAAGACAGTTGATATACTCTCCAAAACAGATATTATGTTCCTAACTCTACTCTCCTCTCACTATATTATGCACTAATCTACCCCTATCTTAATTATGGTATCTGTGCATGGGGGTCTACCACTGCAAACCACCTTAAGCCCATCATCACACAGCAAAAATCTGCTATCAGAATAATAATTAACTCTGCTTTCAGACAACACTCAGCTCCCTTGTTTAAATCCCTAAACTTGCTAAATATAACTCCCTCCACACATTCTCTTGTGTCAACTACACTTACAAAACCCTGTTCTTAAATGCAGACCATGCTCTGAAACTCTCCCTGGACAGATGTAATAGGACCCATTATCACCACACCAGAAATAAATATCTCTTTGATATCCCCAGGGTCAAACTTAATCTGTGTAAACACTCTATGCAAATTAAGGGACCTAGTCTATGGAACTCACTCCCTAGTGAATTGAAAAACTGTGAAACTTTTGCCTTATTTAAAAGCAAAACCAAAAAGTACCTAATTTCATCTACTTAGTTTCCTACACTGAGCTTTAAATTTGCTCTGTACCTAGTGTTACCCAATCTCCTAATTTTTATGTAGTATCAAACAACCTTATCATTGTGTTCATTGCTGTCTTCTTTTATGTGCTAGCCATATGCTGGATTGTGACTACCAATTTTTGTCAACTACCATTCAAGCTGTCATTGCAATCAATCTTAGCTACCTATGTGCTTTAATATACTGTACCTACAATTTTCTCTCATCTTATTTTTTTCATTCCACGTAACTGTAATCATTTTTTTGTCTATAAATTTTGCAAGCATTTACCTTCTTAAAATTTTCTTAGATTAAGGACCTGCCCGAAACGCTGCGCGTACTAGTGGCTTTACAAGACTGTAATTACCATATTATGTATCCTCACATTCCCAATGTACATTCTTGTATATGCATAAATAAATAAATAAATAAATAAATAAAGAGTTGCTCGGTCGATCGATCTGTCCGGGGTCGGAGCTCGGCTATTATAAAAATACACGTATCTTCGCTTTAAATTTAAATATACCCATGGTAAGGAATTTAGAATGAAGCTTATATTTCTATCTTTCTTGTGACATATAAAATTCTTACGTTTATTAAGGAATCTGCGTGAAATAGGCATGGTTCTGAGATGAATGCTGCGGTTTTCGAGCTCGACGCGCGACAATGGACGCCATACACATCCAGTGGGTGTTATTGGACCCCATACCCATTCTATGGGTGGTTGGAGCCCCATACTTATTCTATGGGTGGTTGGAGCCCCATACCCATCCTGTGGGTTGTAGTGGACGCCATACTCATCCTGTGGGTGGTATTGGACCCCATACCCTTCCTGTGGGTGGATGTGGTCCCCATACTCATCCTGTGGGTGGATGTAACCCTCATACCCATCCTGTGGGTGGTATTGGACCCCTTACCCACCTAACAGGTGGTAGTGGACAATATACCCATCCTAGCTATAGTTGGTATAGTAGACCCAATAATATCCTGTTTGCAGTAGTTTACCCCATAGATATTCCAACGTAACATCGTTTTCTGTTAGCGTTCCTACAAAACATCCTTTAAAGATTTGTAAAGCACAAACTATGGTATATAATATTGATTGGTGAAGGACTGTTATTCTATGTAATAATTTTTAGTGCTTATTATAATTTACTAAGAACAACTAATATTTCCCAAAACAAAACTACGAGCCTTCAATAGGAAGTAGCTGATCTGTAATATTCTAGGAGCATGGACAATAGTAGGTAAATTTCACAACCCATGTGGGATCTGAAAACTACAATTTTCCTTATAATTGAACCAATCACGACTATTCTGCTATCTAGGTTGACGGATGGGTACTGTGAAACGTAAATTGGTACGTGAGGAAGAGTTTGGGTTTTGGAAAAAAAGTAACTGGGAATATATCACATATTTACTAAGTCATATTCAACATATTGACTTTAAGCATTAAGTCATATATGTGCTGTCTTGTGTGAGAACGGGTTGCATAAACCTGCTCATCCTCCATCCTTCTGCCCTTCCCACTCCCGCCCCTGTATCATCCCGCCCTTCCCATCGTCTTCCCTCTCGCCGCAGATCCATCCCTTCGTTCTCATTCCTTCTGCCGCTTCTCACTCTCGCCCTTCCCTCTGTTTTTTCTCCCTCCCGTTGCTAGTCCTTCCCTTCGTTCACTCACCTTCCCTTCTTACCCATCATGTAGTCTTCCCTCCCGCCGCCATCCCTTCCCATCGTTCTCCCTCCCTCTTACATCACACTCTCTGCCCCCCTTCCTGCACCTCCTTCACTCCCACTTCATCCCTTTTTTACCTGTACAACTCCCCTTGTTCCCCCCCTCGTCATCCCTCTTTCACCTGCACCTTTCCCCCTGTTCCCTCTCTTCATCCCTTTTTCACCTGTACCACTCCCCATGTTCCCCCTCCTCATGCCTGTTTCACCTGCACCACTCCCTCTGTTCCCCCTCTTCATCCCTGTTTCATCTGCAACACTCCCCCTGTTCCCCCTCTTCATCCCTGTTTCACCTGCACCACTCCCCCTGTTCCCCCCTCTTTGGGATGAAGAGCCCTCTTGGCTGTCTAGGTTCGAATCCTTCATGGGTGTAGAGTTTTCAATTGCACATTGGCTTGGGGACCATTCAATCTTGTTCCCAAGCCATATATTGTTTAAAAAAAAAAAAAAATATATATATATATATATATATATATATATATATATATATATATATATATATATATATATATATATATATATATGTATATATATATATATATATAAATATATATATATATATATATATATATATATATATATATATATATATATATATATATATATATATATGTCGTACCTAGTAGCCAGAACTCACTTCTCAGCATATTATTCAAGGCCCGATTTGCCTAATAAGCCAAGTTTTCCTGAATTAATATATTTACTATAATTTTTTCTTATGAAATGATAAAGCAACCCTTTTCTCTATGTATGAGGTCAATTTTTTTTTATTGGAGTTAAAATTAACGTAGATATATGACCGAACCTAACCAACCCTACCTAACCTAACCTAACCTATATTTATAGGTAAGGTTAGGTTAGGTAGCCAAAAAAAGCTAGGTTAGGTTAGGTTAGGTAGGTTAGGTTGACGAAAAAACATTAATTCATGAAAACTTGGCTTATTAGGCAAATCGGGCCTTGAATAGTAGGCTGAGAAGTGCGTTTTGGCTATTAGGTACGACATATATATATATATATATATATATATATATATATATATGTATGTCGTACCTAGTAGCCAGAACTCACTTCTCAGCCTACTATGCAAGGCCTGATTTGCCTAATAAGCCTAGTTTTCATGAATTAATGTTTTTTCGACAACCTAACCTACCTAACCTAACCTAACCTAACGTTTTCGGCTACCTAACCTAACCTAACCTATAAAGATAGGTTAGGTTAGGATAGGTAGGGTTGGTTAGGTTCGGTCATATATCTACGTTAATTTAAACTCCAATAAAAAAAAATTGACCTCATACATAATGAAATGGGGAGCTTTATCATTTCATAAGAAAAAAAATAGAGAAAATATATTAATTCAGAAAAACTTGGCTTATTAGGCAAATCGGGCCTCGCATAGTAGGCTGAGAAGTGAGTTCTGGCTACTAGGCACGACATATATATATATATATATATATATATATATATATATATATATATATATATATATATATATATATATATATGTATATATATATATATATGTCGTACCTAGTAGCCAGAACGCATTTCTCACCCTACTATGCAAGGCCTGATTTGCCTAATAAGCCAAGTTTTCATGAATTAATTGTTTTTCGACAACCTAACCTACCTAACCTAACCTAACCTAACTTTTTCGGCCACCTAACCTAACCTAACCTAAAAAGATAGGTTAGGTTAGGTTAGGTAGGGTTGGTTAGGTTCAGTCATATATCTAGGTTAATTTTAACTCCAATAAAAAAAATTGACCTCATACATAATGAAATGGGTAGCTTTATCATTTCATAAGAAAAAATTTCGAAAAAATATATTAATTCAGGAAAACTTGGCTTACTAGGCAAATCGGGCCTTGCATAGTAGGCTGAGAAGTGCGTTCTGGCTACTAGGTACGACATATATATATATATATATATATATATATATATATATATATATATATATATATATATATATATATATATATATATATATATATATATATATATATATATATATATATATATATGTCGTACCTAATAGCCAGAACGCACTTCTCAGCCTACTATTCAAGGCCCGATTTGCCTAATAAGCCAAGTTTTCATGAATTAATGTTTTTTCGTCTACCTAACCTACCTAACCTAACCTAACCTAGTTTTTGTTGGCTACCTAACCTAACCTTACCTATAAATATAGGTTAGGTTAGGTTAGGTAGGGTTGGTTAGGTTCGGTCATATATCCACGTTAATTTTAACTCCAATAAAAAAAAATTGACCTCATACATAGAGAAAAGGGTTGCTTTATCATTTCATAAGAAAAAAATTATAGTAAATATATTAATTCAGGAAAACTTGGCTTATTAGGCAAATCGGGCCTTGAATAGTAGGCTGAGAAGTGAGTTCTGGCTACTAGGTACGACATATATATATACATATATATATATATATATATATATGTATATATATATATATATATATATATATATATATATATATATATATATATATATATATATATATGTATATATATATATATATATATATATATATATATATATATATATATGTCGTACCTAGTAGCCAGAACTCACTTCTCAGCCTACTATGCAAGGCCCGATTTGCCTAATAAGCCAAGTTTTCATGAATTAATGTTTTTTCGTCTACCTAACCTACCTAACCTAACCTAACCTAGCTTTTTTTGGCTACCTAACCTAACCTTACCTATATATATAGGTTAGGTTAGGTTAGGTAGGATTGGTTAGGTTCGGTCATATATCTTCGTTAATTTTAACTCCAATAAAAAAAAATTGACCTCATACATAGTGAAAAGGGTAGCTTTATCATTTCATAAGAAAAAAATTATAGTAAATATATTAATTCAGGAAAACTTGGCTTATTAGGCAAATCGGGCCTTGAATAGTAGGCTGAGAAGTGAGTTCTGGCTATTAGGTACGACATATATATATATATATATATATATATATATATATATATATATATATCCTCACTGGATCCTCACTGACCACCTTGATATTTTCTTCTCTTCTCTAATAAATATATATATATATATATATATATATATATATATATATATATATATATATATATATATATATATATATATATATATATATATGTATATATATATATATATATATATATACATATAAATATATATATATACATATATATATGTGTATTTTCTTTAAAAATTTTATATATATAAATAAAAATGTATATTTAAATATTGATCTGAGCCTGTGGATATGGACCCTGTGGGTCCAGGAGGCCATCTGTGTCCCCTCAGATGGTCTCCCTTATCACAGTTTGTGTCTATGGATGTGTGTCAGTGTGTGAGTGTGGGTGTCCCTGTGAGTGTCTGGATGATTATGTATCTGGTTACATCTGTGGTTTCAGGAGGCCATCTGTGTCCCCTCAGAAGGTCTCCCTTATCACAGTCAATGGATGTGTGTGTGTGAGTGTCCCTGTGAATGTTCGGATAAGGGTGTGTGTGTGTGTGAGTGTCCGGATTTATGTGAGGTTTGGTTCCAGGAACCATTTGTGTCCCCTCCTCCCCCCAAATCTCCTCCCTTATTCCCACCGTGGGTTCGAATCCCAGGTGATTAGACCTAACCTAGGTCTATGGATCCAAGGTATCCATCCGTGGGCCCAACGGATTTCACCCCTTCCCCACTTTCCTAGGGCCAGGCCAATTCCAGCTATCCAGGGAACCTGTCGAAACAGAGGCAGCTACAGGAGGGGACACACACAAATATTTGTGCCCTGCAGTTACACAACCGTTCCGACAGGCTCGATCGCAATCTATCCAGATGAGAACACGTTCTCCTCCGACTAGACCACGCTGGAGTTGCTGTATGTTTAAAATTTGGTTCCTTTATTTATAGTTAGTATTTTTTGTGTATTAATTGATTTGTTTTATATTTTTAATGACTTAGGTAGAGTGATTTAGGGAGTGGGGGGAGGTGGGGAGGTACTGGGGGAGGTGGTAGCGTGTGTAGTAGATTATACGAGATCGTGGTTAGTTAGTATTTATCTTGTTGTGTTCACCTAGTTGTTCTTGCGAGGGTTGAGCTCTGCTCTTTCGGCCCGCCTCTCAACTGTGAATCAATCAATTTTTACTAGCTAATAAAAAAAAAAAAATTCAACATATACACTCTCAGGAAGCAGCCCGTAACAGGTGTCTAATGCCCATGTACCTATGTACTGCTAGGTAAGAGGAGCATCATGAATGAATGAAACTCTGCTGATTTTCGTTTGCGCCATCACCGGGGGATCGAACTTTGACCCTAGGATTACGAGTCGAGAGCGCTGTCCACTCAGCTATAAAGCCCCCTAGTGTGTGTAAGTAGTGGGATCTATGACGTAGACCGTGCGTTTTGGTTTTTTCCGGGCACGGTCTACGCACCCCCGGATTCGGGTATGCCATAGACCGTGCGTTTCGTTTTTTTCCGGGCACGGTCTACGCACCCCCGGATTCGGGTATGCCATAGACCGTGCGTTTCGTTTTTTTCCGGGCACGGTCTACGCACCCCGGGATTCGGGTATGCCATAGACTGTGCGTTTTGTTTTTTTCCGGGCACGGTCTACGCACCCCCGGATTCGGGTATGCCATAGACCGTGCGTTTCGTTTTTTTCCAGGCACGGTCTACGCACCCCTGGTTTCACGAACTTGAAGTATGCCATAGAGTGTGCGTTTTGTTTTTTTCCAGGCACGGTCTACGCATCCCTGGTTTCACGAACTTGAAGTACGACATAGACCGTGCGTTTTTGTTTTTTTCGGGCACGGTCTACGCACCCTGGGTTTTCTCGATTCAGCTTGCCTAGGGATTAAAAAGCCGGTCCCTGGCATCCCCAAATTTCGTTGGCTCAGTGACCCTGCACAGACATTGCTAATGGTCAATGACGTCACCAGCTAGCCGCTCAGCGTTCCTGCACCGGCATGTTCGAGGGGATTAAAAAGCCGGTCTATGAGTCGTGTGTTTTGCGATACAACAGTGACCTTGAAACCTAATGTAAAATACCATCATCCCTAGTCTATTTTTAATTTCATATTTACTTCCAACCATCTCCCATTACATTTATCAAAGGGGAGCATGTATGTGAGGGAAGAACATAACTTCAGCACTACAAGAAGTTATGTGTGTATTTTCAAGTTCGTCCCCTGCTGCCTGTATTTACCCAGGTCTTTTTCCTAAATATATAACTTATCGAATTCATTCCTATTCTGTTTCATGTTGATACGTATAATAGGTTATTAATATTCCCCTTTACTATGACCATTCAGTCACACCTCTATCATGTCACCCCTATTTCTTCTTCGTCGTCGATCTAGAGAATGTAATTTGAGCTTTGACAATCTTTCTTGAAGGATCGTTTATTATGCATAGGGCAAAAAATAAAATGAAAAAAAACTGCTATCAGTCGTTTATTTCACACATAAGTGTGAACTCTTAATCTGGCTTAATACCTCACCTATACTCTGTGCATCATCAAAGTTGATATTCAGCTACAATAGCTCGTATTTTCGCTCATTGCTTATATTTTCTGTTAATCATAAACCCGATCAAACCATCCTAACCTAATTTATTATATATAACAAATACATTCTACAGACCAGTTATTGTTGTTGTTTAGTGACATCGTGAAAAGCGACCTCAGGTATAGGGATAAGGTATTGATGGCCATTAGCATATAGGTGTCAAGGTATCACAGCACCTGACTGGTCAACTATGTATGACGTCACCAGATAACCAATGCCACCTTTAGCGTCCTACCTGTATATGTACTGTATTTAATGTTATTATTTTAAAAATGACTAGACTAACCATCCCCAGCTAACCAATCAGAGGTTTAAGAACATACATTTTAGTCATCCACAACTGTGCAACCTCAGGTATAGGGATAAGGTATTGATGGTCATTAGCATATAAGTATCAAGGTATCACAGCACCTGACTGGTCAACTATGCGTGACGTCACCAGACAACCAATGCAACCTTTGGCGTCCTACTGGCATGTGTATTTGATGTTATTATTCAAAAATGACTAGACTAACCATCCCCACCTAACCTAATCAGAGGACTAAGAATATACATTTTAGTCATCCACAACTGTAATCATTATTCAGTGATAAGTTCAAAAGTATAACAGAAGCCAAAATGTCGTACTGCAATTTAAGCAGAATCGTACATCTGGCAGCATAGCAGGTGAGCTGAACATAAGAATAAAGGTAACTGCAGAGGTCCTATTGGCCCATACGAGGCAGCTCCTATATATTTCCACCCAATCTCATTCATGTCCACCCTATGCTTAAAACAACCAAGGGATCCCACTTAAAGTATTAGTTTACAATAATAGTTTTAATAAATAGCTCTTATTCTAGTTTTATACACAACAGCAATTATGAAACCCTATAGCTAGATATTCTACTATAATCCACAGGCAGTTACCACACATCTGGCAGTACAGCGGATTAGTGGCTGTGTTCATAGGCAACTGTCCTCACATCCATCAAAGAGATATCCAAATGTCGCACCTCAATTCATCCATCTAGCAACTCAGCTGGATGCTAGCCACTATATTCATAGGCTAATCATTTCTACACCTCAAAAAATCCTAGTCTTGCTACACAAATCAGGTAACTTGTTTCTAAACCAACAGTCGCAAGTACAAGCATACAAACCTACTCATACTCCACAACCTATACATTCATAGAGAATAGCCTAGTTTTTTGCCACCATTTCCCCATTAATCAGATGTAATTTATGCCATGCACACAGAAAATACAGCATCTACACACCAAATATACCATTTATGCACAAAATATATTATTTACACTCAAAATATGCCATCACACCAAAATATGTCATTTATAGACAAAAATATAACATTTACATGCAAAAATATGTCAGTTGGACATGAAAATGTAGCATTTACACAATATTGCATGGACACTCAGAGTATGACATTTACACAAAGTACAGTATTGTGCACAAATATATCAAAATGCTTATGCATTTAGACAATCAAAAATGCGCTTTCACTAAAATTACACAATTTCACAAACATAATTTTCACAAAATACCGACACATTGTCTCATAAACCAAAATACACTTACACCATGAAGATCTATTTTATCAGATTACAGAGCTTACACAAAATACACAATTTTCACACACAAATACAGTTGCACCAGTTCCACTTCAACAAATTAAAAACACAACTTGCATAAATGCACTATTATCACAAAAATTATTATAAAACATGGACAATTATTACACAGTTTGTGTAATTATTTTACATCTTTGCACAATTAATACAAGAAAACTTGCTATATAATTACTCAACTTGCACAATGACAATCAATACACAAAGGTATAAATAAACAATTCGTCCATATGCAATTACACAACATGCGCAATTAATACACAACTTATACAAATATTACACATCTTTCATAAATATTACACAACTTGTACAAATACATATCTAGCACAAATACGTACAATACATAACTACTCCAAATATGAAAATACACAACTAGCATATATACACGATTTACACAAATACAATTGCGACATTTACACAACTTGCTCAAAAATATAATCAATACACAACTTACCAAAATATGAACAATACATAACTAGCACATATTCATTAAATACACAACTAAGCAATTTCCGCAAATACACATACAAAAACATATACAATTAATACATACAACTTGCACAAAACAATACACAATTTATAGAAATATAATCAATACATAATTGCAATAATCATACAACTTATGCAAAATACATAATCTGCACAATTAATACACAAGTATATTAATTGTGCTATATATGTACAAACACAACCAACTAGGTCAAACAATACAAAATTTGCATGATATTTTTCTGGGTATATTTAGGACATTAATTATAATATGCTGAGTTTAACCAACTCCTCAAAAGTCAGAATTTCACACATAAAAATGGTGCATATGACTTCCGATGAGCTCAATATATAACACATTCTTTTTCCATTAAGATATCAACATTATTAGTGCTAAACTATTCATCTAACATATGTCCACTGTTTTTATGTCTTATTAATACCTTCCTTGTTACATCCTCTCCAATCAGACCACCCATATTTATGTATTTATTCAAACCATCTAACAGACTTATTTGTTCTAGCCTTAGTTATGTTAGGGCAGGTGGGGTTAGGTGAAGTAAGTATTTTCTATGATAATTTTAGACAAATTTGCTATATCTTATCAAAATGCATCTTGTTAAAACTTAAATTCATCTAAATCGATCAAAAATATACTTATACTACGCAAATTTGACTAAATTCAACCTAGCTAAACTAACTAAATATGAGCATCCCATATCCTCACATACAAGCCTATGTCGCCTCTGTCCATACATTATATTAGTCTGCCATATAGCACGAACCCCAAATAGGAAAATTTACACTATTTCATAAACATGCTAGTTCATTACCCTAAGGTATTATGTGTCCTTCCCTACACGACCTCACCTAACCTGACCTTGCATAATCAAACCTAGATTTAGTTCAAGTTGGTGAAATTTAAGCTATGCCACTTTAATTCGACATAATTTATGGCGATTTCCACCAAATATACCCAAATGTTGCGTAGCATAGCACTGCCAAAGCCCATTTTCTCCTATTCCATACTACCCTACACAACCTCACCTAACCTGACCTAGCATATCCAAACCTGGATTTGGTTAAAGTTGGCGAAATTTATGCTATGCCACCTAAATATGACCTAATTTAAGGCAATTTTCACCAAATATATCCAAATGTTGTGTATCATAGCATCACCAAAGCCCATTTTTACCTACATTTTCTCCTATTCCATCCTACCCTACACACCCTCACCTAACCTATCCTAGCATATCCAAACCTGGATTTGGTTAAAGTCTGCGAAATTTAAGCTATCCCACATAAATTCGACCTAATTTAAGGCAATTCCCACCAAATATCCCCAAATGTTGCGTATCACAGCAATGCCAAAGCCCATTTTTACCTGCATTTTCTCCTATTCAATCCTACCCTACGCAACCTTACCTAACCTATCCTACCATATCCAAACCTAGATTTGGTTAAAGTCTGCGAAATTTAAGCTATCCCACCTAAATTCGATCTAATTTAAGGCAATTCCCACCAAATATATCCAAATGTTGTGTATCACAGCACTGCCAAAGCCCATTGTTTTACCTACATTTTCTCCTATTCCATCCTACCCTACGCAACCTTACCTAACCTATCCTAGCATATCCAAACCTAGATTTGGTTAAAGTCGGCGAAATTTAAGTTATCCCATATAAATTTGACCTAATTTAAGACAATTTCCACCAAATATACCCAAAAATGTTTGGGAACATAGCACGACCAAAGCTCATTTTAGCTGAGTTTTCACCTATTCCAACCTGCCCGAGACAACCCTACCCAGCCCCTCCTGGCATATCTAAAGTCAGATTTGATTAAAGTTGGTAAAATTTATGCCTTTCCCACCTAAATTTAACCTAATTTAAGCCAATTTCCACCGAATATACCCAAATGTTTTGTATCTTAGCATGCCCAAAGTTCATTTTAGCCGAGTTTTCGCCTATTCCAACCTGCCCTAGACAACCATACCCAGCCCCTACTGGCATATCCAAAGTCAGATTTGATTATAGTTGGCAAAATTTATGCCTTTCCCACCTAAATTTTACCTAATTTATGCCAATTTCCACCGAATATACCCCAATGTTTTGTATCTTAGCATGGCCAAAGTTCATTTCACCCAAGTTTTCACCTATTCCATCTTACATTACACAGCCTTACCTAACCTGACCTAGCATATCCCAAGCTAGATTTGATTAGAGTTCGTGAAATTTATGCTTACTCACCTAAATTCAACCTAATTTAAGACAATTTCTACCCAATATACCAAAAATGTTTTGTTACATAGCTCAGCCAAAGACCATACTAGCCAAGTTTTCACATATTTCAACCTACCCTTACCTATCCCTGACCTAGCAGATTTGATTAAAGTTGGGGAAATTTAAGCTATGGCCACCAAATTGTAAACAATTTCCACAAAATATGAATAAATGTTGTGTATCATAGCACAGCCAAAACCTATTTTATCCACATTTTCACCCATTCCATCTAAACCTGGACTTAACCTCTGATACGACATATACTCAGAGAAGTGATGATTTTTGGATATGAACCTAAATGCCGGTGCCTAACCTGCAAGAGTCTTGGAGCTTTGTTGAATATTTGATCTATTTTTCTTCGAGAACTGAAGTTTTGGATATGATCCTATCCACGCTGTGCCTAACCTGCTAGGGTCTTTGTTGAACAGTGTAACCATATTCATAGAAAAGTGATGTTTTGGATATGGTCCTAACAGCCCCCTCTCCTTTTAAACTTGGAACTGTGTTCGATATTGTAGATATAGTGTTGGGTAGGTGTTTTGTTTTTACACATCAACCCAACCGTCCTGGACCTAACCTCCCTTCATCTAACTTCAAATTTATCGTTAATATGGAAGGAACGTGTTGTTTGTGCATCAACCCAACCGTCCTTGACCTAACCTCCATTTATCAAACTTCAAATTTATCATAAATATGGGAGGACCGTGTTATTTGTGCATCAACCCTGCCGTACTGGGCCTAACCTCCCTTTATCTAACTTCAAATTTATTGTATATATGGGAAGAAGGTGTTGTTTATGCATCAACCCAACCTCCCTGGACCTAACCTCTGATACACGAATCTTGGTTCAATATTGCATCATACTTGTAGGATTTTTTTTTCACATAATTCAACCATCCTCAACCTAACCTTAGTTAGAAAGGGATATAACTCACCAAAACTATTTAATTACCATTTACCCAATTTTCCTTATCCTAACCTATAACTAAAGGGTTTAGACCCCCCTTTACCTCGAAATTATACTATATATTTAAGGTAGGAATATATTTTCACATATAAACCTAACATTCCCCAATTTAACCCTATACTATAATTTCGAGGTAAAGGGGGGTCTAAACCCTTTAGTTATAGGTTAGGATAAGGAAAATTGGGTAAATGGTAATTAAATAGTTTTGGTGAGTTATATCCCTTTCTAACTAAGGTTAGGTTAAGGATGGTTGAGTTGAACTGATGTAGAGAAAATTCCCATTATTATCATATTTTCCATTAACCTCCCTCCCCCCAGGAAATAGAGGTTAGGTTGAGGATGGTTGAATTATGTGAAAAAAAAATCCTACAAGTATGATGCAATATTGAACCAAGATTCGTGTATCAGAGGTTAGGTCCAGGGAGGTTGGGTTGATGCATAAACAACACCTTCTTCCCATATATACAATAAATTTGAAGTTAGATAAAGGGAGGTTAGGCCCAGTACGGCAGGGTTGATGCACAAATAACACGGTCCTCCCATATTTATGATAAATTTGAAGTTTGATAAATGGAGGTTAGGTCAAGGACGGTTGGGTTGATGCACAAACAACACGTTCCTTCCATATTAACGATAAATTTGAAGTTAGATGAAGGGAGGTTAGGTCCAGGACGGTTGGGTTGATGTGTAAAAACAAAACACCTACCCAACACTATATCTACAATATCGAACACAGTTCCAAGTTTAAAAGGAGAGGGGGCTGTTAGGACCATATCCAAAACATCACTTTTCTATGAATATGGTTACACTGTTCAACAAAGACCCTAGCAGGTTAGGCACAGCGTGGATAGGATCATATCCAAAACTTCAGTTCTCGAAGAAAAATAGATCAAATATTCAACAAAGCTCCAAGACTCTTGCAGGTTAGGCACCGGCATTTAGGTTCATATCCAAAAATCATCACTTCTCTGAGTATATGTCGTATCAGAGGTTAAGTCCAGGTTTAGATGGAATGGGTGAAAATGTGGATAAAATAGGTTTTGGCTGTGCTATGATACACGACATTTATTCATATTTTGTGGAAATTGTTTACAATTTGGTGGCCATAGCTTAAATTTCCCCAACTTTAATCAAATCTGCTAGGTCAGGGATAGGTAAGGCTATGTAGGGTAGGTTGAAATATGTGAAAACTTGGCTAATATGGTCTTTGGCTGAGCTATGTAACAAAACATTTTTGGTATATTGGGTAGAAATTGTCTTAAATTAGGTTGAATTTAGGTGAGTAAGCATAAATTTCACGAACTCTAATCAAATCTAGCTTGGGATATGCTAGGTCAGGTTAGGTAAGGCTGTGTAATGTAAGATGGAATAGGTGAAAACTTGGGTGAAATGAACTTTGGCCATGCTAAGATACAAAACATTGGGGTATATTCGGTGGAAATTGGCATAAATTAGGTAAAATTTAGGTGGGAAAGGCATAAATTTTGCCAACTATAATCAAATCTGACTTTGGATATGCCAGTAGGGGCTGGGTATGGTTGTCTAGGGCAGGTTGGAATAGGCGAAAACTCGGCTAAAATGAACTTTGGGCATGCTAAGATACAAAACATTTGGGTATATTCGGTGGAAATTGGCTTAAATTAGGTTAAATTTAGGTGGGAAAGGCATAAATTTTACCAACTTTAATCAAATCTGACTTTAGATATGCCAGGAGGGGCTGGGTAGGGTTGTCTCGGGCAGGTTGGAATAGGTGAAAACTCAGCTAAAATGAGCTTTGGTCGTGCTATGTTCCCAAACATTTTTGGGTATATTTGGTGGAAATTGTCTTAAATTAGGTCAAATTTATATGGGATAACTTAAATTTCGCCGACTTTAACCAAATCTAGGTTTGGATATGCTAGGATAGGTTAGGTAAGGTTGCGTAGGGTAGGATGGAATAGGAGAAAATGTAGGTAAAACAATGGGCTTTGGCAGTGCTGTGATACACAACATTTGGATATATTTGGTGGGAATTGCCTTAAATTAGATCGAATTTAGGTGGGATAGCTTAAATTTCGCAGACTTTAACCAAATCTAGGTTTGGATATGGTAGGATAGGTTAGGTAAGGTTGCGTAGGGTAGGATTGAATAGGAGAAAATGCAGGTAAAAATGGGCTTTGGCATTGCTGTGATACGCAACATTTGGGGATATTTGGTGGGAATTGCCTTAAATTAGGTCGAATTTATGTGGGATAGCTTAAATTTCGCAGACTTTAACCAAATCCAGGTTTGGATATGCTAGGATAGGTTAGGTGAGGGTGTGTAGGGTAGGATGGAATAGGAGAAAATGTAGGTAAAAATGGGCTTTGGTGATGCTATGATACACAACATTTGGATATATTTGGTGAAAATTGCCTTAAATTAGGTCATATTTAGGTGGCATAGCATAAATTTCGCCAACTTTAACCAAATCCAGGTTTGGATATGCTAGGTCAGGTTAGGTGAGGTTGTGTAGGGTAGTATGGAATAGGAGAAAATGGGCTTTGGCAGTGCTATGCTACGCAACATTTGGGTATATTTGGTGGAAATCGCCATAAATTATGTCGAATTAAGTGGCATAGCTTAAATTTCACCAACTTGAACTAAATCTAGGTTTGATTATGCAAGGTCAGGTTAGGTGAGGTCGTGTAGGGAAGGACACATAATACCTTAGGGTAATGAACTAGCATGTTTATGAAATAGTGTAAATTTTCCTATTAGGGGTTCGTGCTATATGGCAGACTAATATAATGTATGGACAGAGGCGACATAGGCTTGTATGTGAGGATATGGGATGCTCATATTTAGTTAGTTTAGCTATGGTGAATTTAGTCAAATTTGCGTAGTATAAGTATATTTTTGATCGATTTAGATGAATTTAAGTTTTAACAAGATGCATTTTGATAAGATATAGCAAATTTGTCTAAAATAATCATAGAAAATACTTACTTCACCTAACCCCACCTGCCCTAACATAACTAAGGCTAGAACAAATAAGTCTGTTAGATGGTTTGAATAAATACATAAATATGGGTGGTCTGATTGGAGAGGATGTAACAAGGAAGGTATTAATAAGACATATAAACAGTGGACATATGTTAGATGAATAGTTTAGCACTAATAATGTTGATATCTTAATGGAAAAAGAATGTGTTATATATTGAGCTCATCGGAAGTCATATGCACCATTTTTATGTGTGAAATTCTGACTTTTGAGGAGTTGGTTAAACTCAGCATATTATAATTAATGTCCTAAATATACCCAGAAAAATATCATGCAAATTTTGTATTGTTTGACCTAGTTGGTTGTGTTTGTACATATATAGCACAATTAATATACTTGTGTATTAATTGTGCAGATTATGTATTTTGCATAAGTTGTATGATTATTGCAATTATGTATTGATTATATTTCTATAAATTGTGTATTGTTTTGTGCAAGTTGTATGTATTAATTGTATATGTTTTTGTATGTGTATTTGCGGAAATTGCTTAGTTGTGTATTTAATGAATATGTGCTAGTTATGTATTGTTCATATTTTGGTAAGTTGTGTATTGATTATATTTTTGAGCAAGTTGTGTAAATGTCGCAATTGTATTTGTGTAAATCGTGTATTTATGCTAGTTGTGTATTTTCATATTTGGAGTAGTTATGTATTGTACGTATTTGTGCTAGATATGTATTTGTACAAGTTGTGTAATATTTATGAAAGATGTGTAATATTTGTATAAGTTGTGTATTAATTGCGCATGTTGTGTAATTGCATATGGACGAATTGTTTATTTATACCTTTGTGTATTGATTGTCATTGTGCAAGTTGAGTAATTATATAGCAAGTTTTCTTGTATTAATTGTGCAAAGATGTAAAATAATTACACAAACTGTGTAATAATTGTCCATGTTTTATAATAATTTTTGTGATAATAGTGCATTTATGCAAGTTGTGTTTTTAATTTGTTGAAGTGGAACTGGTGCAACTGTATTTGTGTGTGAAAATTGTGTATTTTGTGTAAGCTCTGTAATCTGATAAAATAGATCTTCATGGTGTAAGTGTATTTTGGTTTATGAGACAATGTGTCGGTATTTTGTGAAAATTATGTTTGTGAAATTGTGTAATTTTAGTGAAAGCGCATTTTTGATTGTCTAAATGCATAAGCATTTTGATATATTTGTGCACAATACTGTACTTTGTGTAAATGTCATACTCTGAGTGTCCATGCAATATTGTGTAAATGCTACATTTTCATGTCCAACTGACATATTTTTGCATGTAAATGTTATATTTTTGTCTATAAATGACATATTTTGGTGTGATGGCATATTTTGAGTGTAAATAATATATTTTGTGCATAAATGGTATATTTGGTGTGTAGATGCTGTATTTTCTGTGTGCATGGCATAAATTACATCTGATTAATGGGGAAATGGTGGCAAAAAACTAGGCTATTCTCTATGAATGTATAGGTTGTGGAGTATGAGTAGGTTTGTATGCTTGTACTTGCGACTGTTGGTTTAGAAACAAGTTACCTGATTTGCGTAGCAAGACTAGGATTTTTTGAGGTGTAGAAATGATTAGCCTATGAATATAGTGGCTAGCATCCAGCTGAGTTGCTAGATGGATGAATTGAGGTGCGACATTTGGATATCTATTTGATGGATGTGAGGACAGTTGCCTATGAACACAGCCACTAATCCGCTGTACTGCCAGATGTGTGGTAACTGCCTGTGGATTATAGTAGAATATCTAGCTATAGGGTTTCATAATTGCTGTTGTGTATAAAACTAGAATAAGAGCTATTTATTAAAACAATTATTGTAAACTAATACTTTAAGTGGGATCCCTTGGTTGTTTTAAGCATAGGGTGGACATGAATGAGATTGGGTGGAAATATATAGGAGCTGCCTCGTATGGGCCAATAGGACCTCTGCAGTTACCTTTATTCTTATGTTCAGCTCACCTGCTATGCTGCCAGATGTACGATTCTGCTTAAATTGCAGTACGACAGTTTGGCTTCTGTTATACTTTTGAACTTATCACTGAATAATGATTACAGTTGTGGATGACTAAAATGTATATTCTTAGTCCTCTGATTAGGTTAGGTGGGGATGGTTAGTCTAGTCATTTTTGAATAATAACATCAAATACACATGCCAGTAGGACGCCAAAGGTTGCATTGGTTGTCTGGTGACGTCACGCATAGTTGACCAGTCAGGTGCTGTGATACCTTGATACTTATATGCAAATGACCATCAATACCTTATCCCTATACCTGAGGTTGCACAGTTGTGGATGACTAAAATGTATGTTCTTAAACCTCTGATTGGTTAGCTGGGGATGGTTAGTCTAGTCATTTTTAAAATAATAACATTAAATACAGTACATATACAGGTAGGACGCTAAAGGTGGCATTGGTTATCTGGTGACGTCATACATAGTTGACCAGTCAGGTGCTGTGATACCTTGACACCTATATGCTAATGGCCATCAATACCTTATCCCTATACCTGAGGTCGCTTTTCACGATGTCACTAAACAACAACAATAACTGGTCTGTAGAATGTATTTGTTATATATAATAAATTAGGTTAGGATGGTTTGATCGGGTTTATGAATAACAGAAAATATAAGCAATGAGCGAAAATACGAGCTATTGTAGCTGAATATCAACTTTGATGATGCACAGAGTATAGGTGAGGTATTAAGCCAGATTAAGAGTTCACACTTATGTGTGAAATAAACGACTGATAGCAGTTTTTTTTCATTTTATTTTTTGCCCTATGCATAATAAACGATCCTTCAAGAAAGATTGTCAAAGCTCAAATTACATTCTCTAGATCGACGACGAAGAAGAAATAGGGGTGACATGATAGAGGTGTGACTGAATGGTCATAGTAAAGGGGAATATTAATAACCTATTATACGTATCAACATGAAACAGAATAGGAATGAATTCGATAAGTTATATATTTAGGAAAAAGACCTGGGTAAATACAGGCAGCAGGGGACGAACTTGAAAATACACACATAACTTCTTGTAGTGCTGAAGTTATGTTCTTCCCTCACATACATGCTCCCCTTTGATAAATGTAATGGGAGATGGTTGGAAGTAAATATGAAATTAAAAATAGACTAGGGATGATGGTATTTTACATTAGGTTTCAAGGTCACTGTTGTATCGCAAAACACACGACTCATAGACCGGCTTTTTAATCCCCTCGAACATGCCGGTGCAGGAACGCTGAGCGGCTAGCTTGTGACGTCATTGACCATTAGCAATGTCTGTGCAGGGTCACTGAGCCAACGAAATTTGGGGATGCCAGGGACCGGCTTTTTAATCCCTAGGCAAGCTGAATCGAGAAAACCCAGGGTGCGTAGACCGTGCCCGAAAAAAACAAAAACGTACGGTCTATGTCGTACTTCAAGTTCGTGAAACCAGGGATGCGTAGACCGTGCCTGGAAAAAAACAAAACGCACGCTCTATGGCATACTTCAAGTTCGTGAAACCAGGGGTGCGTAGACCGTGCCTGGAAAAAAACGAAACGCACGGTCTATGGCATACCCGAATCCGGGGGTGCGTAGACCGTGCCCGGAAAAAACCAAAACGCACGGTCTATGGCATACCCGAATCCGGGGGTGCGTAGACCGTGCCCGGAAAAAAACGAAACGCACGGTCTATGGCATACCCGAATCTGGGGGTGCGTAGACCGTGCCCGGAAAAAAACGAAACGCACGGTCTATGGCATACCCGAATCCGGGGGTGCGTAGACCGTGCCCGGAAAAAAACCAAAACGCACGGTCTACGTCATAGATCCCACTACTACGCAAAATCGCAAAACACACGACTCATTGACCGGCTTTTTAATCCCCTCGAACATGCCGGTGCAGGAACGCTGAGCGGCTAGCTGGTGACGTCATTGACCATTAGCAATGTCTGTGCAGGGTCACTGAGCCAACGAAATTTGGGGATGCCAGGGACCGGCTTTTTAATCCCTAGGCAAGCTGAATCGAGAAAACCCAGGGTGCGTAGACCGTGCCCGGAAAAAACAAAAACGCACGGTCTATGTCGTACTTCAAGTTCGTGAAACCAGGGATGACGTCGACCGTGCCTGGAAAAAAACAAAACGCACGCTCTATGGTATACTTCAAGTTCGTGAAACCAGGGGTGCGTAGACCGTGCCTGGAAAAAAACGAAACGCACGGTCTATGGCATACCCGAATCCGGGGGTGCGTAGACCGTGCCCGGAAAAAACCAAAACGCACGGTCTATGGCATACCCGAATCCGGGGGTGCGTAGACCGTGCCCGGAAAAACGAAACGCACGGTCTATGGCATACCCGAATCCGGGGGTGCGTAGACCGTGCCCGGAAAAAAACGAAACGCACGGTCTATGGCATACCCGAATCCGGGGGTGCGTAGACCGTGCCCGGAAAAAACCAAAACGCAAGGTCTACGTCATAGATCCCACTACTTGTGTATTGGTGCAAAAGATAATTTGGGAGAGGTTAATGGAAAAGAATGATGTTTGGTGGCCTTTATGGCGCTGGAAGAGGGTTGCCAGTTATGAATTTAAATTATAAATTTATTAAGATAGGATATATATGCAAAAGCCGTTGTGAGAGATAGTAAGAAAAGTGTTTCTGACTGAGGTTAGGTACTGTGTGATTTACTTGTATGTTAGGAAAAAGAATATTTATCAGAAACATAGATGTTCTTTAGAAATGTTTGTTTGCAAATAGTTGCAAATTATTGGGTAAAAAGCCAATGGTTACCGTACCTTGAACAAATACACGTGAGCACAATTAGTCGACGGGGGTCAGAGAGTGAGAGTGAACAGCGAAACAGTAACAAAAAATGTGACAATAATGGGAAACTGTCATTCAAACGTATACATGTTAACCATATAAATTACAGTAACACTAAATGCGCGCATACGTACATATGTCAATCAATTTACATAAATAAACATTCACTAATATGTACCTTTAAAATGGACACATACAGATAATTACCGTACACATGTCAGTTTAATTACAGGTACACATAAACACATATAGCTTCACGTGTCTGTCGGTCATGACAATAGTACACATGGATACGAACACAAAACAGTCCATTATCAACTAGTGTGTGTGTGTGTGTGTGTTTTATTATTATATTTACTATATGTATCTGCAGAATCGAGTTATTAGCTCTTGGACCCCGCCTATCAAATAAATGTATTTATCCTCTTTTATATCTACTACATCTATTTCTCTCTAACTAACACACACACACACACACACACACACACACACACACACACACACACACACACACACACACACACACACACACACACACACACACACACACACACACACATTGGATTGGGAGAACAAGGAACCGCATGGAGGCGAGGATACGTGGAGAGCCAAACTACTGGAGGTGGCGACTAGAAACTTCTTAACCCAGCATGTCAGTGAACCCACAAGGATGAGAGGAAACGACGAACCAGCGAGACTCAACCTGGTTTTCACCCTGAACGACTCTGACATAAGAGAAATCAGTTTTGAGGACCCAGTAGGAATGAGCGACCACAGTGTATTGGTGTTTGAGTACCTGATTGAAGAAGGGTTATTGAACTCGAGAAGGGATACCGAAACCAAAAGGTTAGCATACCGAAAGGGAAACTATGAGGAGATAAGAAAATGCCTAGCAGATATAGCATGGGAATCAGAGCTCAGGGAAAAGACGGCCCAAGATATGATGGAATACATCACGCAAAAATGCAAGGATGCAGCAAACAAGTTTGTCCCATTCCAAAAGGAAAACAGTGAAATGAAGATGAGAAACCCATGGTTTAATCAGAGATGTAGGCTAGCTAAGCAGCAAAGTAAAAGGGCATGGAGAAACTATAGGAATAACAGGACACTGGAGAACAGAGAAAGATACCAGAATGCCAGGAATGAATATGTTAGGATGAGAAGAGAGGCAGAAAGACAATACGAAAATGACATCGCAAGCAAGGCAAAGACTCAGCCTAAATTGTTGCATAGCCACATCAGGAGAAAAACAACAGTAAAGGAACAGGTTATGAAATTAAGGTTAGGGGCAGAAGGATTCACTACAAACGACAAGGAAGTGTGTGAGGAACTGAATAAGAAATTACAGGAGGTCTTCACCTTAGAGCAAGGAGAAATCCCAGAGATAAGAGAGGGAATAGCTAACCAGGAACCACTGGAAGAGTTTGAGATTACCAGCGGGGAAGTAAGGAAGTGTTTACTAGAATTGGATGTGACAAAGGCTATAGGTCCAGATGGAATCTCCCCTTGGATACTAAAGGAAGGAGCAGAAGAACTGTGCCTCCCGCTCTCCATGGTGTATAACAAATCACTGGCAACAGGGGAACTGCCAGAAATTTGGAAAGCAGGTAACGTAGTCCCGATATACAAGAAAGGGGATAGACAGGAGGCACTGAATTACAGACCAGTGTCCCTAACCTGCATACCATGCAAGTTGATGGAGAAGATTGTGCGAAGAAAGCTAGTGGAACATCTGTAGCGAAAGAACTTTGTAACACAGCATCAACATGGATTCAGGGATGGCAGGTCCTGCCTCACAGGGTTACTTGAATTCTACGACCAGGCAACAAAAATAAGGCAAGAAAGAGAAGGGTGGGCAGACTGCATATTTTTGGATTGTCAGAAAGCCTTTGACACAGTGCCACACAAGAGGCTAGTGAAAAAACTGGAGATGCTGGCTGGAGTGGAAGGGAAGGTACTCCGTTGGATACAGGAGTACCTAAGTAACAGGAGACAACGAGTCAGTGTGAGGGGTGAGGTCTCAGATTGGCGAGACGTTACGAGCGGAGTACCGCAGGGGTCAGTCCTTGGACCTATAATGTTTCTGATATATGTAAATGATCTTCCAGAGGGTATAGAATCGTTTCTCTCAATGTTTGCCGATGATGCAAAAATTATGAGGAGGATTGAAACTGAGGACGATAGTAGGAGGCTACAAGATGACCTAGACAGACTGAGTGAATGGTTCAACAAATGGCTGTTGAAGTTCAACCCGAGTAAATGCAAAGTAATGAAACTAGGTGGTGGAAATAGGAGGCCAAACACAGGATACAGAATAGGAGATGAAGTACTTAATGAAACGAACAGAGAGAAAGATCTAGGAGTTGATATCACACCAAACCTGTCTCCTGAAGCCCACATAAAAAGAATAACGTCTGCGGCATATGCGAGGCTGGCTAACATCAGAACAGCGTTCAGGAACCTGTGTAAGGAATCATTCAGAATCTTGTACACCACGTATGTAAGACCAATCCTTGAGTATGCGGCCCCAGCATGGAGCCCGTACCTTGTCAAGCACAAGACGAAGCTGGAAAAAGTCCAAAGGTATGCCACTAGACTAGTCCCAGAACTAAGAGGCATGAGTTACGAGGAAAGGCTGCGGGAAATGCACCTTACGACACTGGAAGACGGAAGAGTAAGGGGAGACATGATCACAACCTACAAAATCCTCAGAGGAATCGACCGGGTAAACAAGGATAAACTATTCAACACTGGTGGGACGCGAACAAGGGGACACAGGTGGAAACTGAGTACTCACATGAGCCACAGAGACGTTAGAAGGAACTTTTTCAGTGTCAGAGTAGTTAACGGATGGAATGCATTAGGCAGTGATGTGGTGGAGGCTGACTCCATACACAGTTTTAAATGTAGATATGATAGAGCCCAGTAGGCTCAGGAATCTGTACACCAGTTGATTGACAGTTGAGAGGCGGGACCAAAGAGCCAAAGCTCAACCCCTGCAAGCACAAATAGGTGAGTACAAATAGGTGAGTACACACACACACTGGAGGCAAAGTGTCTAAATGGAGAGAGTTCGATGGTTATAATCCTAATGGTCCCCGATCGAATTTCGGTTGATGCAATAGCAAATTGAAAGATATTCTTTAACCTGATTCGACTGTTCACCTAGCACAAATGTATCCATCTATCTATCTACTTATATCTGTCAATCCATCAATCTATCTTCCCATTAAAACAACCATTTATCATTATATACATCTATCTATCCATGTATCCGTCCATCAACTCATCTTTCTATCCATCCATATAGTCATCTGTCTTTCCGTCCATCAACTCATCTATGCATCCGTCTATCCGCCAATATATATATTTAGCAATCAATGTATCCATCCATCTATCTACCTATATAAATTTTCCATTAATCTATCCATTTATCATAACCATCTATCAACACCCTCCCTCACTCCCTCTCCTATTTTACTACCAAACTCCCTCCTCTCGTTCTGGCACCTTCTCCTCCCCTTTACCTCCCTCTCATAAACCTGCTCATCCTCCATCCTTCTGCCCTTCCCACTCCCGCCCCTATCCCATCCCGCCCTTCCCATCGTCTTCCCTCTCTCCGCAGATCCATCCCTTCGTTCTCATTCCTTCCGCCGCTTCTCACTCTCGCCCTTCCCTCTGTTTTTCCTCCCTCCCGTTGCTAGTCCTTCCCTTCGTTCACTCACCTTCCCTTCTTACCCATCATGTTGTCTTCCCTCCCGCCGCCATCCCTTCCCATCGTCCTCCCTCCTATATCACACTCTCTGCCCCCCTTCCTGCACCTCCTTCACTCCCACTTCATCCATTTTTCACCTGTAAAACTCCCCTTGTTCCCCCTCTTCATCCCTTTTTCACCTGCACCACTCCCCCTGTTCCGCCTCTTCATCCCTGTTTCACTTGCACCCTCTCCCCCTGTTCCCCCTCTTCATCCCTTTTTCACCTGCACCACTCCCCCTGTTCCCCCTCTTCATCCCTGTTCCACCTGCACCTCTCCCCCTGTTCCGCCTCTTCATCCCTGTTTCACCTGCACCACTCCCCCTGTTCCCCCTCTTCATCCCAGTTTCACGTGCACCTCTCCCCCTGTTCCGCCTCTTCATCCCTGTTTCACCTGCACCCCTCCCCCTGTTCCCTCTCTTCATCCCTGTTTCACCTGCACCACTCTCCCTGTTCCCCCTCCTCATGCCTGTTTCACCTGCACCTCTCCCCCTGTTCCCCCTCTTCATCCCTGTTTTACCTGCACCACTCTCCCTGTTCCCCCCTCATTGGGATGAAGAGCTCTCCTGGCTGTCTGGGTTCGAATCCTTCATGGGTGTGGAGTTTTCAATTGCATATTGGTTTGGTGACCATTCAATCTTGCTCCCAAGCCATATATTGTTACATATATATATATATATATATATATATATATATATATATATATATATACATATATATATATATATATATATATATATATATATATATATATATATATATATATATTATATATATATATATATATATTATATATATATATATATATATATATATATATATATACATATATATATATATATATATATATATATATATATAAATATATATATATATATATATATATATATATATATATATATATATATATATATATATATATATATATATATTTATTTATTTATTTATTAGAGAAGAGAAGAAAATATCAAGGTGGTCAGTGAGGATCCACAAGGTCTTCTCTGAGAACTCTTTATTTTCTTCTCCAAGGCTATGGGTCCCTACACTTGCACTAGAGGTGGTTCCCCCTCTAGGTTTAAACAAAAATCTATATATATATAAATATATACATATATATATATATATATATATATATATATATATATATATATATATACATATATATATATATATATATATATATATAATTTTCATTCATTTAATAATTGTTATGATTCGATTTTTAGTTCGTCATATATTTACTTATTGTTTATATATTTATATATACATATATATATATATATATATATATATATATATATATATATATATATATATATATATATATATATATATATATATCTATATATATATACACATATATATGTGTGTGTGTGTGTATTTTCTTTAAAATTTTTATATATATAAATATATATGTGTATTTAAATATTGATCTGAGCCTGTGGATATGGACCCTGTGGGTCCAGGAGGCCATCTGTGTCCCCTCAGATGGTCTCCCTTATCACAGTTTGTGTCTATGGATGTGTGTCAGTGTGTGAGTGTGAGTGTCACTGTGAGTGTCCGGGTGAGTGTGGGTGTCCCTGTGAGTGTCCGGATGATTATGTGTCCGGTTACATCTGTGGTTTCAGGAGGCCATCTGTGTCCCCTCAGATGGTCTCCCTTATCAAAGTCTATGGATGTGTGTGTGTGAGTGTCCCTGTGAATGTTCGGATAAGGGTGTGTGTGTGTGTGTGTGTGTCCGGATTTATGTGAGGTTTGGTTCCAGGAACCATTTGTGTCCCCTCCTCCCCCAAATCTCCTCCCTTATTCCTACCGTGGGTTCGAATCCCAGCCCAGCAAACAATTTTAGGTTGCCACAACATATCTGGAAAGTATTTGAAAGTATTGAAAACGTTTGTTTTATCGTATCAGATACGATATTGTGTGTGGACTTAAATAGGTTTCCAAAACTTATAACCAAGACATATGTATCTAACACTAATTTGAGATGTTGTGGCAACTTTACACTCCTAACATGAGTCATTCATAATCCATTCATATACCAATATGAATCTCTTATGAAAGGTTTGAGCCAATAATCTGAACCCTTTTCACATCTTTGTGTTTAAAGTTAAATTTCTTGAAATTAAATTATATTTTATATTATATTATTTTTATTATATTTTATATTATATTATTATTTTCAATTTAAATATTAAAACCAATTTAAGGGTAAAAAAAATCTAATAATTTATATTTCTTTTATTATTTACTAACAATTATAATTATTTACTAACGGAGAGAGGGGAGGCTGTACGGCGGAGAGTGGCGGCTGTGGCGGACAGTGGCGGCGGTGGCGGATAGTGGCGGCGGTGGCGGATAGTGGCAGCGGGCGGACAGTGGCGGCGGCGGGCGGACAGTGGCGGCGGTGGCGGATAGTGGCGGCGGGCGGACAGTGGCGGCGGTGGCGGATAGTGGCGGCGGGCGGACAGTGGCGGCTGTGGCGGGTAGTGGCGGCGGGCGGACAGTGGCGGCTTTGGCGGCGGTGGTGGACAGTGGCGGCGGGCGGACAGTGGCGGCGGCGTGCGGACAGTGGCGGCGGCGGGCGGACAGTGGTGGCGGCGGGCGGACAGTGGTGGCGGCGGGCGGACAGTGGTGGCGGCGGGCGGACAGTGGTGGCGGCGGGCGGACAGTGGTGGCGGTGGCAGACAGTGGTGGCGGTGGCGGACAGTGGCGGACAGTGGCGACGGTGGCGGACAGTGACGGCGGTGGCGGACAGTGGCGGCGGTGGCGGACAGTAGCGGCGGTGGCGGACACTGGCGGCTGTGTCTGGCGGTGGTGGCGGGCGGTGGCGGGTGGCGGCGTCTGTGATGAGTGCATGGTGGCGGCTGGCGGTGGTGGGTGGTGGCGGCGGTGGTGGTGGGGGCGGTGGTGGTGGGTGGTGGTGGCGGCGGCGGCTGGTGGTGGCGGCGGTGGTGGGTGGTGGTGGCGGCGGCGGCTGGTGGTGGTGGGTGGTGGTGGTGGGTGGTGGCGGCGGGTGGCGGTGGTGGGTGGCGGTGGCTGGTGGCGGCTGGTGGTGGGTGGTGGCGGGTGGCGGCTGGTGGTGGGTGGTGGCGGGTGGCGGCTGGTGGTGGGTGGCGGCTGGTGGTGGGTGGCGGTTGGCGGCGGGTGGCGGCTGGTGGTGGGTGGCGGGTGGCGGTGGGTGGCGGCTGGTGGTGGGTGGCGGGTGGCGGCGGGTGGCGGCTGGTGGTGGGTGGCGGGTGTCGGCGGGTGGCGGCTGGTAGTGGGTGGCGGGTGGCGGCGGGTGGCGGCTGGTGGTGGGTGGTGGCAGGTGGCGGCTGCATGGTGGTGGCTGGTGGCGGGTGGCGGCTGGTGGTGGGTGGTGGCGGCGGGTGGTGAGTGGCGGTGGTGGGTGGCGGTGGCTGGTGGCGGGTGGCGGCTGGTGGCGGGTGGTGGCGGGTGGCGGCTGGTGGTGGGAGGTGGCGGGTGGCGGCTGGTGGTGGGTGGCGGCTGGTGGTGGGTGGCCGGTGGCGGCGGGTGGCGGCTGGTGGTGGGTGGCGGGTGGCGGCGGGTGGCGGCTGGTGGTGGGTGGCGGGTGGCGGCGGGTGGCGGCTGGTGGTGGGTGATGGCAGGTGGCGGCTGGTGGTGGCTGGTGGCGGGTAGCGGCTGGTGGTGGGTGGTGGCGGCGGGTGGTGAGTGGCGGTGGTGGGTGGCGGTGGCTGGTGGCGGGTGGCGGCTGGTGGCGGGTGGTGGCGGGTGGCGGCTGGTGGTGGGTGGTGGCAGGTGGCGGTGGTGGGTGGCGGTGGCTGGTGGCGGCTGGTGGTGGGTGGTGGCGGGTGGCGGCTGGTGGTGGGTGGCGGCTGGTGGTGGGTGGCGGGTGGCGGCGTGTGGCGGCTGGTGGTGGGTGGCGGGTGGCGGCGGGTGGCGGCTGGTGGTGGGTGGCGGCGTGTGGCGGCTGGTGGTGGGTGGTGGCAGGTGGCGGCTGGCGGTGGGTGGTGGCGGCGGGTGGTGAGTGGCGGTGGTGGGTGGCGGTGGCTGGTGGCGGGTGGCGGCTGGTGGCGGGTGGTGGCGGGTTTCGGCTGGTGGTGGGTGGTGGCGGGTGGCGGTGGTGGGTGGCGGCTGGTGGTGGGTGGTGGTGGGTGGTGGCAGGTGGCGGCTGGTGGTGGGTGGTGGGTGGCGGCGGGTGGCGGCTGGTGGTGGGTGGCGGCTGGTGGTGGGTGGTGGCAGGTGGCGGCTGGTGGTGGCTGGTGGCGGGTGGCGGCTGGTGGTGGGTGGTGGCGGCGGGTGGTGAGTGGCGGTGGTGGGTGGCGGTGGCTGGTGGCGGGTGGCGGCTGGTGACGGGTGGTGGCGGGTGGCGGCTGGTGGTGGGTGGTGGCGGGTGGCGGCTGGTGGTGGGTGGTGGCGGGTGGCGGCTGGTGGTGGGTGGCGGGTGGCGGCTGGTGGTGGGTGGTGGCGGCGGGTGGTGAGTGGCGGTGGTGGGTGGCGGTGGCTGGTGGCGGCTGGTGGTGGGTGGTGGCGGGTGGTGGCTGGTGGTGGGTGGTGGCGGGTGGCGGCGGCTGGTGGTGGGTGGTGGCGGGTGGCGGCGGCTGGTAGTGGGTGGTGGCGGGTGGTGGGTGGCGGGTGGCGGAGGGTGGCGGCTGGCGGTGGGTGGCGGGTGGCGGCGGGTGGCGGGTGGCGGCTGGTGGTGGGTGGCGGGTGGCGGCGGGTGGCGGCTGGTGGTGGGTGGTGGCAGGTGGCGGCTGGTGGTGGGTGGTGGCGGGTGGCGGCTGGTGGTGGGTGGCGGCTGGTGGTGGGTGGTGGGTGGTGGGTGGTGGGTGGTGGCGGGTGGCGGCTGGTGGCTGCCAGCTGGGACACACCCTTCACCACTGAAGGTCTGAGTACAACTAACCATATGTCTCTCTCACCCACCAGCCCAGTGTTGCCAGCTTGCGCTCTCAAAATGTTTCCTTCAAAGATTGTATATTATCTTTGAACAAGTTTGATTATCAAGGAAATAATGCATATATTATTGTCACATTAATACTGTGCAATATCTTATTACATTCCTGCTAAATAATTATAATTTGAAACAGGACAAAAAATCCAACATATATATAAAAACCAACATTAGAGATCACGAGGCCTAGGCCTCGCCGGTGACCACACATCCTGCCTCCCTGGCCTGCTACTCTCTCACACCTCACACTCTTAACTCTCTCATAATCACACTCACTCTCTTACTCTGTCACTCTTACTCTCTGTCACTCTTACTCTCTGTCACTCTTACTCTCTGTCACTCTTACTCTGTCACTCTTACTCACTGTCACTCTTACTCTGTCACTCTTACTCTCTGTCACTCTTACTCTGTCACTCTTACTCTCTGTCACTCTTACTCTCTGTCACTCTTACTCTCTGTCACTCTTACTCTGTCACTCTTACTCTCTGTCACTCTTACTCTCTGTCACTCTTACTCTCTGTCACTCTTACTCTCTGTCACTCTTACTCTGTCACTCTTACTCTCTGTCACTCTTACTCTGTCACTCTTACTCTCTGTCACTCTTACTCTCTGTCACTCTTACTCTCTGTCACTCTTACTCTCTGTCACTCTTACTCTCTGTCACTCTTACTCTGTCATTCTTATTCACTCTCAGTCACCCTTACCCATTCATACTCACTCTCTCACTCTTACTCTCATACTCTTACTCTCAATTACTCTTACTCTCAATCACTCCTACTCCCAATCACTCCTACTCTCAATCACTCCTACTCTCATTCTTACTCTTACTCTTACTCCCAATCACTCTTACTCTCAATCACTCTTATTCTCATTCTTACTCTTACTCTCACACTTACTCTTACTCCCAATCACTCTTACTCCCAATCACTCTTACTCTCAATCACTCTTACTCTCAATCACTCTTACTCTCAATCACTCTTACTCTCATTCTTACTCTTACTCACTCTTACTCTCAATCACTCTTATTCTCATTCTTACTCCTACTCCCAATCACTCTTACTCCCAATCACTCTTACTCTCAATCACTCTTACTCCCAATCACTCTTACTCTCAATCACTCTTACTCTCAATCACTCTTACTCTCATTCTTACTCTTACTCACTCTTACTCTCAATCACTCTTATTCTCATTCTTACTCCTACTCCCAATCACTCTTACTCCCAATCACTCTTACTCTCAATCACTCTTACTCCCAATCACTCTTACTCTCAATCACTCTTACTCTCAATCACTTTTACTCTCAATCACTCTTACTCTCACTAACTATCTCAATCACTCTTACTCTCACTCTAACTCTCAATCACTCTTACGCACTATTACTCACTCTTTCTCTCAGTCATCCTTACTCACTCTCATACTCACTCTTACTCTGTCACTCTTACTCTCTGTCACTCTTACTCTCTGTCACTCTTACTCTCTGTCACTCTTACTCTGTCATTCTTACTCTGTCACTCTTACTCACTCTCAGTCACCCTTACCCATTCATACTCACTCTCTCACTCTTACTCTCATACTCTTACTCTCAATTACTCTTACTCTCAATTACTCTTACTCCCAATCACTCCTACTCCCAATCACTCCTACTCTCAATCACTCCTACTCTCATTCTTACTCTTACTCTCACTCTTACTCTTACTCCCAATCACTCTTACTCCCAATCACTCTTACTCTCAATCACTCTTACTCTCAATCACTCTTACTCTCAATCACTCTTACTCTCATTCTTACTCTTACTCACTCTTACTCTCAATCACTCTTATTCTCATTCTTACTCCTACTCTCACTCTAACTCCTACTCCCAATCACTCTTACTCCCAATCACTCTTACTCTCAATCACTCTTACTCCCAATCACTCTTACTCTCAATCACTCTTACTCTCAATCACTCTTACTCTCAATCACTCTTACTCTCACTAACTCTCAATCACTCTTACTCTAACTCTCAATCACTCTTACTCTCATACTCACCCTTACTCTCAATCACTTTACTCTCACTCTTACTCATTCTGTCACCCTTACTCTCACTCTTACTCTGTCACTCTTACTCACTCTCAGTCACTCTTACTTATACTCACTCTTACTCACACTTACACACTCTCTGGCACTCTCACTCACCTTCAGTCACTCTTACTCACTCTTACCCACTCTCGCTCACTCTTACTCACTCTAGTTAATAAGAACACGCCAATATAAGACAACAAAACGTTTTCAGATTCTTTCTCACCACTTTCCAGCAACTTTTATAATTTATATAAATTATCTTAGGGAATAATACATAAATTATATATTTAAACATGATATTAGTGTTTAGTGGAATGCATAAGGAGTCAAATTGTGTTAAAAAGAGCGATTTTTAGAAAATTTGGAAAACTACTTTTTTCTGTTCATATTATAACTAAATGGATTTTAAAGGTTTCACTCAGCCAATATATATCATTCACAATTTATTAATGAATTTTACAAAAAAACACCATAAATTTTATATTTAAACATGTAAAAACTATTTGTTTTACATTTGGAAGAAAATAATTGTAGAAAAACAATTTATAATTAAACCTTTGTGTTTGGATTTTTTGAGTAAAAGTTTCTCAAAGGCACCATTTCTCCTGCACCATTCTCAATGCAAATCATTCCCACACCTATGGGAAGAGATAGGCGAACGTTGTGTAGATGATTTGTGTTTGCTGGGAGGTGATTAGACCTACCCTAGGACTATGGATCCAAGGAATCCATCCGTGGGCCCAACGGATTTCACCCCTTCCCCACTTTCCTAGGGCCAGGCCAATTCCAGCTATCCAGGGAACCTGTCGAAACAGACGCAGCTACAGGAGGGGACACACACAAATATTTGTGCCCTGCAGTTACACAACCGTTCCGACAGGCTCGATCGCAATCTATCCAGATGAGAACACGTTCTCCTCCGACTAGACCACACTGGAGTCGCTGTATGTTTAAAATTTGGTTCCTTTATTTATATTTAGTATTTTTTGTGTATTAATTGATTTGTTTTATATTTTTAATGACTTAGGTAGAGTGATTTAGGGAGTGGGGGTAGGTAGGGAGGTACTGGGGGAGGTGGTAGCGTGTGTAGTAGATTATACGAGATCGTGGTTAGTTAGTATTTATCTTGTTGTGTTCACCTAGTTGTTCTTGCGAGGGTTGAGCTCTGCTCTTTCGGCCTGCCTCTCAACTGTGAATCAATCAATTTTTACTAGCTAATAAAAAAAATAATTCCACATACACACACCCAGGAAGCAGCCCGTAACAGGTGTCTAATGCCCAAGTACCTATGTACTGCTAGGTAAGAGGAGCATCATGAATGAATGAAACTCTGCTGATTTTCATTTGCGCCATCACCAGGGGATCGAACTTTGACCCTAGGATAGCGAGTCTAAAGCGCTGTCCACTCAGCTATAAAGCCCCCTAGTGTGTGTATTGGTGCAAAAGATAATTTGGGAGAGGTTAATGGAAAAGAATGATGTTTGGTGGCCTTTAAGGCGCTGGAAGAGGGTTTCCAGTTATGAATTTAAATTATAAATTTATTAAGACAGGATATATATGCAAAAGCCGTTGTGAGAGATAGTAAGAAAAGTGTTTCTGACTGAGGTTAGGTACTGTGTGATTTACTTGTATGTTAGGAAAAAGAATATTTATCGGAAACATAGATGTTCTTTAGAAATGTTTGTTTGCAAATAGTTGCAAATTATTGGGTAAAAAGCCAATGGTTACCGTACCTTTAACAAACACACGTGAGCACAATTAGTCGACGGGGGTCAGAGAGGGAGAGTGAACAGCGAAACAGCAACAAAAAATGTGACAATAATGGGAAACTATGTCATTCAAACGTATACATGTTAAGCATATAAATTACAGTAACACTAAACGCGCGCATACGTACATATGTCAATCAATTTACATAAATAAACATTCACTAATATGTACCTTTAAAATGGACACATACAGATAATTACCGTACACATGTCAGTTTAATTACAGGTACACATAAACACATATAGCTTCACGTGTCTGTCGGTCATGACAATAGTACACATGGATACGAAAACAAAACAGTCCATTATCAACTAGTGTGTGTGTATGTGTGTGTGTGTGTGTGTGTGTGTGTGTTTTATCCTTATATTTACTATATGTATCTGCAGAATCGAGATATTAGCTCTTGGACCCCGCCTATCAAATAAATGTATTTATCCTCTTTTATATCTACTACATCTATTTCTCTCTAACTAACACACACACAAACACACACACACACACACACATACACACACACACACACACACACACACACACACACACACACAAACTGGAGGCGTAGCGTCTAAATGGAGAGAGTTCGATGGTTATAATCCTAATGGTCCCCGATCGAATCCCAGTTGATGCAATAGCAAATCGAAAGATATTCTTTAACCTGATTCGACTGTTCACCTAGCACAAATGTATCCATCAATGTATCCATCTATCTATCTACTTATATCTGTCAATCCATCAATCTATCTTCCCATTAAACCAACCATTTATCATTATATACATCTATCTATCCATGTATCCGTCCATCAACTCATCTTTCTATCCATCCATATATTCATCTGTCTTTCCATCCATCAACTCATCTATGCATCCGTCTATCCGCCAATATATATATTTAGCAATCAATGTATCCATCCATCTATCTACCTATATAAATTTTCCATTAATCTATCCATTTATCATAACCATCTATCAACACCCTCCCCTACTCCCTCTCCTATTTTACTACCAAACTCCCTCCTCTCGTTCTGGCACCTTCTCCTTCCCTTTTCCTCCCTCTCATAAACCTGCTCATCCTCCATCCTTCTGCCCTTCCCACTCCCGCCCCTATCCCATTCCGCCCTTCCCATCGTCTTCCCTCTCGCCGCAGATCCATCCCTTTGTTCTCATTCCTTCCGCCGCTTCTCACTCTCGCCCTTCCCTCTGTTTTTCCTCCCTCCCGTTGCTAGTCCTTTCCTTCGTTCACTCACCTTCCCTTCTTACCCATCATGTAGTCTTCTCTCCCGCCGCCATCCCTTCCCATCGTCCTCCCTCCCTACTACATCACACTCTCTGCCCCCCTTCCTGCACCTCCTTCACTCCCACTTCATCCCTTTTTCACCTGTACAACTCCCCTTGTTCCCCCTTCTTCATCCCTCTTTCACCTGCACCTCTCCCCCTGTTCCTCTCTTCATCCCTCTTTCACCTGCACCTCTCCCCCTGTTCCCCCTCTTCATCCCTTTTTCACCTGCACCACTCCCCCTGTTCCCCCTCTTCATCCCTGTTTCACTTGCACCCTCTCCCCCTGTTCCCACTCTTCATCCCTTTTTCACCTGCACCACTCCCCCTGTTCCCCCCTCTTCATCCCTGTTCCACCTGCACCTCTCCCCCTGTTCCCCCTCTTCATCCCTGTTTCACCTGCACCTCTCCCCCTGTTCCCCCTCCTCATGCCTGTTTCACCTGCAACACTCCCCCTGTTCCCCCTCTTCATCCCTGTTTTACCTGCACCACTCCCCCTGTTCCCCCCCTCTTTTGGACGAAGAGCTCTCCTGACTGTCTGGGTTCGAATCCTTCATGAGTGTGGAGTTTTCAATTGCATATTGGCTTGGGGACCATTCAATCTTGTTCCCAAGCCATATATTGTTATATATATATATATATATATATATATATATATATATATATATATATATATATATATATATATATATATATATATGCAATTGACGATCACAAAACACTGATCATTTTATGCGGAAAATCCACAGAGAAATATGAAATGAGGTGAACGGCTTTAACAAAGCCGAAACGTTGACCTCATTTCATATTTCTCTGTGGATTTTCCGCATATATATATTTAAATATATATATATATATATATATATATATATATATATATATATATATATATATATATATATATATATATATATATATATATATATATTAGAGAAGAGAAGAAAATATCAAGGTGGTCAGTGAGGATCCACAAGGTCTTCTCTGAGTACTCTTTATTTTCTTCTCCAAGGCTATGGGTCCCTACACTTGCACTAGAGGTGGTACCCCTTCTAGGTTTAAAAAAAATCAATATATATATATAAATATATATATATTTATATATATATATATATATATATATATATATATATATATATATATATATATATATATATATATATATATATATTTATATATATTGTGACAAAAATCTCCTTCAAGAGATTGAGCCTGCTCTTCCCTCCAGAAATACGTCGTTACAACTATATAAAACTACTATGGAAGAAATGTCCAACAACGACAACAACATCTCCAAGGTTTGCCAGAGCGCAAAACGTATGCAGCCAGGAACACCTGCTCAGACTCAAACCGTAAAACTACCGGTCTTGCTGCCGGCTCCTCTGATTGGTCGCCGGTCGGGCTGCAACTGCACTCCACCCCCCCATACTACTTGATGCCTGGGGCCGCCACGACCTCAGTCCTCAGAATATTCCATGCTTTCTCACAGTTAACACTTCTCCCTGCTAGACGTAAGCTTTGGCGTACGTGTACTGAGAGAGGTGATAGCTTAAAGCCAATATTCCAGCACCTCTCATTTTTTGTATATTGCACTTCTTGTTATTTTGCTCACTTGTCTTAACGTAACTTTTCATTGTGTCATTTAATTATTCTTATTATTTTGATTGATTGATTTTATTATACGAATTTGTTTGTCCCTTTTTTCATGTTTTGTTTATTTAACGTAATTAAAATTTTATTGTTAAAGTTTACTTGTGTTTTGTGTGTCTTCTCCTTACCTTACCACAGACGAAGTTCCAGATTTTCTATTTTTTTTTAATACTATGTGACGAGGCCATACCCCTAGCTTTGAATAGCCGAACACCAACGCGTTACCGTCACAATATATATATGTCGTACCTAGTAGCCAGAACGCACTTCTCAGCCTACTATGCAAGCCCCGATTTGCCTAATAAGCCAAGTTTTCCTTAATTAATATATTTTCTCTATTTTTTTTCTTATGAAATGATAAAGCTATCCATTTCATTATGTATGAGGTCAATTTTTTTTATTGGAGTTAAAATTAACGTAGATATATGACCGAACCTAACCAACCCTACCTAACCTAACCTAACCTATCTTTATTGGTTAGGTTCGGTTAGGTAGCCGAAAAAGGTAGGTTAGGTAAGGTTAGGTAGGTTAGGTAGTCGAAAAACAATTAATTCATGAAAACTTGGCTTATTAGGCAAATCGGGGCTTGCATAGTAGGCTGAGAAGTGCGTTCTGGCTACTAGGTACGACATATATATATATATATATATATATATATATATATATATATATATATATATATATATATATATATATATATATATATATATATATATTGTATTATAATAATTATGAATAAAATATTTTTATTCCTTTATGTATCATTGACATTTTTTTATTTTTTTTATTCAATTTATTATTTTTTATTATATTTTCATTCATTTAATAATTGTTATGATTCGATTTTTAGTTCGACATGTATTTACTTATTGTTTATATATTTATATATACATATATATATATACATATATATATATATATATATATATATATATATATATATATATATATATATATATATATATATATATATATATATATATATATATATATATATATAAGGCACAACTCTCCTAAACACGAGAGTGAAGTATACAACTTTAGAACACTTTCCCACCAGGAGACTCGAACCCTAGCCAGCACAGAAGCCTTCCAGCAACTGGCATAACAGGTACGCCTTAACCCGCTCCACCACCTGCTCAGACCCTTAAAAGAGATGGTAATTTCAGAGTATTTAAATACCCCAAAGATCAACACCTCCCAAGAACTTCACTCTCTGTGTTTAGGAGAGTTGTGCCTTAAGCAGAGACACTGTGTCTTCCCATATTAACAGGGACTTGATGAAATTAACGTATAAATGACCCCTCACTTGCTCTGGTGCTCTTGGGAGGTGTTGATCTTTGGGGTATTTAAATACTCCGAAATTACCATCTCTTTTAAGGGTCTGAGCAGGTGGTGGAGCGGGTTAAGGCGTACCTGTTATGCCAGTTGCTGGAAGGCTTCTGTGCTGGCTAGGGTTCGAGTCTCCTGGTGGGAAAGTGTTCTAAAGTTGTATACTTCACTCTCGTGTTTAGGAGAGTTGTGCCTTAAGCAGAGACACTGTGTCTTCCCATATTAACAGGGACTTGATGAAATTAACGTATAAATGACCCCTCACTTGCTCTGGTGCTCTTGGGAGGTGTTGATCTTTGGGGTATTTAAATACTCCGAAATTACCATCTCTTTTAAGGGTCTGAGCAGGTGGTGGAGCG